>NC_089685.1:26610914-26931092 GCF_031753505.1 Anomalospiza imberbis | reverse complement strand
TTTATCAAGATAATACTGTAAAGAAGTGCTCTGCATATTAAGAATGGCTTATCTTTTTGTAATAGAGATCTAAAACTGCTGTGGGTAATTCAAAGGTCTTTTCTTTTATGACGTCTTTTTAAGTTCCTGCTCTTAATTCTCTTCAGGTGTTATTAACTCATGTTGTACAAGATCAAGGTAAGTTCTGAGTCACCGACAATGTTCACCAGTTCTACATTAGAGTGAGAGGAAAACAGCAAGGGAACTGAACATGGAAACTCCTGATCATATGGAATCTTCTACACAGAAATGCACTGGCACTATGGAGCTGGGAGTATCAAAGGGTCTGCTAGTGCATGTCTTTGGATATCACATTGGCATTTATTCTTTGTTCCTTGTTTCTTGTAAGGGACTTTTAATTTTAATCTTGTTCCTGGTGAACAAGATCATAGGAAAATACATCATAAATTTGTGTCTACCTTTTATATTGCCCTTTACATCACTTGTTGGCCATTTTGTTCACCACCCACATGTCCTTTTAGAGATAAACCAGCCAATAATTACCACTTGTACCACAGTGCTCATGCCAGTAGAAGTCTGCAGAGTACATTCAATAATAGATTGTGACTGGGTGCCCCTGTCTTGGGAAGATGATGTTCCTGGCTTCAAACAGAGTTCACTGACCAGCAGTGACATCTTGTGCCAAAAAGGGAATTTGGTGTCCGAAGAAGACATAGCTTTAGTCACCATTAATGGACTCAGATACAGCAATTGCAGATGAAGGCTCCAGTGTGGAAAGTTATATTAAAAAAGATTTTAAAAATAATAGTCTGGTGATCTTTCTGTAATAATGGTAATAATGCAATACGAGGAGAAAGAGGGGGTTTAAAATAGTACAGGAGAACAAGCATAAGGTACTAATTTGGCATGGCAGCTCAGCAAAATAAGTCAAAGTTACAGAACATTACCCACTGAACCATTACCAGATTTTTTGGTAGGCATATTAGAGGTGGTCAAAATGAGAATTACCATTCTGTAGGAAAATCTGATATTTTGGAATCTGCTCTTATCATGATTAAAATGAAAAATCTAAATGTCAACATTTTCTATGATACAGTTTTAGGGAAGCATTTCTTTGGAAATGTCAGAATTTCAGCACAAGTTTCTTGTTAACAATGTGAAATCATTAAACTATGAAAAATTGCATATATATGTGTAGGTAGATCTGCTATTATTTACAACACATGAAGTAGCAAAGCAATATTCAGAGCAAACTAAAATGATTCATAGCATAAATGAAAGATGATGAAATCATAAAGAATTAGTCTTATCATGATGAAGTGACAAGTTTTCCTGTGGTAATACTTCTACTAGTTTCAGTAATTATGTAGGAATAATATTATGTTTAATGATATTGTCATATCATTTTGGTCATTAAAATTTGTAAGTCTATTTTGTAGAATCAAGGTCACAAGCACAGTGATTGTCTGATGTTATTTATTAACTGTAAACTCTGAGTCATTCAGATAGTTTCATAGTTAGTGTTTCATAAGGCACCCAGATATTTTTTGCCTTAAAATAACCCCATTTGTCTGTTGGCAGGTGACCTCTTGGGAAGAAAAAGAAGTTTTGATTCCAGTAAAATAAACCTGGAAATTAAATGAAATGCCTGTTAAATTAATTACAATCTTTTTTAAAAAGTTATTAAATGCTTGTTTGTGTATGGTGTTGCATTTATATTTTCACAGAGATTCTTATGGACATTTAGGTATACAACTACAATAACTGCTGAAAATTTATTCCTTAATGTGTTATTTTTTAGACTTCAGTAAACAGCCTTGAGGTTTATAGCCTAAGTATAATATTTTTTTTTCATTAGTTGTGTATCCAGGTTTTTTTATTGCTGGGAATTAATTTACAAAAGTAATACTTCATAGATGATCCTTCTTATGCCCTGTAGCATGCTTAGATGTTGGAGAAGTCTTTTAATGTGGATTGCATTGCTTCAGAGCATTTATTAAATTTAGCGTTATTTAAAAAGCATTTATTAAATTTAGCTTTTCAATGATGGAACACAAGGGACAGAAATCTTGCTTTCATAAAAGCTTAAGCAGTACAGTTTGTTAAGGTGTCTTCACCAGGGCTTATCCCTATTCTGATAAAATGTTGAGGTTCCATCAGACTCCCAGAGGAGCTGGTTTACAGCAGAGTGTGTGTGTGTGTGTGTGTGTGTGTGTGTGTGTGTGTGTGTGTGTGTGAATGCACAAGAATTTGCTCAAGTGCTGGGTACTGGGCACTGCCCTCGCCAGGACTGTGTATGGCCAACATCCTACAAGCAAGTCTTCATTCATTCTGTGAGACCTGGATGTGAGGTCTCTTGGACGTTATGGTCTCATTTGGACAGTCTGCATTTTGACATTTATTTGACAAAAATAAAATCATACTCGAGTTCTCTGTTAAATTACATCTTGAAATTAATAAAACTGTCAACACATCAGACTCCACAGTACTCTTTTTTTTTAATAAAATACATTATTTTATTCTATTCCTCTTGCTTTAACTATGGCATAGAACTGAATGGTGTTAGTTCAAACTTGTGATCTAATCAATTTAGTTTCCTGTATAAGGCACCAAATGAGATGTTCATCCCATATCAGAGCCATTTTTACCAACTTGTCTCAAGATGCATGTGCACACACACACACTGTGAACATTTCCCAAGTTATGTTCCAACAGCAATTTCAGAATTTTTTTCTGGACCATAAAGGCCATGTGTAAATCAGTTTTAAAAATACTTCTGAACACTCATCTTTTTATGAGCATCCAAGATTTTGTAGGCAAGTGTCTGTTGCACCAGCTCTGCTTTCTTCATACCTCCCTCACCTGGTTTTGTCTTGCAGTGCCTCTTAGTACTGCTCAAGGGGTGCTGCTGTGAATGGGTCACAGAACCCCCTCCACCTGTGCATACCAAGTGATGGGGAGAAGCAATCAGGCCATGTCTGTGTCTGCTTGTAGCCTTATCTCTTTCCTATCTCCACTCTGATCTCTTGGCCAGCTCCCCGCACTTCAGTACTGTCAGCCTCATCTACGTGTGTGTGTCAGAGGAGCTTGGTACAACCTTTGTGTTTCCCCTGGTTCCAGGGGTTTAATACATACATCCTTCAAGAGCACAGCACAGATATTTATATCCAGAATATTGCTCCCTGTGGTTCCCTGTTTTGCATAAGTACCTTTGTACCTTGGTACTGTCGTATTTCATTTGATGCAGTAAGTTTCCTCCACAGTTCTTGTGAAAACATATCTCCATCGGTTATTTTGGTCAGTTATCTGTCACATTTTTATAGATTTTCCCAATCAAGTCTTACCTGTGTAAATCCTGTCCCTGTCCTACTACAAGTCCTTGCTGCTTTATGATAAATTAACAAAATAAGGCAAAGTTAATCTTTCAGGTCAGTGTCTCCATTTTCCTCAAGTCCTACTCAGTACAGCTTGGAAAATAAAATCTGTTTATGCTACTACACAATTTAAAACTGCTATGTTTAGTAAACCCAAATATTAATTTGGCTATTATAATACCAGACGTCAACATCCTAAGTAATTAACCTGAATTTTATAAAGTTTTTTTTCCGACAACATAATTATTTGCAGTTATTACATAGCACAGATGATTTGTCTCTGTCAAATACATTTTTGTTTGTTTTAACCAGTCTCAATAGATCTGATTGCTACCATGCAGAGAAGTAGAACAGAGTAGATAAGTGAACGAATTTTCATTTTATCCTAAGCTCAAAAATTCTTCAAGCATATCTACTCAAAGTACAGATAAATTAAAATGTAATTTGCTCTTTTCTTCCACTTCAGTAATTTCTTCCACTTCAGCCTCTATTATTCATATAATGGTGAGCTCTAGGTCACTGTATATAGGCAGCTGATACTTAGCAACTCATCTTAGTGGAGCTTAATTGATTGTCTTGTGAAAATTCTGTTTCCTAAACAAAGAAAAAAAATACATTTATACTAGCAGATCCTTTTTTTCCCTGAAAAATATTTATGAGTGAGCACTTCAACAAAAAATACAATGAACACAAGTATTATTTCTCAATAAATTTTTTCTTCAGACATAATTCAATTTTTATTATCAACAACTATTTATAGAAATGGCTGTTATGGACTTCAGGGATAAGTGCATAAAATGTTGTTTCTTTATTCAGATTTTATTTGTCAGGATTCTTGGTGCAGAGTTTTGATATTCTTTTGTAATGTGATCACTTAAAGATTCGAGTCTAAATCTATGAAAATTTTTATACAAAACATATGGGTGATTTAATAACTAAAAGTCAGCATAAAAATCTTTAAACATTCATCCATACTGACATCATCTTCTGGAATGTGTCTGAATAGTGATTCCATAAGGTAGAATTTTGGGGTGTGCATTATTAAGGGCATTGTTAATTTTTCCATTGTTTCATCCAATCCAAAGCATTAGTGATTTCTCCAACTTTATTTTAGGAATGCCTAAGCATTATAGCTAAAATGCCTTATTTAATTTCTATTGAAAAATGTTTCTTGCTAGCTCTTTTATCAAGAAGTGCAGGTCAGCATCTTCACCCTGTATTTCATCCTCACCCTGTATTTAATCTTTGGCTAAAAACATTCCCTCATTCCATATAAAGGATTCTCTTAAGACATGTAGCCTGAGTGACAGATCTAAGAGACAGCCTGTCCTGTCAATTCACACAGATAAAAAATTCACTACCTTGCATCCCAACAGCTGAAAGGATTTTTTTTTAAATTTCAGATTAGAGAGGGCATTCCTCCTAAGTAATAACCACTGAGATGCTGCTACAAATATATTGTTTCTACACCATCAAATTTTAGCCATTACCCATCTCATCCTCTCTTCTCGCTTTGCCTGCCCCTTCTGCACTCTGTTAAATATAGTTCCCTTCTCTGTGTCCAGTTTGTATCCAGTCTTGGCAGTAATTATTTCTTGACAGGACCAAAACTATATTCTTTGTCACCTTGGAAAGATTATCTTTTCATCTGAAAAAAAAATTATTTCCACTTGGAAAAATTTTCAACCAAATACCTGTGTTCTTAACACTCCTCTTTGCCACTGTCATGGTTCAACCCTGGCACAATGCCAGTGTCCCTATGAAAATGCACCTTCCCCAAATAAATGCTGTGAGATGTGATCAGGAACAGAGCAGAGCAGGCCCAAGCTTAAAATCAAAGTGAAAAACTTCATTATGCTACTACTACTATAAAAAAAGACACACGGAATTCGGAATGAAAACCCTCCAAAACTCTCCTCCTCCCCCATACAATTTCCAACAAACCACAGTGAGACACAACCCTGGATTCCTGATCACATTACCACCCTTCATATAATCAATTCTAGTTCATCAAGGGAGAGAGGAGTCTCTCCTGTACCATAGACCCCCAGGAAACACAATTGCCACCCTTCTGTGTTTCCATGTCAAACATGGCACCTCCCAGAGAAAATCTGCCAGTGTGACACTCTCCTTTCCATGTCACAGTGCTCTCACCACCGTGCACAGACAGACTGCCCATAGGGCTCCTTTAAGGATGCTTTGCCAAGGACCAAAAGAACAACAGTTCAGTTTCTCATTTTGGGACTACAGTCCCCCCCATTTTCCTCCTCCCCTGGGGCCAAGGGTGCAAC
Organism: Anomalospiza imberbis; assembly: GCF_031753505.1. Classification (NCBI taxonomy): domain Eukaryota; kingdom Metazoa; phylum Chordata; class Aves; order Passeriformes; family Viduidae; genus Anomalospiza; species Anomalospiza imberbis. The sequence goes on along the minus strand of NC_089685.1, from coordinate 26,925,427 downwards.
AGTTTCTCATCTTTGAGACAACAGTCCCCCCCATTTTCTCCTCCCCTGGGGCCAAGGGTCTCAAGAACAGAGATCTTCTTCTTCCTGAAGACAGAGGGCACAACCACACCCTCCTCAACTCTTCTCAGTTCACGCCATTCCTGCATTTGCAGTTGCTGAAGCAGGTCACTTGGCTCACCATTGCATCCCCCTAAAAATGCAGTCTCTGTTGCAGGAGAAATTGGTTCAGTCTATGGCTATACAAGAAAAGTCCAGCCAAAAGCCACTCCATCATCTCCTCCCACGTAGGATTTCTTGTTCTAACATTTCAGGTCCCAGACTGTCGCTCTTCTCTTTCAAATCAAGGAGGAGCAGCATTTTGCAAAGCTTCCTTTTTCCCAGGAAAGGGTTAAAAATCTTGGGCTCCCAGGACGGCTGGAATCTTGACTGCCCATAACTCCAACTCCCATGACTGGGCACCTTCCCCCACCCTCCGCTTCAATTTCTCCTCTGCCGACGTACTGCCAGCACATGATATCAAATTTCCAGGTGTCTTCAGGCTCTCTGGCTCTCTGTCTCTCTCTCTCTCTGTGAGGGGGGAACAAAGACACCTCAGATTTTCTCCACCCTTCCATCCGCAGGTGCTGGCCCGGTTCCAGTCCTTTCACACCCTGGTCTACCTCTCCCAGGCCACATGGCTTCCCCTCCCCCACCCAGCCCGTGGCTGGGCAGGGGAGATCTGCACAGCACCCTGACCAGAACCAAAGAGACAGTTCCCCTGGGAGTTCTTACTTTTAAGACCCTGTGTTCTCAGAGGCGTGTCCATGCCTTCAGTGGTCACTCCAGGTGCCAATATCCAAACCTGACCACTGATTGGTTTGACCTCAACTTCCTGAGAAAATTCACTTCCCTGTCAAACCATGACAGCCACTTGAGAGGAGCTACTTGTACGCAGTTGTGTTGGTCTTTATGCTTTCCAAGTAAACTCCTTTTTATTAAATTTCCTAGGGCAAAAATAATGGCAAAATCAAGCAACAGATATAGTAACAGTACTACTACCTGTCATATTGATGAGCATGGTGTTTTTCCAGTGCTTGTATCTATCTGATGTTTCATCCCTTATATTTAGAATATTGATTGTTTGCAGAAGAGATGTTTTGTTACTACTTTCTAATAGAGTAGCTTACTAGCCCATGAGCAGGACTGATGCTAATATAGATAATGACAGTAACAACATCAGCAACTTACTCTGGGAAATGATCATGCACAGAATGCTCTAATGATGGGACAATTACAAAAAAAACCCCCAAACTTCTTGCTCTCTTTTCTTTTACAGCAAACTCTGAAATCTCTTCAGTTTCAATATATGCATCACTAAATTATTTCAGATTCTGGTCCAGTGCAAGGTATTACATGTTATCCAGAGTCACTTTACGAAAAATTTTCATTTAAATTTTTGGCACCTACCTAAATGGAATGAAACCAGTATGAGTTATATACAGTCTTCAAGTAGTCTTTCCCGAGTCACACTGATCTTGTGTACAGACACTGCAACCAGCCTGCTGTGCTGTGCTGTGACGGAATGATGTGCTGGAGAGAGAGCCTTACACTAGAAAGCAAACTACAGCAGACAATACATAGCACCAGGTCAGTATGCTTCTTTATGTGTTATACCTTCCTCTTATTTCTTTGGCAAGGGTGCATCTGACAGTCAACAAAGTAATACAAATGAGGAAATTCCGTAGTCTTAGGTTGCTTTCTGGAATTGTTAAATCCAGGATGGGAAGAAGGAACTAGATTAATAAGGCAGATTAAAACCATACAAATTTAAAGAAAACGTGGTAAATTCAGCACTTAAATGGAGTAAAGTGCTTCAGACAGAGAAAGATATAGATATAAATGTGTCACTTGGCGTCTAGAAATATTAAAAAAATCTTTTACCACTTATGAGGACTTAGACAATGCTGCTGCATATCTCAGAACAGGGATCAGAGAAGGAGGTTCCCATAAAATAAGCCACCACAACAGGAATAAGCACAGATACAAACCAGAAAAAACAGGCCTAATGAAGGTGATGATTTGGAATTAGAACAACAGACAAAATTCTGCTGTGAAGACTGTGGGAATTTAAGATAACACTTTTCTAGACACAAAAATTAGTACAATGGCAAAACTATGTGAAAGGATATAGATGCCAGTCCAAGCTGTGGCAACAGCATCTATGCTCTGTGGATGCCCATGACCTGGACTTTATAAAAGTAGTACCTCCTGAAAAATGACTCTGGGACCCCCACCACTGAAAACCAGGGTGAAGAAGGACCAGTGGAATGCCTCAGAGGCCCATGTGGTGATAATATCTTTTGCTTAATGTCTCTCTCTCTCTCTCATGCTCCCTCTTTCCTCCCTCCACCCCTTACCTCCTTGGTCCTTCCCATTTCTATCTCTCTCCTTCACATTTGCTGTTAAATAAAATCCATGCTATTGACTTTGGCATATAGTCTTGTTTGCACCTTAATTTGGGCAGAGCCATCTCTTATAATCAGATCTAGCCACCTAAAACTTCTCTTGAATATAGGCAAAATTCAAATTTTTAAAATGCTATATTTAACTAGGATTACCACCTTCAAGCAGGTAAACTTATTTCATGTTTAAACTATTTTAAAGAATATGAGCAATGTGATAAACAAACCCTTTACAAGCTAAGCTTTACTTTCAGTGAGATTTGTAACATATATTTTTCTTCATCTCCAACAGAATACATTTCAATTCCTTCTCTCAGTATAATGAAGATAGTTAAACTTAAATCAGAACATGGATACAGTGTCCTAGATCTCCATTTTTTAGTCTACAATTTCTTAGGAGAAATTACAATACAATTCCCCTCTAGTCCTCTATAACGTTCCCTATATTAAGCCAAGCTATTAAAAAAAAATCAGTATCTACACTATGTTTTAAGCAAAATTTATTAATCTACATCAAAAAGAACAATCTGTAAGAAGACTATTTAACTTAAGAACAATTTAAATGTTCAGTAGCCATATGGGATTAATGACCTAGATACCTAGATATCTACAGAGTCCATGAGAATTTCCTCTCACATATCTTGAACCTACAGTGTCAGCATTTATGTCTGAGCTGGTCATTCAAAGCTCATTATAATGAATACCACAAATGCATAAGGTACATTTCAGTTCTATTTTAGCCATTAGTATTAGGATGAGATTATACCATAGAAGCACCCACTCACTGACCATGAGAAGTCTACATAGTATGCATACATATTTATGCAGATGACTCAGGCTCCAATGGGTCTTCATTTTTATTTGAAAACTCAAAGGGTTGCCTATTGCGTATGCCCAGGTTCACATTCATGGGGTGGTTCAGCAGCTTTTGAGTGCCTCACTTGTATTATTTCTGATTCAACACTAGACCTAAATCTTCTGATAATCTACTAGGCACAGTCTGAAACCAGCTATGCTTGTGTGACAACAAAGACCACAATGCTGAGGACAGAAATCTGTGTGGATCATTGAAATTCCAAGACACAGATAAGGTACATGGGAAGTGAAAACTTCTTTAGTTTCTGAAGTTTTGTCAAATGTAAGAAAACAATTTCCTGCTAGATCAATGATTGCTTTTTCAGCATAAGAATGGATGCAAACACCCTCTGTACTATTGCATTTGTTCTGGATAATCACATATTTCATGCTGACTTGTGACTTCCATACCCAGAGCTTGGCATGAAGAAACGGTAACACCCAATATATCTGTTGTGAAATTTATTGCTTAAGTCTCAGTGCTTAATGTTTAGTGAAGAGAGGATTCACCTACAGCAAACAAACCCACTCATATTCAGGAATACAGAACAGATTAAATTCTTTGAGGGAGGAGAGAGACCCTTACATTCAACTAACATAAGGCAGTACACTTTTTAGACCAATTTAAAAAAAGAAAATCTGTGGTGCCATGTGCCCATATGCCTATAAATATATGTTGCATCTGTTTAGAGTTATCTTTATTTTGAAAGCATTTATCAGACAGAATGGTTCTTATTCCAGTGGGTCCACCTTCTCGCTATGGAGTTCTAAAGTTGTAGTGTTTGTCTAGCACAGTGTTTTAAAACTACAGAAGCTCTAATAACAAAAATATACTTCTGAGACACCAGAAAGTGGATACAAAACCAAACATGAAGGGATACATTTCCTTTGTAAAATTGAAATTGCCTTGTGTGAAAATTACAAGAATTTTAATGCATTTTAAATTTTTTTTTTTTTTCATATCTCAACAGTCAAGAGATAATAGGACAGACACTACAACTATATAGGAACATACATGTAGTATTTGCTTTCCCACTTTCAAGGCAGCTTTTGCCTGAGGGAGGCTTTCAATTATTCTGGTTGTATCAGCTCCAAGGTAAGCTACGGCTAAGAGATAGAGGTAGGAAACAAGTACCACATCTTTCTGTGCCCAGCAATGGTAGTATTGTAATACTGGTAATGTTGTTGAATCTAAAACTTGCTTGATGCTGTGAAAAGACCATAGAGTAGAAAGATTAATTTCACTTTATCATCATATTTCATCAGCACAAAGCATTATCAATAGTTCATTCTGTCTAGGAAATTATTCCATCATATCCACTTACTTGCTTGAATTTATTTTTATATTTAGAGGAATGGAACATAACCTGTCTGTGCTTACTTTTCAAAAAAACTGGGTCAAACATTTGGAGATGTACAGAGTATGCTGTTCACAGAAATAATAGACTATAATTCATCTGTTCTCTTAGGATCTCATAATTCCCAAGTGAATTAATGTTATGTTACAGGCAGGAATCTCAAATACATTCAGTATTTCTCTGGGAAACTACTATTCTAAGAGTGATAGTTTCTCCTGTGCAACTGAAATAAAAATTCCAGTGGGAAAGGGAAATCACAAATGAAGCCTTTTTATTACTCATCCAAAATATCAGATTGCTGTTAACCTGTGGAGGAAAAAAACCCTGAAAAACAAAAACTTTTGAATCAAAAGCAATGAATGGAGAATAAGAACAAAGTCTGACCAAATAATCACTGTTTGGACTGTTTGTGCTCCACTGTGTTGCTTCTCCAGTAGATGCTGGAGTAGTTAATGTTCCACACAAGAGCCAGCACCTGTGGCTTTGAGGCTGCTTTCAGCTGCCTCTAGTAGGTGCAATCAATTTTGTCCTGGGCAGGTAGCCTGCAGCAAACACCCACAGCAGTGTCACCCTTACTAGTCTGCCCTTTTTTCCTAACCCATAGACTACCTATAAATTAATCTCATTAATCACTAAAGAAATACTCTTCAGCAAGGTGATTTTCTAAGTCATTCATTTAAGTGAAAGTACTGAAAACTTTAAATAGAAGTGTCAAGGCACAGTCATAGTTTATCTTTGAATCTCACTAAAAAGTAGTCTACCAAAAGTATTTATCTGCCTTCTGAGATGAAGTTAATTGGATTTCTTTCACTTTTGTTCTGATATTCCATAGAATGATTATTAATTTTGTCACTTCTGAATAGGCTGCATTAAAGAATTTGTTCTTCTCTGTTTTTGTCAGAGGAAAAGTTGGTGCGCATTCTCTGATACTTGCCATTTGTTTTCACAGTCAGAGCAGCTATTTTCAGACTGGGCTTCTTCCTGTTTTGCTTAAGTCACTTAGCACTTACATATATATGGTCTCTGACATGCAGGAGGGCTGGGTGGTCTCCATCATTAGTTTTCATCTGAAAGAAACAAATGAACTAGAGCAATGAATTCTGTAATAGGCTCCCTGACACCTCTAATCTCATTTCAGCACCTCATAGCCTGTATTTTACTTGCAAGGACCTATTTAAATTTGCTAGTGAACATTCATACATTCAAGTATAATTTGTTGTCTAAGGCATATAATTTCTATAAGCTCCTACTGAGATCAGTTTCTATTCCACTAGACCTCAGTGTACCTAACCTCTATATAAGAAGCTTGCCTAAAGAATGGCACAGTGCTTATGACCACAGGAAACAAATATTGCAAATTGTTCTCTGAACTAAATAGCTATGTTACAGTCCTTTTTGACTATAAAATCTTGACCTTTATTATTTAAAAATAACTTATATTTTCTATGTAACTGTTCACTATATGTAAAGATTTAGCCATAGAGTCATCCTGTCCTTCAACATTTTCAAAAATCCTTGGCAACAACAACAGGCAGGAAATATTCAACTTTATTCTATAAAAACACTGAATTTAGTTCAGACTAGGAAGAGCTGGGTGTCGCACAGTTTCAAGTGTTTAACAGCCTAAATCCTACAATAAATGTTGCACTTTAAAGGCACATGTAATATATATGAATATGAACCTCTTGGATCATTCAGCCCAGTCATTTACTGCTGCAGGCAATTATGTCATGCCATATATTAGAGTTATCTATATGCAACATGACATTTCTGCGTCCATTAGGGATGCAATATCCAGGGGTTATTTTAGATTTGTCCATTAGGGAGTCATCCTGCAATGGTAAACTGCAGCTCCACTGTCCTCTGTGCAGAGGTCACTGAAATGCCCTGCAATAAGTAAGAGGCAGCTAACCCCTCTTCCACTGAATTAAAAGATGCCTCGCTTTTTCTTGATTATGCCAGAGAGTCACCCTACATGTGGGCAGACCCCATGAGTGATGGAGTGACTGACGTCTTGGTATGTGGGGTGAGAAAAGCCCAGTTACCTTCATGGAAACAGAGCAAGTTAACTTACCTTCACCATTAGAGGGAAGAAGCTAGATTCCCTTCTCTGATACAGCTAATAGACATTCTTCCAAATGTTTTTTGGAAGAAAAACTCATTTGCCTGGGACATATGTGTAAGGTGTACATTATCATCAGTGAAGTTTCGATAGGGTTGTTTAAATGAATTATTATGACCCTCACATGTGTTAAGATATCATTACTAAAGCAACTTCTGATAAATTAACTGTTTCAGTATTAAAGTGTATGGGTTGTTCATAAGTATCTTGGACTATATAATATACTCCACATTTCTTCTGCTTAGTGATCTAACAGCTAGATACAAAAATTCAGTGATTTAAATTTTTATTGATTATTTTTTTGCTCAGTTCTATTGGATCAGTAACATCTAACTTTTCTCACTCAGTATCTTACTCCTTGAAAATGTCCTTGAACTTGTGTCTTTGTCAAATATCAGTAATCCAAATCAGTTTTTTTTTCTTGACAACCAGCTACCTTCTGATCTTTAAGAAGTTTCACTTTCGTTCAAAAATTTTGGTAATCAACCCTAATTTAACAATATTTCCACAACATTTCACAGATATATTTATTAATTTGTTTTAATCCTACAAGATCAGGTGCTTTATAAAGAAATATAAAAGACTAATTTGGCACTTCTAACCTGGGATGCCAATTGCTCTTGATCCAGTTTCCATTATGCATTGCTTTAATGAATTACCCTTTCAATACCTATTTTGTTGTCTAGTACACTAGGACACAAAACTAATCAAGTGATGTTCTTTATGGACATATCTGGTGAAAATAAGTTGGTTTTTTGTTTGCATTTTTTGTTTTGTTTTGTTTTTTTTCATGAATATGTTATTTCTGCTTTCTTTTCCTTATTTATAAATGATAAGGAAGTAAAGTTTTTTCTTCTTTGACTTTGTGAGAATATCATATTAAAACTCTCAAAAATGCTCAGGATCATCTTTAGCTGAAGATGTTCCATTGCTGACATTTTGACAAAGATTTTATGTCAGGCAAAGGAATAGACTCCTAGAAGTAAATCGTTGTTAGCTAAACTCCAAATATTTTAGTCAATATGGCTTTACCTTTCTCAGTCATTCAGTACTCTTATGTCTTCTGATTTAAAAGATAACTCCAAAACTCATAAAATCTGAATATATAACAAAAAAAGCCAATAAAATTGACTAGATTTGTGCTAAAATTCCATTTGTAGTGCACCAAAAAGAGATTGATTGTTTCTTTTTTATATCAACTGTAGTAATAAATATGATCAATACATAATAAGATAATAGTAGGTATAAACTAAAAGATTCACTGATAAATGCTTTGACAAGGCAACATGGTGACAGCATTCCATCCAAATACTCTAGGATTGCTTAGACCTTTTAAATTTTGGGGATGCATTTGGATTATCAGGTAATATATGTAAATTAATAAACTGCATTCTTTAAGGGAGAAAAATAATTGCAAAGAGCTTAGATAGCCCGACTTCTTATTTAGCCAGATATTGTTAGGGGTCTAACTCCATTAAGTTATATTTAATTTCCATACTCACATGCAGAATCTAAATCAGACTCATGCAAGGCTACTCCATCAGTGCTGAATACACAGCTGGTTTTAAGCATAAAAGGAAATCACAAGAGGTCAAGCAATCACTCAGTGAAAGGGAAAATTTAGAAGAGCTTGCAAAAAAAGGCTAAAGATGAGAATCTGTGGTTTACCTTTTTACTGAATGGACATATTAAGTATTCATGAACTTAGTGTCTATGATAAAAGCTACGGTAACATCATTGATGGACACAGAAGAGGGAATTTTAGAGTGAATTTTTGAAAGAATAGGGTCAGTTTACACTGTGCTACATTTTGAAGAAATTAAGTCACTTTTCGAGTAACATAAAAAATCATTTAATGGGGCCACTGCAACAAAACTATCATTATTTTCTTCATATCAACGCCACTGAGTGTCACAGAGATATTGGTCCAAATCACCCTCTTCATTTAGCTTGGTTTACATGAGGTTGGTGCAGCAAAGCATTCTAGTGCTCACCTGCCTGGCACAATCTATTCAGCCACAAGTGGAGGCTGTTTATTGCCTGTACAGAGCTACTTTAATATTGCTGACATAGAGAATAAAAACAGGAAGAAAGATGTGCCAGGAAAGTTTCTGTATGCTTCAGTTGTCCCCAGAAAATGGGGCAATGTTTCAGTATTCATCAGCCATGCCCTAAAATGTGTGGAGCAGCTGTGATCCACCTCAATCTACATTATCAGAATGATGTACAATCTTTGCTCTGTCTTCCCATGAGACATGTCCTTGTTTTACTCTTGCCCCTTGGTGATAATATGTCAGAGAAAATCTTTGGGGCAGATTCATATATCAAGCAAGAGAATATATATGAACTTCTGTTAGGTCACTTCCCTTCATAAATAAATGTCCTTAATCTTTTGTAGGCCAACTAGCATATTTTATATAGTTGTCAACAGCATCCCAGAAAAAGCTTTTGTCAGTTAAAGGGAACTGTTGTCAGAGTACCCAGTACAGATGAATTTATACTTCAATTTCTTGAAAGTTGTGTATCAGAAAATATTTTCCAGAAGAAAGAAAACATGATTCTTAAGGCAGATAGAAAAGAAATAAGTTAATTTCTTTTCTATTAAAAAATAAGAGAATTAAAATGCATTAAAGCATTTATGTCTGGAAATGCATTTCAATATAAAAATCTTATCCATTTTGGAAAATCTATAGGCGTGGAATATATGAAACAGGAAAGAATTACACTGTCTTGAACATTGAATTTAACTTTCCATTAACTTATGATTAAATTATGCTGATGTGAGGGTTATTGTGCCCTTGAGCCAAAGTTTAACAGTCCACTTACAGTCTAGTAATAGAGATTTTAAGAAATGATGATTCTGTCATACTGCTGGAGTTATAATAGATATATTTGGATGACTGTTCACATACAAATGTAATCAAATGAAAAGAGCATCATATCAATCGTGATCTGCAACACATCATGGATTTTTTCTGGCACTTTATCTATTTAAATTACATCTAAATTATAAATACTGTGAATATCAGCAGTTAAAGTATTATTAGCCTACCAACAGAGGAGATGGATAGCAGAAACATTTTGTTACTTCACTGTGACCTGCAACTTCATTGCATTTAATGATACTATTGCAAGAACTTGCCTAGCCATTTTAACTTTTTAGAGATTTCTGCATTATGCTTAAAACTAATTACACTGCAAAATCACAGACCCTTGTTGAGACACACACATTGTGTGCCTTAAATTGTATACTTACTGACTGCATGGTCTATAGGGCCCTGAAATAAAGCGCCTAATGTTAATAATAATAATTATCACTTTTTAATTTTATCTTTTTATAACATTGTAGATGTGGAGCATTTAATTTACGTCACTTGTTTTGACATCTTCCCAGCTTGTATCCTACCCTAGTGATGCTTTTCTTAAACAAATATTTTTGAGGCAAAGTGGCAATGATTATATTTCAAAACTGTATCCAGTAACAGGTTCATGCCTTGAAATTAAATAATCTCTTTCTTAAGGACATTTTCTGTCTTTTCCCTATTTCCAAAATAAAAGGGGAGGGGGGGGAGGAGGGGGGCGGAAAGCTCATCAAATCACAGACTTCATTTATAAAGTTGTAGATAAGTAAAAATATTTCATTATCTAAACTTCCTAAATATAAGCATTTCAGTATAAGAAAAACCAGAGTAAGCCAAGCTGTTCCTTTTATTACATGGAAGACTATCCATGCAAACCATCAGGGATAAAAGGTCTGATTGCATATTCTAGCTCTGCTTAGTGGCTTTCAGAGACTGAAATGGTTCATGCCCTAAACATTGTTATGAAGGAGTTTTGCCCATTATAGCAAAAACTATATAAAGAAGTTACAACACCATAGGCCATGCCGCCCTGAAGGTGCCTGAGTGGAACTTTGGACTGTGAGTTAAACTCCGTGGAGAAGACTATTAGACACTATTGTTCAATCATCTCAGGTCTGGGGAGAAATGAACAAGGCTGAGGGAAAGGCTTTTCATCCACAAGAAAGCCAAATGCAGCAGAGAATCACCCTTGGCTGGGTTTGGGCTGGGGTAGACCACAGCCCACAGAAGCCAGGCTAGCATATATTCCCCCTCCACAGGGGAGGAGGAGGTTTCAAATGTGTGGTGTAACCTCTGGTCAGAGGCACTGAACACCCATCCTCCCTTACACAAACCAGCCCAGCAATGAAACCCCCAACCCCACAGGCCACATCCACAGGACATTCATGTGAGAAGCAGCTGAGGAAATGTCATAATCCATAAAAGATCCCCCAAAGATCTCCCTGAGGCCTTGCATCACAGGACTGCACATGACGCAAAGTGATGCAACAGATCCAGATCTGCTGTGTCAAACTTCCCCCTGCAGGGGAGGTACCTGGACATTCCCACCTGGCTTGAACACATATTAATCAATTAAATTCTATGTTTTTTGGGGGCACCCTCACCACCAAAAAGACCAGCTGGAGAGGATCATTAGGAGTGGTGATATTTTCTTTAATCTGTCTCTGTCACTATCTTTCTGTCCCCCCACTCTTTTCTATTTCTTTCTCTCTCTTTCTCATATTACTATCAAATAAAATCCATACTATTAGACTTTGGCATGTGGTCTTGTTTGCACCCTAATTTGGACAGAGGCACTTCTAATAATTTTAATAAGAGGACCATAACTATGGCAAAGAATACAGACAGAAGAACAGTATATGTGGGTCTTATACTCTCGCATACTTCCTTGATCTGAGAATAAATAAATGTGTGGGACAACAGTTGTGGCTCCCAACATTCTAAGATTTGTTAAAACAATTACAGGAGCACAAGAACAAAATATCAGTCTGTCTCCATGTTCTCCCTCTGACAGGTATTCTTGGGGAAGAGTACAAGAAGCATGGCCTGTACAGAGTGATAATTTCTACAAAAGAACAATTTAGTACCTCTAACCAGGGGTGGTAGTTGAACCATAAAGTTAAATTTTCTCTGGTGGAGCTCAACTTTATTAATTTCTTTTTTAACCTGCTTGTACTTTAACCTCCATGAGACTTGTGGCAATGAGATCCAGAGTTTAATAATGGAGACACAATGAAAACTGTTCCCAGTTTACCTTCTTCACACAATATATGCTTTTGTGAACTTCCATTGTCTTTCCCTTCATCTCTCTTTCCATTTTGAAGTGCTGTAGACTGCTTTGTCTGTCTTTACACTTCTGCTTTTACAGCACCCTGTGGCAATGAATTCCAGAGTTAAATAAATGAGGAAAATAAAGTCCCACATTATTTGCAATGGTACAAACTATTATGTTATCTTCCTTTAGTCTTTCTAATCTGAAGAAGTCCGGTCCATTTTATGAGTAGTCTTCACTTTTTAATAGGAGGTTGCTTCAAAACTTTAATAACCTCTGTTATACTTCCCTGTGCCTGAGTTCAATGATTCTTTTTGATAAAGGAAGACCACAACTTGCAGAAGTTTTTAAGTTAAAGGCACATAATGGATTCTCAGTGGCATAATGATTGCTCCATTTGTTTCTCATTCCTTTTGAAATGATCCTAAAGTATATTTGCTTTTCTGACCATTGTGAAGCACATGATAAGCTTTTCAGAAAACTGTCTAAGGTCCTGTTTTTCTGAGTTATTTTAAGTAATTTCACGTCTATCATTATGGATATATTTTTCTCCATGTGCATTGCTTCTCACTTGCCTACACTAAATTTCATTTGTCATTTTTTCACCTAATAATTTAGTATTGTGAAACTATCCTGTCTCTCTAGGCAACCAGCTGGAGTTTCTACTATAAGAATATTGTTTCCGAGGCTGCTAACAGTAGTAAATCATGCAGACCTGTTGTCATGTGAGAGAAAATATTTATTGTCTTTTCTGACCTGTATTCAAGAACCAATGGGAAGGTACATATATTTATCTACTTTATATCTTTAGGTGTATCTTTATAGGCAGACTGATACAAAATTAAGATTTATTTTAAATATAATTTTTATTCTAATTATATTTTATAATGAAATATACATAACGAGTTAAGACAGCTGGGGTGAGGAGGGATGATTTATTTCTTGTTGTTTATTAGCTAGCAAAGTAGATAACATTTAATTTACAAAGAAACATTAACATTCCCAAGGATCTGGGTTAATCCACTTCTTTGGTTTAAGAGACATGATAAACTCTCTCTCTTGCAGAAGAAAGACATAAAAAGTTTTGAGGTAAGAGGCTATATGTCTGGAACCTTGAAGGATTTCAAAGGAGAGATTGGCTATAAAAGCTAACATGCATCACCAAGATTGGGTGCTCTCTAGTAATGCAACATGAACAGCATGATAAGCAGAAAAAGAAAACCCCTGACAATCACCTTGTCTGGACAACTTATCACAAATCACCTAAATATGAGATAAAGGAAGAAAAATATGGTTCTTTCTCATCTTAAGCAGGTTAAGCAGAGTTTTACTTTCTCCATCCACCCCCTTTTAAACTTCTGTGGCTGTTTTGCCTCTTTTGCATGTTGTAAGAAAACTAATTTATTCTGCATTTTACTTACTATGGAGTTACCTATATGGTACAGGAAACACAACTGCTACATTTTAACAATAACACATTCCTCACCCAAAAGTGGAATGAATGCAGTTTCCTAAGATGCCCATGACAGAACTCAGATTCCCAAGATAATCTTCTGAATATACAAAGCATAAAAGTGTGTGCCTATTTTCATCTACATAAAGCAGTTAGAGGAGTCCCACCAGGAGTGGAGTGAGTTGGGATTGCATGGGATGTGGGTAGTGATGGTGATAATGAGGGTGATTAGTATTTCCTGTAACTATGGGCAATTGGGTTGGTTTTCCATACTGGGACTCTGACTGGACCCTGCAAATGCCTTGTAAGTTTTCTTCAGCTACTTTTATGAATTGGATATGAGAATTTTCAATTCATTATTCTTCATTCTTATGATTTAATGATGTATGGTACAGCAAAAAGCTAAGCACAAAATCATGAGTGTAATTTTTCTACCAGTAGGAAATCTGTACACCAACCTCCACCTTATGGTTTGTACTCTTCAGTCATTTCCTAATCCTTACAAGAGGACCTCTCTTCCCTCTAACCTTTTTGAGGTTTTTTTTAAACCCAGATATCTCGCATGAATCAGTTACTCTCTGATTCCTCCCCTACACCTGAGCAGTGCATCATCCTTCCAAATCATCTGTTCCATATTGTGGAACATTTTCCCCCTGCTTTTAGTTATCCTGTTCTTTATTACATGTTTTAACTAGTAGTCTGATATTGGAAACTGGTCTCCAAACACTTTTTAAGTTTTAAATCTTATTTTCCTTGAACCAGCTGTGCTATAAACAGTAAATTATGCCCTAATTAGAAATGAAAGGAACATAGCATCCTTCTAAGTAAAAGGGGTTTTAGGTATGTTCATGTGTCATTTTACAGCACAATCCGCTTGGAGCCATCACAATACTCAATTCCACATGAATTTTTGTTCTCAGATCTCAAACAATTTTCTGGAAATACAAAATTATCAGATTAAATTATTTCTATCTGATCTGCCTCTCATCTGAAAATCCAAGGTTCAATTCCTATGCAAGTGATATGTTTTTTTCTTATGTGAAATAGCTAAAATAGAACAAATAATAATTAATATAGAAATTAGGTAGGACTTATTGCACTAATGTCAGTATGTAAAGGTAAAACTGGATCCCAGCTAGGAACATGTTAAGGAAAGAAACAGGAATTATCAGGAAACTTTTCTTGGCTGTGGTGGGTATCTGAAAAAGAGCAACTCAAACTCTGTTTGTGGTATCCGTTCCTCTAAAACAATTATACTGGTAGCCTAAGGAAATTACCTGCCTCTAGCTTTTAGATATCTGAATTTAGGTGAGATGAAGCATGTCTTTATTGACTGCTACACAAAGAAACTGTAGTTAAATGAAGCGAACAGATGAAAGTGGGTCAATGGGGACAGAGAAGAAAACAGAGCCTCTAATTCTTTCTAAGGTAATTTTAAAAATAAATGTAAATTTAAAAATAAAAGCAAACAAAACAAAAAAATCCTCCCAATGACTATTCTCTCTCTGACTCTTGTCATAGAGACCATGTTACCCTATACACATTCTGCACCCACTGAATACTTGATCTGCTTTGCTTTTACTGGGGTTGCACTACTACAAGTGTGTGCTACCCTTCCCCTTTTTGCATCAGCAGGTGAATAGCAACCCTGTTCATGCAGAGATTATGTACTGCTTGTGTTGTACTGGATATGTGTTGTTAGTAGGGGCCCACTGACTCTGCTTCCAGGTCACAAGCCAGGGCAGTAACAGTGTTTGCCTAAGGCAAAACATCTTCACTGATTTGCTTCTTGGGGTAGAAAGGTATTTATTTATCATTGCATTCACCGAACAAATTTCTGTAACAAGGGGAAATGTTTTGCAAAGGAATTTCTTTACAAAATAACTTTTCTTTCTCTTCTTATGTAATTGCATACTTCCCATCTCTAAAGAAAAAAAATGTGAATAAATAGATTCTACTGGTTAACCACTTTATTTTATCCAACACCGTGCAAATCCCATTCTTCCAGCTGCAAAGCTACCCTGTTCTTTTAATTCTTACATTTTGCCTTTGGTCAGTTACCCTCAGAACCTTGCCCCATCTGTCCTTCCAAGCTCCTTCAATCTCTTACCATTACAGCTTCAAAGAGCAGAAGACTGCAGCTGGGGAGGGGCTGGGAATACAGATTTATATGTAATGTTCAACTGGTATTTAGACAAGGAATTTGCCTGCAGCCAGTAGGAGAATGAGGTAGATTAAATTAGTTTGATGTTGTAAAGAAGTGAGTGACATTTTTATATTTTAATTAAGTGAGACTAGCAACTAGGAAAGAATAGGAATGCAGGAGCAAGGAGAAGAAAAAAAAAAAGAAAGGAAATGAAACAGCAGCTTGCAGGAAAAGATGAATAAATAAGATTAGTTTTTAGATTCTGTATTGTAAAGCAGGGGATTATAACAAGATGAATATGAAAATGTGAAAGTAACAGGAAAAATAAGCAGGAATTTATAATATATTTCAAATGACCTTTTTATCTTGGAGTCTGCAACAGAAAATAATCCATCACTCAAGAAAGCTAATTTTAAAAGAGCATTCTGGGTATTACTGTCATCTAATGCACCTTGTTTAATATCCTGTTTTTTCATCAGAAGTGATATATCACAGGTCAGATTCCATTTCACTGCACATGCTGAGTAGCCGTTCCTTACTCATTGAGTAATCACACTGGTTTCGAGGAGAAAAACCTGCAAGTAAAATGCCACTCAGTAAAGCTCAGACCTGATCAAATGTTTTTGACTGTCCATCCACTCAAGGTCCTAAATATAATGATATCACTCACATATAATAAGCTTAGACGACTAATTTAAATTAATCACCTAACCTGGTGAAGTTTACATGTGTGTTGAGTCTTGCATTAGGGGAGTTTTGAAACATCTAACTTTGACAGACATACAGAAGAAGAAAACATACATAGCATTTAACAATGTCTGGCAAATTTCTTAATGCACTTTCCTGTGACAAAAATGTATCTTGTGTAGTGTGGAATATGCTTTTTGCAAGAGTATCCAGCTACTAGTCCTCACATCATCTCTTTTTTCACAGTCGATGCAAAGACAAATTCATTGATCGTGACTTTGACCAAAGAAGTACTAGAAGTGACAACCCTGCTATTTGATCTGGCTTTTGTCACTCCTTTCTCTTTATCAAAATGTATTGTCATTCTGTAATTCTTATTGCAAGTCATAGCTCCATAAGTTTTTTTGTGGTTGGAATCATGAATTCAGAACATTCTTATTTAGTCAGGTCCTAACTTTTGCTTGAGTTAAAGTTGAATTATCATCACAATTTCAATGTAAGTGTCACAAGCTAGACTGTAAAAACCGCAAGCTTTTCTTTTAACTTCATTGTATATGTTAGTTACAGAAAGAGAAATTATATTTCATTTAGAACACTCAATTAGTTCAGATTAATGGTGGCGATGTTCTTTTAAGCTAACATTGTTTAATCCCCCAGATGGTGTATTTTTATCCTTGTAATTTCCTCATTCATGCATTGTGTCTGTGTGCTTGGCTTGTCCTTACGAGAAGATTTCTGTAGAAATCAGAGTAGTGTGAAGTGTTAATGGCTTTCCGATAGACTAGACTTGAAACTAACTCTTGAAGTATTATTGGAATCCAAAGCTCTTCTACCTCTGTAAAGTAGCACTAGTGGTTTTTCTGGGTCATAAGCATGTGATTATTTGAATATTTCTGAGTCAATTTGTAAAATTTTTGTGCAGAATTGTCCTTTGTGTATATTCACACAAGAAAGAAAATCATAACACCCATTTGTTATGGAGGGCTTTCTTTTCCCCACTGTTTTCTAATTACAAAGTGACAGCAATTGGTTTTGACTAGTAAATGTATTAGTTTGAATAACAGCAATAACAAAGGTGTTAAAAGAATTCTTCTGTATGCTCAAATAAGGGAAAGACATTATGTTTTACTGCTCTGTAGGGAGTTATAACACCTGTTTTAAATGTAAAGCTGCAGTGAGCATTTTAGCAGCTATCTGAACTCTGGAGAACAATAAAGTGCTTGTAAACTCACTTGAATAAGTTCACAACCTAAAGGGAAATAGTGAAAGTGAGAAAAAAAATTTGAAACGTCATTCCAATTTCTACCATTTCTAAATTCCCACAGATGTTACTTGTGTTTAGGAAGTCAGTTCACCTTACCCATGCCACCTAATTACTCCCTAAGCTCTTTCCTTTTAGAATCAAATGAAAGCAGATAAATATCTTTAAGCACTTGGACAATTTAAAGTGTAATTTTATGCATCATGTTATAATCCCTTGGGAGAATTCAATAATAAAAATATCCTTCTACAATGGATATCTTATATATATATATATATATCTTACTGGTTTTCTCCTTTTGATCAATGTTTTCCCATTTGTATCTACATATAGGATGGGAAATTGTGGTGCACAGAGACACCGAGTTTATTACAAGCTGAAAATCTAATTGTTGTGGGTTGATTCCAGTAGGCAACTAAACACCACAGTCTGCCTGCCAACAGACTAGTTGGGGAGATCATGACTCACACAAGGAATTAACAACTTAAAGCCTCTGATACACAGCTAGATTGTTTTCATACATATAACTTAAATTCCACTGGTCTTGTCACACTTGTGTCGTCCAAATTGTATACAAGGTAAAAATAGCTTCCATAGAAGCATAGACGCATGAAGGTTAGAAGGGACTTCTAAGGACTGTCCAGTCCGATCTCCTTTTCAGAGCAGCTCCAGACAGAGAAGAATGCTTAAGGATTTTTATGGTATATTGACCCTGGCTGGATGCCAACACCCACCAAAACTGTTCTATCATTCCTCCCACTGGCTGGACAGGGGAGAGAAAATAGAATGAAAGTCTCATGGGTTGAGATAAGGATAGCGAGAAATCACACCTGTTACCATCACAGGTAAAACAGACTCAAATTAGTTTATTTAATGACCACCATATCAGGGAAGGATAATATATAAACCCAGATCTCAAAAGCATCTTTCCCCCACCTTTCCCTTCTTCCTGGACTCTAATTCTGAATTCTCTCCCTCCTCCCTCCCAGAGGCACAGCAGTGCAGGAATGGGGTCTGCAGTCAGGTTATTGCACATCATCTCTGCTGCTGCTTCCTCCTCAGGGGAGGACTCCTCACACTTTTCCTCTGCTCCAGCATGGGGTCAGTCCCACAGGAGACAGTCTTCCACAAGCTTCTCCAACCTGAGTCCTTCCCATGGGCTGCAGTTCTTCACAAACTACTTTCCATAGGGTGCAGTTCTTCAGGAGCAGACTGCCCTAGTGTGGGTCCCCTGCAGGGTCATAAATCCTTCAGAAAACCTGCTCTGCTGTGAGCTCCTCTCTCTGTGTGGCCAAAGGTCCTGTGGCTACTCTCTTGTCTATATAGCCCCATATGCAGCTGGTCTCCTTCACCTCAGGGGCACCCTGCTGACGAAGGTTGTTTGCTGTCTATCAGCGCTTCACAAGGACTTCCTGCAGTTGCTTTCTGTTTCCATTGACTCCCAGCTGAAAACAGGAGCTTTCAAGCAGGACTTGGCCTTTGATGAACTTTCTGAGATACCTGCCAGGCTATTTCTCCAGCCTGCATAGGTCTTTCAGTACACAGAAGACCTGCTCTCCACTGGTATAACCCACAAATTGTTAACACCCCATCCCATGGTCCAGGCCACTCAAAAACATGTTACATATCATCAAACATGGTATCAGTCCCTGAAGGATGCCACTCATGACCAGGTATCAGGCAAGGATTTGGATCCCCTATCCCACTATTTTGATCCCAGAAGTCTAACCAGTTTTCCACCTAGTCACCCAGTCAATATTTAATCTATATAGTCCTAAGCATACTATGAGAGAACAGGTTGGATGTCTTGCTAAAAGCAAGGTAAACAGCATTTACATTCTGCAAAGTCTTCTACTTCATCACAGAAAGCTGTCCATTTTATCAGGCTTGTCCTGTCACTTGAAAAATCACAAATCTACAAAGTCTCAAAGAAGTCTTCCCTTTAAATCTTAAAAATCCCTTCTTTGGTTTTCTCTGTGTGATAGGAAAAGTTTGATAGAAAAGAAAACACTAATTTCCTTCAGTTTCAAATAACTTTAATTAAGGTAATTGACTTCACTATGTGTAGGCTCCTACTATGATATTGGCAATTATGTCATCCAAAAAAATTAAAAGTAAATTATAATATATGAACTATTTATTTAAAGCTTCTAATTGAAAAATATAATCATTATTTCTACAAAGTATAAAACATGCAATAATCCTGTAAAACCAATTAGAAATTTTCCAAGAAAGAATAATGCATTTCAGCATCTTGCAGTATTGAAACAGATGTGACATTAACCACTTTCAGCAAATTTTAGTTAAATACTTGTTACCACCTTGAAAATAATTCATATCAAACATTATTTTATTTTAAATAGTAAAAACCACTTTTTCTGTGTGTGTGTATATGCAGTAGAATATTTTTATCTTTTTCTTAAGTTTTTAATCAATAGTATAAAGCTAGTTTTGTAAGTCTGAACTACTATTCACCCAACAGGTCTTGAATTCTAATATTTGCACTGTATCTCCATTCAGAGAATAATTTTTTTTTTAATAGTCACCCTGCTATAATTTTATGTTATCTTGGACAGCCCAATGTTGTACAATTGTCATTGTCTAGTGTAAGAAAAAATGTTTAACTGTGTCTTGAAAGCAGAGTAACCCAGATAACTAGTGAATAATGATGGCTGAGATTAATTCAAAGACATTTATAACTTGGCTTTTGTTAATTATTCAAAGCATCTTTAACTTTAATTGTGTAAGTTTGAAGTGGAAACAGAAGTTCTTTGATGGATAAGAGTAACTGGAAGAAAACTGTTTGGGCTAGGAGAGAGAAGGCTCTTTCTAAATTATGGTAAACCAGGGTTTACCATAATTCTTCAGTTCTTCAGGTGATGTAGAAAGATATAAGGCTAAAGTAAAACTTTATCTACTATCATTTGTATCTTTCAATAATAAACAGCATCAAATAAGACCTAAAATCTATAATGATACATCTTTTATATTAACTGACCAATGTTTTAGATCAGTCATATGATTTCCCACTATTGCTAAAACTGAGACAAGAGTTAGGGTCTACTTTATATTGAGTAATATATTATTTGATATCTAGAGTCATATAATAACCAATAGGCATATATCGGCCATGGTTGCTGAAAGATTTTATCTGGATTTTTATTTCTATATTTTATTTCTTCTTGCTCTATTTTGTCATTTGCTCTATGATAATATGTGGTTTGTTGAGCTGATATTGTTACTGATACTTTGCTGCAAAACCACAATAATCAATAAAAGTATAAAAGGAGACAACTGAGACTTAGCCTAAATCAGAAAGTTTTGACTGCAATAAAAGTATTGTAAGTGAGGGATAAATTACTTGAAGTTGTCATGAATATGCACATAATGGAGTTCTGTACATGAAAGATAATATTGCAAAGAAAAGTTAAATTATACTAGCAGCATAGCTTTAAGGTAAGCCAGGAGACACTTGGGGAAAAATACAAAAGAGACCATAAATATATTGAATAATTTTCTAACTATATTTTGATATAATCCTCTTCAGTCTGCTTTATATTCAATTATGGAACTTTGGGAATATGGGAAGATACATGCAATGTCATTGAAATGGAACAAGAGCAGAGTTCAAACTCTGATCAGGGACTTAAGTTATCATGTTTTGGATTGATTGAGCCACTAATTTCAGTATCAGTCAGTATTGGATGTGGTTCTATAAGTTCTAGAAAAGTCCCTCCTGTAGTCTGTTAAAAAGATTTGGAAGCCTAGCAGTCACGCCTGGCAATGCAAATTAAACAAAAATGGTATCATTTCAAAAAGGTGAAACAAAATGTACTACTGATTAAAATGCACTCGCAGGCACATTTCTGTGTTTTATGGGCTCCTGAGATGGAGATGCATCTAAGGAATATATTAAGTATGTGGAGAAAATACAAAAAGACCATTACTTAGCTTCTACTCAATGTATATGCAGAGACATTCTACTGTCTCAAAGACTTCTTGGAGCCCAGACCTCTCATTAAACTATAATAGGTTTTTGGTTATCAAAGTTGTGTTAGAAATTAGAAATTTCAATGAAGAAATTTGTTTTATTTTTTAGAGTATTACTTCCAGTGGGTCTGATTTAAAAGTAAATTGTGTGCATTTCTATCTCTATCTCTATGATATACTCTCCACAAAAACAGTACACACAACGCATGCTTTGGTGCCATTTTTAGGTTTTTATGTGTAATATACTATATTGTTGTCAAATAATGCCTTGACATTTGAAAAGAGTATTTTTTTGATTTGCTAAATGTGACTGAAGGTCTGTTTGGGAATATAGTCACTCCTTTTCATCCCATGTTGCAATAAAATTATTGGAGAAAATAAAACACATTGATGTTCTAATGAAATGAGAATGCTGTGTGATCTACATGAGGAAGCAGTATTGAAAATACATTCTGAATTATCCTATGTAGCACTCATACAGTTGCATAGTTCATCATCAGACTTTATCTGGGAAAGACAGGAGCTGAAGATATTAAAATTTAAAAGGCACATTTGCGGAGAATATGTAATGAGTTCAAGAAAGATGATTGCATTTAACTATTGTAAAGAACATGTGTAATGAAAAAATCAGAACATATTTCAGGAATAGATAGAAAGAGTAAAATCTTTATTAATACTCATAAAGTCTAAGTGTCAGAAAGCAGCATAGAAATCAATGAGGTTAAGCAAAAGTCAAAAGGCAGATGGCAGTGATTTCAAATGCAGATATGGTAGCATAAACAGAAGAATGTACAGATCTTTAAAACAAGCAGAGAAAGTAAAGCCATTGTATAATGTGAGTAGTTGGCAGTTTTAAGTTCACAAGGATAGGGAAAACAAAACTTAATGCTATTCTTTCCACACACAAATTAAATAAGAACTTGTTATATGGATTAATTTTTGGATATGGTGTAAGAAGACCATGGGAGTTAATTAATAAAACATTATATTTAAATAGAAAATAACAGAATAAATAAACCTCTAAAATGAGGAGTAAATTTCTAATGTAGATTAAATGCATTCCATTGAATTTTTAGTAGGTCAGTGGAGTTCCATTACCTTCACTGGACTCAGGCCCTAACATGGAAATAATGTGGCTGTATTAAAAAAGCAGCATTTTCAACACCAAGTGATATACAGGACATATCATCCTGACAATACAGGTGTAGATTGACAGCTGCCCTTTCCTCTCTTGTAAGTTTATATCCATAAAATATATTGCTTGTTTTCAAGGATTTATATAAAAAAAAAAAAAAAGATGTATCTTGAAAATAATGTGGAAGCATTGAAAGAAAAAAATATTTACTTTGCATATGGAACAAGAATATTAAAGAAAAAAATCAGTATGAAATGATCAGCATGGTAATGTCAGGAAACCTAAATTATTCCTTGTCCAAAATTGGCAAGAATAGTCAAAGTAACATCACCTTTAAGTTTCTCTACCTAATGCAATTTATCAAGCAACTCAGTATTTCCCCACCACATAGAAAAGTTTTGACAAATGGAAGAATTTTAGAGGGCCTATGTCAAGATGTGTAAATATAAACTTAATATAAAGAATAATATATTGAAAAAAGAAAACAACAAATTCATCATAGATAAAATGTTGCAAAGCAATATCAGCAAATAATACAGGTTTTGACCAGGAAAATATCCCAAGGGCTCTGCCTGGTCATAAATACTTCAACTATTTTCATTTTTGCATGATACTTGATATGGCAGATTGATATGCCTTGGCTGCATATTTTTCAACAGTAGCAACATAGGCAACACAAAATACTCATCTAGAGGACCTGCCAGAGAACATATGCAAGGGTAGATGTTAAATATGGACAGGCAAGCTGGGCCTTTCATTTTGCTATGACTATTTTTGCAAGTGAGAGATTGGGTCAGATCCTGTTCCAAAAGAAATCAAAGGATAAAAGTCCCTACTGTTTAATAAACAGGAGAGGTTTTCTCATCAGAAGAGCCACAGAGATCAGCACAAGAGTCCCTTCTACAGCAGCTATTACTAGACAGGTGCTGTTATGTGCACTGCCAGAAATATTGCACAAAATTCTTCAGTTCATAGTTTTCACCACTAACGACTGTCTATGCCTAAATCACATTACAGATATAAAGCCAAGAAATGAAGGACAATATATTTTGAAAAATATCCTGATAAAGTGGTAAAGATCACCTTCATCTTTGCTTAAAAAGGACATTGGAAGATGAAGATCAGTTTGAATTTAATCTAGCATCATACTGGTAGCATTATAAGAAATGCTACGCGGTATATAGTCATAAATGATATCTACTGCTAGGATGTCTAAGCAGTAAATTCACACTTGTAAATCAGTCTAGGATCTAAAATGGTAAGTCCAAGTTGTAAAGCAAAATGTCAAGTTTCACTGAGTTCTGACCTGAGGAAGAGGGTGGTGAACTCCCCAACATAAGAAACTGAGATCTGTGGGAAAAACTTGAACCTATCACTTTACTTGGTTTGAATGAAATACAATTCATATACCCATTTTCAGAAAATAAAAGGCTTCAAAATCTTGGTCCATGGAGAAAATTGTTAGTGGGATGGAATTCTACAGGTCTGAAATGTCTATTTGCTTTAGCAACAACCTGGCATCAGCTTTGTCTCAGACATTAAAATCAAAGGCAAAAGCTCAGGCTTCAGTACATGGACCATAGGGGTAAAGCTAGCAGAATTTCTCCACCTTTTTTTTTTAAGTTAAATTTGTAATCAGAAGATAAATTCACCAGCATGTTTTGATTCTTTCTTGTTTCTGCAGTGACACAAAGTTACTCTGGAATCATCTGCATTGACAAACAGACAAAAAATTAGTTTGTGTCAAGTTTTGGCAGGTTTGCTGCTTTTGTACTGATGAAGGACAGTGATAAGCCTGACCCTGTGTTTCTAGTGGTTGTGTCAGCCCTAGGGTTTGTCTAACAGAGACTGAAGAATATATATGCAACTATACAGCAACATATGAGGTTGTGGTAAATGTCAAAAATAATGGAAACTGAAAAGAAACATAATAAACACGTCATCAAGTGTTTATGTAAAGCACAAAGAAATATTCTGTCCAGTTATTGTGAGATATAAACAAGTTTTTCTCCTTTCTCCTCCAGTTTTATCAGTACAGCTACTTGACGAGTTTCTGTTTCTTCTGAAAAGTGTAAGCTAAGTAGTACAAAAATATGCTACATTAAACTGGCAGCAGAGCTGATCTTTTTCTCAATGTCTTTGGCAGGAAAACTTATTGAGAACTTTAGAACATTTTTCTATGAAACAAAGCTACTTCATCAATAAATGGAAAAGGTGCTGCTCAATAGCAATTTATAAAAATTTATATTTTTTCCATTTTCATTCCTTAAACTAAGATAACATTTATAAGCATCAGATTAATAATGATTCCTAGAAGTAGGCTTCTGAATAAATTATACCTATTATAACATTGCAGAGAAAATTATTCTGAAATACTCAATAAATTATTTAGTGGCAACATTACACATCGTGGTTCAAGTGATGACTTTTAAATAGCTTTCAATCAGGAAAATTTCCTTTGTAAGAGGATGTGACATCTTTCAATTCACACCACTGTGTGACAAGATTTTCAATCCCAAATGTTGTCAAGTCAGTCTAATATGTCTGTTATATAGAGCAAAAATACACTTTTTGTTAGACAGAAACCATATCAGGTATGCTACTACATATCCCTACTACATTTTTTAAAATTTAAAAGCATACTCATTAATTAGTTTATTATTTAAAATCAGTTAAAAACTCAGGGCATTTAAGAATTTTGGCAACAGTGTCAGTCTTGATTTTGTCCCAAATGATCATAGAAATTGAATAAACTTTATGTTTAGTCTTTTTGTCATTAACATTCATTGAAATTTTGTTCATAAACTCTCTTTAAGGAAATTAGGTTTTAGCTTAGTATCTCCCTAATTGTTATGATTACATAAACTACAGACAGGTCAGGATAATTGTATGTGTAGCTCATCAGTGTGACTACTGTGACAACAGAGGTAGTACCAGGCCACCCTTACTTTCTTTAAAACTAGTTTGCATGAAGCAATTCAATTTGCTTTAATGAGTGACTACTATAAATGTGCCAAGAAATCTGATTTTTAGGTTTTTCATTCAACTCTTGCTGCTTTTCAAAGCTTCTGTGGAAAATTGCTTTTGAGGCTCTTGGGCATGAATAGCACTTTGCAGCACTGCTGCCTTGTCATTACTGCCTAAAGTACTCAACATTAGGGAAGGAAGTGATACAGAAGGACAGGGAAAACCAGGCCAATACACCTATCTGCAGAGACGTCAGAATTGTGTTTGCCCTTCACTATCAGACAACAGACTACCCCAAAACCCAGGAGAAATAATAAGTAGACAACGAAAATGAAAGATTAATCCCACTTGGCGCTAGAAACAACAACAGAAACTGGTGAGTTTTTTGTTAGTACCACAGACATTAGTTAAGTGTGTGCTTTCAGATTATAACCTACTTGATTTCCTCTAAAGGTCATTGGCTTTGGCATAATCATAACAGTTCCAAATTAAATTAACTACGAACACTTCCATTCTAAACCAATATATTGGGTTTGGGTGGCCAGGTTTTGGTAGTAGAAGGGCTACAGGGGTGGCTTCTGTGAGAAGCTGCCAGAAGTTTACCCCATGTCCTGTACAGCCAATGTCAGGTGGCTCCAAGATGGATGTGCCACTGGCCAAGGCTGGGCCAATCAGAAGTTATGGTAACACCTCTGTGATAACATATTTATGAAGAAGAAGGAAAAAAAAGTTATTGTGCAGATGTAATTGCGGCTATAGATGAGCAGGGTGAGAACACATGAGAGGAACAACTCTGTAGACACCAAGGTTAACAGAAAAAGAGGGGAAGAAGGCACTCCAGGCACCAGAGCTGAGATTCCTTGGTGAAAACAATGGTGAGCCAGGCTGCCCTCTGCAGCCCATGGAGATCCACAGAGATGTAGAGACCTGCAGCCTCTGAAGGAGACTCATGCCAGAGCAGGTGGATGCAGGAGATGAGGCTGTGAATCTATAAGAGGCCTGTGCTGGAACAAGTTCCTGGCAGGGACCTGCAGACCCAGGAGAGAGGAGCCCATGCTGCAGCAGGTTTCCCAGTAGTATTTATCACGCCATGGGGAACTCACATAGGAGCAACCTATCCCTGAAGAACTGCACCCCGTGGAAGAGTGATCCACATTGCAGCAGTTTCTGGAGAACTGCTGCCTGTGGGATGGGGTCATGTTCTCATGATGGAGAAGTGTTGCTGTAGAGAAGTTCACAGAGAACTATCTCTCATGGGTGGGACCCCACAGTGCAGCAGGGAAAGGACTCCTCTTCCTGAGCAGAGGCAGAAATAACCTGTGATGACCATAACCCCCGTTCCCTGTCTCCCTGTGCTGCTGGGGCAAAGAGATGGAGCTGGGAAGGAGGAAGTAATGGGGGGGAATGTGTTTTTAGGGTCTTATTTTATTTCTCATTATCCTGCTCGGATTCCGCTTGTAGAAAATTCAAATAATATCTCTAATTCTAGCTTGTTTTGGCTGTGACAGTACTTGGTGAGCAATCTCTCCCAGTCCTTATCTCAAGTCATGAACCCTGTGTTTTCTTTCCCCTCTCCAGTTGCAGAGGGGAGTGATAAAGTGGCTTTGGTGGGTGCATGGAATCCAGCCAGGGTCAATCCACTATAATCAAATTTTCATAACGTGCTTTTCATGAATGATATAGAGTAATAGGGTATACTAGATTCATCATGTCCCATTATTTAAATTATTTTGGATTTTTTCACTTAATATTTATTTTATATATAGGTTGCATTACATATAGACATTTATATTCTGCATAGAATAATTCATACATGGAAGTAGTTTAAGATTTTCGTTCTATTCAGTATACATATTTTCTCTGAGGAAATTTTTAAATCTAATTATATTTTGAAAACTTAGAGGTAATGGAATAGCTGTCTAGAAGACTGAAATGAAAGAAGAATTAGCTACGGTACTAGCATGGTGCTAGTAATCCCAAGATCATGGATTTGATCCCTGTATGGGCCATTCTTTTCTGAGTGGGACTCAATGAGCCTTGTGGATCCCTTCCAAGTAAGAATATTTTGTGAAAGTCTGATGATTATATAGTTGTTACTGCTTGATATTCCAGATGGTACTACTAATTAATTAATCAATCATCTATATAGTACTATGAACATAAGGGGCATTGTATGAAAAATAACTTCAATGTGCTGTGAAGTTCATAATAACACGCCATGCAAAAGAAATGACAAAGCATGGGATGCATGGGAAACTGCAGAGAGAGAATATGGGTAAGTAATACAGGGAAGATTGCCTAGAATAAATGAGTTCTCCAAAAGGGTTTGAAGAGATAAAGATATATGGTCTGTTCACAGGGCTGCCAGAGACCTCTTGGGTCAGCTCCCTGCAGACAAATCAAATTGAAACCACTTTCATAAACCCTCCAAGTTCTATCTTTAAAGCATTTTGGGGGTGAATTGCCATCAGTACTTGTGCCTGGAAGAGTGGCTCGGAACTGTGCTCTGAGAGTTAGAACCTGTCTTCTCATTCCAACTTCAACTTACTCATAGGGGTTAATAGTCACCTGTTCCCATGGCAGTCAGATCTTTTATCTTTAAAAACAGTTCTCTCTCATAGGCTTGCCACCATGGCGTACTCATATAGAGTAATATCTTCTCTCATATTTAATTTTTTCTGGATTAATCTCTTATCCTGAGATTAAGGTTCTTTGTCTCCTAAAAAAAATTCAGATATGAGTACATCTTCAGATATGATTTCAGTTCATTTTTCTATACTATGTTGACAAAAATGGAACATGATATTAGATTTGAAATCTCACACGGGTCTTTAAAATGTCATTCTGTCAATTCTTCTCCTGGGAAAACCTCTCCAGATACACTAGAATCACCACTGAATTTTCTCTGTGATAGGAGTTAGCCATTCTGTGATCCTGTCATTAGATAGTACCACTAGTCATTTCACAGATAAATTATCACCCAGAAAAAAATATTTTTGTTATCCAAAGGATCAGGCTGATTCAGTAAGTCAACAAAATCAGCCTACAAGAATACTGGCAGACACCAGTGATATATAGACCCCAAAAAACCCCTGAGATCTGGACAATTCCTTTATATTATATGCACAACTGCAAGAAGATGGAGGATTCTGTTACCTCATCCAAAAGCTTCTTCATCTAAAGGTGGTAGGAAGCCAGAGTTAAATCCAGAAGAATCATTATGTGCAATTTTCTTTTAGCATGATAACATATTGAACTGATTTTTCTGACTTTTTGGTGTTGGAATTTTATTGTTTACTAGAGTCTAGACACTGCTTTCACCAACATGAAACCTTTCCATTGCACAACTCCCTTCCTGTCTCATTCTCAAGGAAATGTTTTCCTCTGTAGATTCTGCATACCTTCTTTACAAAGTTGTTGTTCCATAAAGAAACAGGCTCTCACATGCTCTATTCAGTTCACTTCAGTAACTAGTTTACCTCAATGCATCTAATAATCTCTGTCTAATATTGAATCTTAGTTACTGGCATTCTCCTCTGAGACTTTCATTTGTTTTACACTCAAATCTTAATCTCATTGTAGATGCTTTCAGAAGTCACAGCTTTGCTACAGTAAAACTTCTATTCAATTTTTTCCCTGTTTTTTCCACTTTTAGTTTCTTAGACTTTAAGCCTGTTACCTCAATCATTGCTGTCTCATTGGAGGGTAGCAATTAACTGCTTTTTGCTCTCCATCACACACTGAACTGTTCTGTGCTCTACACACAGCACAGGATCCCTAGCAGTCTCTTGTAAGCTGTGAACTACAGCCACACTACCCTTACTTAACACAACTAAGTCCCTGGGTCTCACCCTTACAGTGGAAAACCCAGAGATTGGACACAGAGAGCAATGGAGCATAGAAAACTCATCACAGTTCCATGTCCATTCATCAAGCTGTCATTGACATTTTCACCTATAAGAATTAAAGAAATGAAACAAGATTGAGAGGAGAAATCCTGCATGGCTATAGATCTGTCTAAGAGAACACATAGAGATATTAAATTTGAGACAATTTGATGATCCCACATATAATTTGGTTATTTCACATTAAAGTAAAATTCAAATTGTCACAATAAATAAAATGATATAGAGTACTTCTGTTCATGACTATCAGTGATTTCTAGTTTATCACTTTGTTTGAGATTGCATTATATACATAAGAGCTTCTTACATGTGCAAATGTAGAGTTCCTGCATAAATAATTTTTTAATCCTCTAATGAGATATTGGTTTGGACAGAACATTGCAGGAATTTGTTCCAATCAACTCACAGTTGTAAGCCTTCTTTATACACCTGCATCTCTGGTGTGTCAGGTCATTTCTAACATTAATGAACTTACCATTTTTTAAGGTGGAGTGACTTAACTGCAAAGCCTTCCATAAATCATTAAGGTTTATGAAAAGCTCTCTCAAGTCTTTGATCACAATTCAGACTAAATGGGTCATTTAAAAAGTATTAAAACATCAGTTAATTTAAAGTTTTGATTTTTGCCTTCTTGTTTTGGTTCAGGTCAAACACAGAAACATTGAGTTATTGAAAATAATTGTGATTTATTCACCATTTGATGAAATAAGTTCCTGACTTGATACTACATGTTTACTGACATGACATGCATAACACTGTTCAACACTTCCTATTAGAAACAAGCCAGTGATTGCACATATTGTTACTAATTTTAAGGATTAACCTATGCAATTAGATTTATCTGTGACTTTGACTGTGCCAGACAAGGGTTACAGATACATCTTTCAGTGATTTCTAACACCACTCCTGGAGATTTATGTAGTAGAAGGAGCTGAATTTCAGCTTTGTAAAGAGAATAGTACTAAATATTTACTAAAAACGCTCTGGCTTTCTTTTAAAAGTTTGAAATGTGTATGGAAGAGTATTTCTTTTCCTTTACAAGCATCTATATATATATCTATATCTATATACAAACACGTACAGTGCACAGCTACTTTCATGCTACCACCACTCTAGACAGGGGATAAATTGAATAAGGTTTCCCTCTAAGGACTGATCTAAGGAACCTGCTCACTAAGGAATGCCTCAGTCTATCAGTTCTTTATTATTAAGGAAGGTAATTTATTCTTCCAGGGGATTTGGGAAGACAAGATGATGCTTCAGGCTGTTGTGTACAGAAATTTGGTCACCTGTTTTTCATTTGTTTGTTTATTTTACATTGTCATGGGAACTTTAGTAAGTACCTTGTGTTTGATCCTTTCTAAGACAAGCAGTGGCCCAGATATTTGGCAAGTTCAAAACGTTTTGTGTGTTTTAGCATTTGTGAAACTGTTAGTAACATTTTCCCGGACAGTTTCCCATGGAAGAGAGAAATCATAGCTAGCACTGTTAAAAAACCACCAGTTATGACCTATGAGCTCCTTATGTTTGAGAACTTTTCTAGTCTAGCAGCTAGTGACCTGTGTTTTCCATAAAAAAACAGAGGAAATAGCGCTACTGTGAATATCCTATCTCTGACTGAAGGTCAGTAAAATCTTTTTCACATCACCTTGTATTTTCTTTATCTTTGTTTTGAAGTACATTACTACATTTGGGTATGTACATACAGTCATGCAGGTTTAAAACCTTTTAAGAAACGTTTGCTGTCTTAATTAATGAAAAAACTTGTGATATTACTTAAATTCCTTGTTGCTATGAGACAAAAACAATTTTATCATGATGTTAAAATATAAGGTTGTGACATTAAAATGGCTTGTGTATAGTTATCGGGTAGTAATTACCATGTGTGAAAAAGCAATTTTATTTTGTAGAAAAAATAGTATGGTATGATATCACATTCTTTTTTCATTTCTCAAGTACATTGTTGCAACTAGCTTCCAAGTTGAAGTTCAGTAGGAATTTTGTGTACCTCAAAAAAAGTGATAATCTTGCACTGTTTAACATCAACTTATCAGGATTCAGCTATCCAAATGAACTGGAGATTTCAGTCTGGAGACACATTCAGAGGTTGTCACACAAAATATATTGCTATTACAAAAAACTGACATAAGTATTACTTTGTAACTCAGAAGTGCATCCACACTCCATAAACTTCACACCAGGCAAGGTGCTATATGATCATAATAAAAAAGTAATTATTCCTAGAAATTGTGTGCTGCTATACATTTTTAGACAGTGCAAAAATTACTCTCAGTAAGCCCAATACAAGGAAATACCACATTATTCAGAGTATTTAACAACTCTACCACTAGCTGGGAATCTTGGGAATCTAGAACATCAATTTTGACCTATAAGTAGAAAAAATTATGCTCACTACTATAAAATGTCATGCTGAAATTCAGGTCCTTACATTTAACTTAACATATTTCACTTTCTCAAATTTCCTCCACCCTAAATGTATTTATTAGATTTTCATGTAGGAACTTACTGAGGGAGGAAAGTGTCAGAGATTGAGCTGTGAGACAAATTAGCAGGTTCTATAATTCATTGACCTAAAGACTTTTTTTTTATTTTTGCACATTTTTAATGTTTGCACTTTGATGAGGTTCTTTGACATTATGCCCTAAAGATGGGAATTCAGCTTTTATAGGTTAAATTTCTGACTTTTTTGTAGGCTTTGTGTACAGATGCTAAATACTGAAGATACCAATATAGGGATCTAAAATAAAACTAACATTTTATGCTTCTTGCTACTTGCTGTTAATTGTGACTGTTATTTTTCCGTAAAGCGTTAATTCAAAATTCCTATCTTTCTCTAAATCACTTTTTTTTCTAAAGGAGATGCCTATTTTGAATCACATCCTCCTATTATCCCTCACTTACACATTGCTATAAAACTAATATACTAACAATTACTTTAGTAATAAATAATAGTAAATCAGTAAAACAAACCAAGAAAGAATCCTTTGCACCACAGCATTTCCAAAACACCAGAGAGACCCAAGAATTTTTGACAAGATTGATCCTTCAAGTCAAGCAAACAAAAATTAGCTATTTCAAAGGCAAATCTTTTCACCTTCATTTAGGACAGCACCTATCAAAATGCAGACTGGTTCAAGATAACACAGTAAAATACCTGTGAAACTGTTGTGTGGAGAGATCCATGTTTGATGGACACGTGTTGCATCCCGGGTTTGGGTGCAGATTAGGGGCTCTAATATATGTTACTTAGGTGGTTCTGTGAACCCCTGCATACCCCCATGTTCTCCCTCCAGTGGTTCGCTCCAGGTCAACTCCTGTAAGCCACCCCCCTGACCACTCCTGAGAGTTCTGTGTCTGTCACCCCATCCCCGCAACACCATTCGCCCCAGAGCCCCATGTCCGCCGCCCCTGTCGTGTCCCTGTTGGTTACCCCAGTCTGCGTCACTCCCCCGTAGCCTGCCCCCATTGGGCAAGGGGGATTTCTGTCTCCCTCGGCCCACCCCCTATAAAACCCCATGCCTTTCTTTGTTCGTGGCCACTCCCACCCACGTGGTGTTGGAAAGTGAGTTGCACTTCTCCATCGCAGTTCCGCATGACAATAAAAGCCTTCCAGCCGAAACTCAGACGGGGGTGGAAAAATTCCTTTCCTCTTTGCCTCGCTCCTCACGTGTGGTGGCAGAGCATGGCCAGCCCACTGACGGAGCACGGACCAACACAGCACTTGGATTCGCGGCATCCCGGGTCGAGCCGAGAAGTGGCACCATTCCAGGCGCTCCGGAGCTGCACCAGACCGGGGAAAAGAACACAACATCACAGACACAAGCCAGCACAGGCTCAGTAGTGCAGCTACATGAGATAAGCCATAGCCAATAAGCTCTCCTCAGAACAGTGTGTTCCTCATTCACAAAGAGGTCTTCTGGAGAAGAACGGGTCTTTCTCAATCTTTCCAAAAGCCATATGTGTTCAAATTTATTTTTGGAGTTTTTTTTTTTACTTTTGAAATACCATCTCAGAATTATGTCATTAGTGATGCAATTTCCAAGTAGGCAAGAAGAGAAAATATTCCTTCCCTAAGAATTTATTATTGCTCAGCTGATGTAAATGGTATCACTTCATTGATTCAAAGGAACTGCATCAGTTTACACCTGTAATGCTCCATCTGGTATGGTCAGACACTTCCACCAATTTAATTTCTACTTTGCACTCTTTTAATTGCAACTAATAAATGTCTTCATTACTTCTCCAGTTCAAAATTTAAATTTCACTGGTCCCAAAGCCTTTCTTTTAACTACAGCTAGGCGATATTCCTTTTTATTTTTAACCTATGCTTTTCAGTGCTATCATAATAATTCTTCCACTTAAATTTATGATTTTTATATCACTGTCTTTTGTGTTATTTTTTGGTTCAATCAACTAGAGAGAATGAATGTAGTTTTCAGACAATTAAAAAATATTTTTGTTGGCACCCCTTATGTTGAATTATTTAATAAAAATGAAGTTTTTAATATAATCTTGTGACAATTATTCCCATTTTTTTCTTTTGTGTTCCTGTGAGAGTTTGCACAAACCAGACTCTGTATAGTTTGTAACATTATTTGGAGTGGACAATGGCTAACATCTGCATTTTTACTTCATTTCCACTGAGAAATGTCTTTAATCCCTCAGAAACAGATTGTAGATCATTAATCATAAAACTGACTCTTCAGCAAAGCCATGCACTTTCAAAGTCATGCTGCTAAAATGTTTTCTCAGACAATGTGATTCCTGACTAACTTGTCAGAGTAATAATTATACTAATTTAATTGCTGCTTGTCCTGCAGAATTCTTCAAAGGCTCCTTCAATGAGCCCCACAGAGGCAGTCTGGACCTCTTTTTGATGGGTACCAAAGAACAAAGCCCTATTGCCTAATTTCTTGTGGGACACAACCAGAACATTTTAGTTCACTCTTTTTCTCCATATAAATTTATTATAAATGTACCTTATCAAATAAAGGGACACCATGCTATCTAAAAATCAGTGAGTTTTAATGTAGTCTGAGCTTTCCCCAGTATACCCTAATCCTCCTAAAGACCAGTGTTGGGTACAGCCTACTTCCCTAAACCATATAAAATTTTTATCCCCACCATCTCTTGAAAACTAAAGCAGCTGGCAATACAATTAGAAAGATGAGACTCATTATATGAGATGGCAAAGCTGAACAGATTTATCAAATCAACACTATTTCAACTTATTTTCAGTACAGCAGGCCTACATCTGTTCATTGCTTCTGCAAAGAAAAAATGACTATGTTTCTTGAATGCTTTTCTCTAAAGAGATCAGACCACACTCAGACCACATTCTTGTTTGGAGTAGTTTTCCATCAAATCAATTCCATCTTCATCCTTAGTGATTTTCTTGTTGCATCTTCAGATCTAATTAAGGCAATCATGCCTTTTCAATTAACTACAATTACTTTAATTAGGTGAATAACAACAACAAAAAAAAAAAAGAAAACAACTTCCAAAGTTAATCAAATTAGTGTATCCTTATTTACAGACTGCAATCAAGTCTGTAGATTTCAGTCCAGTTTCCAACTTCAGCACACACCGACCTCAGGGAATGGTGGCAATACACAGCCAGCTCAATTCGTAGAGGGAAGTCCCGTGGGTTTAATGTAACTTAGAGGTGAAACCATATTCCCTGGCAGCTAGATGTAAAGCAAGCAACTTTCCCTATACAACCAGTGGCAAGAACCAAAACCCAAAGTTGTTTGCTATTTGCTATTTGCTAAACATGTCA
Organism: Anomalospiza imberbis; assembly: GCF_031753505.1. NCBI lineage: Eukaryota > Metazoa > Chordata > Aves > Passeriformes > Viduidae > Anomalospiza > Anomalospiza imberbis. Next base: position 26,890,174 of record NC_089685.1, on the reverse strand, counting down.
ATTTGGAGGAAAAGAAAGCAGCATTTATGACTTTTTAGGGGCCATCAATTTCTATGCTATATTTTGAATACAAGTGGAATTATTAAAGTCTGAGTCATTATCACTGTCTTGAAGCACTAGTGGTTCTTGTGAATAAACTCTGCACTCATGACCTGTGAGAAGATTCACTTTGAAGGGCAGTTCTGGAATGCATGGCCTGGATTCCTTTTCACTGGACTCTAAACTGTAATCCTGAAATACGCTAAATACTTTAAAACTCCTGATGGAAACATAAGTATTCTAAATAAAAAATTATGGCCTTTGGACAGCTTTGATTGAGATGCAAGGTGTGCTGGTTTTGTCTAGGATAAACATAATTTTCTTCACAGTAGCTGGCATGGGGTTGTGTTTTGTATTTGTGCTGGAAACACTGTTGAAAACACAGGGAAATTTCAACTGTTGCTTGGCAGAGTTTACCCAGAGTCAAGGCCTTTTCCACCTCTCACCCCACCCCACCAGTGAGGAGGCTGGGGGTGCACATGGAGGGGACACAGCCAGGACAGCTGATCCCAGCTGACCACAGGGATATCCCAGACCATGTGGTGTTGTGCTCAGCACACAGAGCTGGGGAAAGGAGAAGGAAGAGGGGGGATGTTTGGAGGGATGGTGTTTTTCTTCCCCACTCACCAATCAGCTGTGATGGAGCCCTTCTCTCCTGGGGGATGGCTGAACACCTGCCTGCCCCTGGGAAGTGATGAATTAATTCCTTTTTCTTGCTTTGCTTATATGCACAGCTTTTGTTTTGCCTGATAAACTGTCTTTATCTCAACCTCCAAGTTTTCCCACTTTTACCTTTCCAGTTCTCTCCTCCATCCAACCAAGATGGGGGGAAAGAGGCTCAGGGGAGTGACTGAGTAGCAGCATGGAGCTGAGCTGCTGATTGGGCTCAAACCATGATGCAAGGTGACAAAAAATGAGGCATACATGCAGTGAGGATGTCAGTTCATGAGGCTAACCCAAGCTTAAGAGGAGCACAACACCCAAATCGAATATGAAGCAAATGTAAGAGGTGGTCTTCAGCATCAACAAATTCATTATATACATCCAGTGAACTGCACTGGATCACTAGATAATGGAGACATAGTCCAAGTTTTGCAGTATTTGGATTGATGAATTGATCATGGGATTGTTTCTTTCTTACAATAAGCTAAATAAAGAATGGGCAGTAACATGAAATGTAATCCAAATGAATATACTAAACCTATATTCCTAATTCCTAATCCTATAAACCTAATTCCTACGACAGTGTTGATGTGTACTGACATTTGTGCCATCTTCTTTTAGACGAAGAATTTTGTCTTTGTTTCCTGGAGAATACAAGAAATTTCCTTTGTCAGCAAAGAGGATGTCTGAATTCAAACTGGCAAGCAATGTTCCCCCACATCTTTCCACCTAGGAATGTGTACTCACAGCATGTTCTATTAGCCAGTATCAGGCAGATTTTATATCACAGTTAGAAGGATAATAAAGCTGAAGAATTTTCAAAAAGGCAGATTTTATATTACAGCTAGTAGGATAATAAAGCTGAAGAATTTTCAAGATTGATTTGTTGCATTTGAGATTAGAAAAAATTAGCTTCATACTTCCACTAGCACAACAAGTATGCTGCAGGTATATAATTTTCCGCCATCAAACATAATTCTTGACAGAACAGTTGATGCAAGATTGAAAATGGATGCTTTTATGAGCACTAATAAGTGGTGAGAAAGCCCATGAAAAATGTATTCTGTATTCCTGAAATACTTCCTTCTTTCATGTGTAGAGAGAAGTTTTGCCTGCTTTTCATTTTAGACAATTATATCTCACTACCAATTCAGAACAATTTATAGACTTATACCAAGTACCATTTGTTTAATAACTCAAATTAAATAAATTTATGTTCAGAAATTTCTTCCATATTAGTGCATGCTTTACTTGTAGTAGTTTCTTGTAGCATGGGAGTAGGAGGATGAAAATCCGTCCCTAGCCAGATATGAAGCAATTTGAAGCAATTTCAAAAATCGTCTTATTTGTAAATTTCCTAGACATGCCTTATTCAAATTACTTTTATGCAGTTATAATTCACTGAAGGAAAAAAAATGAAGAAACTTTATTAACTTTCAGTCACTTTTTATATTTCTATGTAGTTGTGACTCCTTTCAAGAAGGTCTAGAATCCAATTTAGCAACTAGTATTCTTACAAGATAAATATAGGTGAAAATAATATCTGTGGAAAAAAATTGAAAAATTCATTTAGATACCTGTATTATATTTAGGGAAAGGAAGAATTTTTAGATGCTTTCTGAACTACAAGGGTGGATTCCAAAAAAGAATGTATTTTTGAAATTCTATTTAGTATTAGTTTTTCCTCAGCTCATGTTATTCTGTTAAACATGAAGGTTAATAGCACTAGCTAAAATCACTGTAAAATTTATGCCCAAATCTCTGCCATCAGCATTCAACACTGAATTATTCTTCATGTTTATTTTGGTTCTCGGCTTCATCTGAGCAAGGATGAGTAAACTCTGCCAAATCTTATGTTTATATCAGATGAAAGGCAGATGTCCTTGGGAAAAGAGGTTGAGACTTCAAGCTTTATTTCAATGGAGAATTAATTTCATTCTCATTTTTTCTCCAAAACAATGGTTCACTGCAAATCTATAATGTTTCCCTTCCAATTTTATAAAATATGACTCTTCATGGTGATGCTTTAATATAGGAGTGCAAAATTTATCTCAGTGATGACTCATGTCATCAAGAGTAAAGAACTTTGGACTAAGATAAATATCTAGCATGTATGCATGTTTTTCTGACAGCTCATCACAGAGCTGTAGAAATTAATTTGCTTTTCCAAGTTTCTTTATAGCCTCTGTGAAAAAGGAATGTACTACATTTGTTGATTGCTTGTTTGGTTGTTTAGTTTTATCCAAATACACTGCTTGTGTTACTCCATGCCTTTTGCTGCATTTCAGGAAACTGTTTTAAAGCTACTGGAGGAGCTCAGAATCAAAATCTATTTTCTGCTAGCAAAAATATAAAATCCCCTGACCTATGAATACTACTTCCATAGCATCTACTTAAATTCACAGTATACCAGGTACCATAAAACAAATACTCGCTCCCCAAGTGCCCAGTCAGTCCAAGCTGATTCCAAATGTAGAGGTCAAAAAACCTTAATAATATTTTGCCTGCCAAAGTAGAGGGCTGGAGGTGATGAGGCTAGGGTTCAAGCAAAACACCAGAGAAAAATAGCTAAACAAGCCCAAGGCCATGCAAAAGTGCTACTACTACTACTACTACTACTACTACTACTACTACTACTACTACTACTATTATTATTATTATTATTATTTTAGCTATTTGTATATTAGCTATGATGTAACTATTATTATACTACACTTTGTGTAGTGTTACATTTCCACATTCATTTAAGGTGACAGGAACAGACAGATCAGAAAAAGAGGGAAGCACTATGGTTTCAGGTTAGCACATACATAAATGCAAACACATTTCTGAAAGCTAATTTGTAGTGTGGCTTCTCAACAACACCACAGAAAGCAGAGGAGCACCTCCCTAATGTGTATATGTGTGTATTGCTTTAAAAGGCAACAAAGACTCTCAGATGCACAAAAAGACTGTTGTCATGGTTTGACACTGGCACGATGCCAGCGCCCCCATGAAAATGTACTTTTTAAAATAATTGCTGTGAGATGTGATCAGGAACAGAGCAGAGCAGGCCCAAACTTAGTAACAAAGAAAAGAATTTTATTAAACTACTACTACTATAAAAACTACAAACACTAAATCCTGGATTAAGACTTTCCAAAACACCCCTCCTCCTCCCACCTAATTTCCAAACAAACTTAACAGTGAGACACCACCCAGGATCCTGATCAAGTTGCTACCCTTCAGATATTCAAATACTCAGTCCTTCAAGGGAGACAGGAGTCTCTCCTGTGCCACAGACTCCCCAGGAAACACAATTGCCACCCTTGTGTTTCCATGTCACACATGGCAACCGTCCGGAGAAAATCTGCCATGGTGACACTCTCCTCTCCATGTCACAGTGCTCTCACCACCGTGCATGGACAGACTGCTCATAGGGCTCCTTTAAGGATGCTTTGCCATGGACCAAGAGACAACAGTTCAGTTTCTCATTTTGGGACTACAGTCCCCCCCATTTTCCCCTGGGGCCGAGGGTCCAAGAACAGAGATCTTCTTCTCCTCTTCCTCTTCCTTGAAGATAGAGGGCTTCTCCACACCTTCTCCAACTCTCCTCTGTTCTCTCCACTCCTCTGCTGGTAATCACTGAAACAAGTCTCTTGACCTACCAAAGCACCCCCCTAAGTGCATCTTCTGTTAGGAGAATTTGGTTCAGTCTATGGCTAACAAGAAAAGTCCAGCCACAAGCCACTCCATCATCTCCTTCCAACTCGAGAATTTCTTCTTCCATCATCTCGGATCCCAGACTGTCTCTCTTCTACTTCAAATCAAGGAGGAGTAATATTTTACAAAGCCTTCATTTCCCAGGAAAGGGTTAGAAGCTCAGACTCCCTGGACGGCTGATATCTCTGCCCAGCAGCCGATTCCCAAGGCCAAGGCTGGGCGCCTTCCCCCCCACTCCTTCTCCTCCGCGCCGGCAAAGTTACAGGTGCCGTCCGGACTCTCTATCTCTTCCCTCTGGGGGATGATGACGACGACATCTCCGCTTCTCTCCACCCTTCCGTCCACAGGAGCTGGCTCGATTCCAGTCCTTCTACCCCTCAGCTCACCTCGACCAGGCCTCATGGCTCCCCCTCCCCCACCCAGCCCCATGGCTGGGCAGGGGAGGTCTGCACAGCACCCTGACCGGAACCAAAGAGCGAGCTCTTGGGAGTTCTTGCTTTTAATCCCCTGTGTTCTCAGAGGCGTATCCCTATCTTCAGTGGTCACTTCAGGTGCCAATATCCAAACTTGACCACTGATTGGTTTGACCTAACTTCCTGAAAAAATCACTTCCATGTCAAACCACAACAACTTTACACAGAAAGAATCAGTAACTCAGAGATTTGGCAGAATTAACTCTTTGAATGGTAAAGCAATGAGTTATTGATCACTCAAAATTAATACCCTCCTTTCCACTCCTTAGTTACATCTGAAACAGAGAAGTCCAGTAAGGAAGTCAGTGAAATAAAAAGGGCCAATGAGATCACTAATTCTATTTTATTTTGCTCAGTCATACATGGTCTCTAAAAAATGTCCCTGCCTCAAGGTAGGTTTAATAGTTATAACATCTACACATTTCTTTTTATGTTCTGTCCTGATGTAGATGAAATGCATGGACTGTTTTCCTCCAAGGACATGCATCTCATAGTTTCCACGGCAATGTTTGTTTAAAGTATAAAATGCATATTGCCACACTTCAAACAGCATGGCATGTGTATCATCTTTCTGCTATTCTGAAAAATGAAGTGCATGAGGGTCTGGTAATGGTGAGGATGTTTTTGTGTATTATTCATTCAGGTGAAAATTGGAAAGGTGAAATCAAGTGTATAGTAATTAAAAAACACTTGAAAGAGTAGCTGTAATCAGGCTGATAAAATGTCACATCTCAGACCTGGTTTTAGGTAATTTAGAGATCACAGAACGGCCCAGTGCAAGGTATGCAGACAATAAACTGAAGTGCTTTGACTAGTTTTGAGTGGTTTGCAATAGCTAAAGATTAGAAATAAATTTTTCATTGTATTCTCTTTTCTTTTGATTTCAGTGGTTTTTTTCTCAGTGTCTGCCGTTTAATGCAGGCTGTGTGCCAAAATGATCTTAGAAAGTCTGCTATGCCAGATGTCACCCTTTTGCCCTTTTGCTCTGTCTGCAGATTTTCTTTTAGCAGCATTTGAAACTAAGTTAGTGAGCATACATTTTCCAGTAAAAAGAGGCATCATGAATAACACTTCTTGTATCTCTGAATAACCCCCACAAAGTGCAGTACACATTATACATCAACTACACCAACTAAATATTTTAAAAAAGGTTATTCTTATCTCTTAGCTATGTCAAGAGTACCTCAGTGGTATCATTCTTTCAAACACATATAACAGCAACAATGGAGGCTAATATTAGGGGTTAATAAAATCCCACAGAGATGGATCTTACAACATTAATTTGACCTGTGCTGGATAAAGATTAGATATTCTACATAGCTCTTGCAAGTTTTTTATCTTCTGGTGTGCAAGAGCTCAATTTTATTATTTCCAAAGGAGAAAACTGTTCCTGTTTGAATTCTTTGTGTCAAAATAGGATTAATTTTCTAAGCTTCCCTTCCTTAAACTGTGAATTTCTAGACAGTAGAAATGCCTATTGCTTCTCAAATTATAGGCATGAATAAAAACATTTTATTTTCATTAAAAGAAAATGTGATATACATAAACTCTCATTTTCATAGGCCTTCCCCATGCTTCAGGTACCAGGCACTAATCAAATAGTTAAATAATGTTTTCTTTCTTTGTAGAAGAGACAATTTTTTAAAAACTTGAATTTAATAAAACCTCCAAATATTACTCTGCATCTGATGACAGTGTATGGTCAGACTTCCTTGGTCTGACTACTGCACATGATTGTAATGTGCTCTCATGAGAAAATGTGTTGGTGTTTTTGTTGTTTCATTTTTTTTTATTCAATAGAATTTGTGCAGAGGTTGACTGCTGTGGGTAGCTCTTTCTTTTGGATCAACCATCCAATAAAAAAAATGCAACAAACAAAAATAATTTTAAAAAGTACCCCAAACCAAGCCCCCTTCAAAAAAAAAAAAAAAAAAAAAAAGTCTGGTTCAGTAAGATGAAGTAACTGTAATTTAAATAAAACATTCTGTTTATACATACAAATTGAGGAATGAGAAGTTGGAGAAGGGCTCTGTGGAAGAATATATGGGGATTCTGGGTGAACATGAGTTGTCAGTGTGCCCTGTCACCAGAAAGTTGTCAGAAGTGCCCTGCCAGAATCACTGGCAGGTTGAGAGTTGTGGTTGTCCTACTCAAATCTATGCAGGTTTCAACATTACCTCAAATACCATGTGCAATTTTGGGCACTTCAATATAAGAAGGACATCAAATTATAAATATATATACAGAGAAGGATTATCAAGACTGTGAAAGGCCTTGAGGGCAAGACAAACCAGGGTCATCTGAGGCCACTTGATTTGTTCAGAATCTGAGGGAAGGCCTTGTTGCTGTCTCCAACTTCCTCAAAGTGGGCAGCAGAGGGGCAGGCACAGATGTCTCCTCTCTAGTGACCAGAGACAGGACTCAGGGAGCTGGAATGAAGCTGCATCAGGTGAGTTTCAGGCTGGACATCAGGCACATGTCCTCTCTTAACTGAGAGGGTGTTTGGGCATAGGACAGGCTCCCTGCTTTTATTCATATAGTTCAGCCTTAGGTCATCCTGGAAAGAGTAAGCAATTGGATTCCATGACCCTCATGACACTGAAGATCTCTATGGTTTTATGAAAATATTGTAATACGCAGATAAAATAAAGTCACTGAACTGAAACTATGAAATTCTCACCAGGTCATGGAAACAGTACTCTGAGTTAGCTGCCAATATATTTATGTAAAGGAAAAAGACATATTATTTACTGAAATTATCTGTAAAACAGCCTAATTTCTTCACCAACCTATGATACAAGTAAAGTAAATAAACGTGTAGAATTGTTCACTTTAGTAAATTTCTATGCTATATCATAAATTTCTATGCTATGCTATATCAGCAGTCTCCTTCCACAGCCACATGTGCCCTGCCTCATGTTGAAATTGTTAAAAAATATTTGTGACAAGATTTTGTAAGTTTTCAGTGAACACTGATTTAAATATAGAGGTGATAATTAGCTCTTGGAATCCATGTTTTGAATTATGCAAAGCAGTTTAACAGAGCAACAAGTTGCTGAAAATATTTTTGAAAGGTCAAATCACTTCTGTGTCTGCTTCATCTTTCTTTTTGTAAGTATACTCTAAAAAATGAAAGACATTAGAACACTATTTACCTTTCTAAGAATAAATGTCAAAGTCATATCGAATGGAAGAATTTTTTACTGAAGGCCAGCTGTGAAAATGGAAATTACCACCTACAAAGGAATATTAGGCAACTCCCCATAATAGTAACAAGACAAATATGAACTTAAAGATTGATGTTACATAGAATATTCATTAATATAAACTGATATAAGTTAATGGTAAGGCTCAGAATTTTGATCTCCATGAATGGGAAAACAGTCCCTTAGACTTCTAGTGTTATTAATTTATTTTGATACTTTGCTAGGCTTTAACACCAGTACTTTGTTTTCTGTAAATCTGTCATATACTAGACATCTAATACTGGCCAGCTGCCAGAATGCAAATTAACACCACAAAGAAATATTAGACAATTTCTCCTTTCCTTGTAATTTTGCCTTATCACTATTGAACACAGTTGAATATTCATCTGTTATTAAAATTCAGGTCATTATTCTGAAAAAAAAAAAGATTGATTTTGACATAGTTTTTCCCACACCATCTTCTCCTTCATGATTTTTCTCTGCATCAGCTCTAAGTGAAAACATATTTTTATGTCAGTTTAAGAATTAAGATTTTCACACTTGTATAAAAATCTTATCCTCTTACAAATTCAGTAACAGATTAACAAACACTACATTTTAGCTATAATTAGAAAGAATTAAATCTGAATCCAATAACCTATGTTGAAAAATGTAGCTATATCCAATGTAGACTTTTACCAGCAGGACAATTAAAAATATATATCTCTAGTTTACAGTCACAGAAGTTTATTTTGTGGGGTTTTGGATGCAATAAGAGATAGTGAAGGAGGCAAATTTTAAAATGCTATCAAATTTCATGGTTCCAGTGTGTTATTGTGTGACATGCTCTACTGCAGAGTAGAAGATGGTTCCCATTGATAACAAAACCTCTTAATTTAGTACATTACCAAAAAGGTATCAAAGAGAAAAAAAAGCAAAGACTAACATTCAACTGCTATTTAGCAGAGATATAGCTATGTGAGGTCATGCAATTAATAATTCACATATTATTGAAATGTGTATGAAAACAAATTCAGAGATTTCATAGGATGGTTTAAATTGTTTTAAAAGTGTTTAAAGTTTCTAACATTTAACTTTTTTTTTTTAAGTTTCTAACATTTAACTTCAAACATTGAACTACCTAAACCATTTTTCTTATAATATGTAAATCTAGGGAGTTGGGACTTTATGGCTTTTTCTCGGTTTTTTTTTTGTTTGTTGGGGCTTGGAGGGTTTTGCGTGTTTTGGTTTTGTGGGGATTTTTTAAATTTCTTTTTGTTTGTTGGTTTGTTTTCTTTTTATTTTTCTTTTTTTGTTGTTTTAAAGCACCTGTGATATGAAATTCTTGGTAACAGGAAAGATTACACTATACTTCCAAATACAGAATCATATCCTCATAAAGCCTAATTTATATAATTTTAAAATTACTAGTGGTCTCAGTCAATAGTCAAGAATTTGCTGGTCAGTTAAAAGATTCTTCTGTTTATACAAAAGAAAACAATCTGAATATTTCCATCCTTTTTTTTTGTTTTATTTTTTTAAGGGTGGTGGGAATGGTGCTGTGATGCTACATATTTTCTGTTCATTATTTTCATTACTAAGAAGCTTAATTCTGAATAATTTTTTTAGACCTCTGAAATCCAGATGCATTTCAAGGAAGCAGGTGTCAGAAATTGGCTCACTTAAGACTTGCTTTTGGGAACATAATCTTATTATACCTCCCAAAATAAAGGTGCATTATTACACTGTTTTTTATTTCTCATTATGCTATCATCTTTGTTTATAGCACTAAAAAGATTTTTCCAACTTTGGCAAACCATAGCTGGAGTTTAATTAAGCTTTTGCCTCCCCTGTCATAAGATATAAATAGAAGATAAAACACATATGTAAAAAAAATCTACAGCACTTGTGAAGAGAAGTGGGTGCCTTGGGAGACTTGGAAAAAAATAAACTTTTTTCAGCTACTCAACTAGCTGATTACTTATTTAATATCCATCTACAGTATATTAAATTTAAAGCATTAAGTTTCACAGCATTGTGTGCCCAGTTTTATATAATTTAAAAGTAAACAAACAAACAACTCTCTTAACTGACTAAAGGTAAGAGGATTAATTAGAAGGCCAGAAATGGTGAGTCTGTAAACTAATCAGGCACTGGTTTACCAGGGAAATGTAGAGGGGTTACTTTTAAACACTATGCATATACACAAATATATATTGAAAGACACAGAGCTGAAAGATACCAAAATTCTCTCCTCTGAATCAAGGAAGTTTCATTATACTGTGTTGGGTATTTTTAACCAAGGGTACAGATGCAGCATTTAGGCTGAAGATTGCCAGAAATATGAGTATATGAGTTTTTTAAGCTTAATCTAGATGAGTTATGGTACAGTGCCACAAAAGCAATCTAAATTAAAACATAAACCATCACTACATTGACTGATTGGCAGTATGCAAATATGATTATCTCTCTACAGAGAAGTTCTAAATTTTCAACAATTCTAGGAAAACATTAACACTGTGAAACAGCATCCAAAGCCAATTGCAATTATTTTGCATTTAGAGACATGATTTGTTTTGTATATCCTTTTGATTTTCACTTACTTTTTTTTTTTTTTTAATAGCGAGAGCTGGTAAAATGTCAGGCATCTGCTTGGATAGTAAATACAAATACTAAGATATCTCTTTTAGAGTGTATGTTGAAGCTAGGTTTAATCATATTTCATAAAATTATTTCAGATGCAATGACTAGCAGGTTCCTAAAAATGGAAGTTCTCCATTTGTTAAGTTCAAAAATGTACCTAAGTCTTTATCTTTAACCTATCCTCTCAAAATACATGAGCATAAAGCTGTGGAACAAAACAAGAGGTAACTCAGATAACTACCTTGTATTTGTTATTTATGTCATTAATGATGAAATCATGCTATAGAAAGTTATAATCACATCAGCTATTTTTGGCTCAGTGATATTCTCAAACTCCCTGCCCAATTTTGTAGATACTTATTCTTTAAATTAAAAATTCCCACAAAACTTTTAGGCTCAGAGGTGAACTTTACATCATTATCTCTACTGCACTTACCTGTTAACACTTGTCTTCTGTCTAATCTTATGCAGTATGCAAGAGTGCTTCATTTATTCACATTACCTCCTGGCAGAAATCACTAGAAAATATAGCTGGGAAGGTGGAGTTGGCAGTGGTGCTTATGATGTTCCAGCCTCATTTAATCCATGAATTTAAGGGTTATAACATTCATCATGCAGGTGTCCAAATCACCCCTGTCAAAAGGAGTTTGAACTCCCACTCCAAGAAATTGCCTCATCAGCAGCTGGGTGACCTGAACAAGTGGGACTCTCTCATTCCTGCTGTGCGTGATTCACCTTACAAGAAGGATAGATCAAAATACAAGATCTCGTGAGAAAGTTATTTCATGTCCTGGTGGTAATAGCCTTGCTAAGAAGAGAAAACCTAAGTCAAAGTCGTTGCTTTGGTGAATATGCTGTATGTGACTCCAAAATGCCATCTGGCCGCATACTCCTATGTGCTAAAAGTCATAATTTTCCTTGTCACCTCCAACCTGTTAACACATCTCAACATGAGGATTCTCTAAGCTCACTATAGACCTAAAGACCTAATTTTTCTGTCCTCACAGTAAAGGATACCAAATTCTTAACACCCACATTTTGGAAGGAGGCCTAGCTACCATATTTAGCATTATGAATGACTTATGAAGGACTTAACCTCCACTTAGCAAATCAATCCTGAAGAGATTAGTGAGGCAAAAATCAGGGCCAAGACGCACCACAGCAGACCCACAGGACACTGTCTCTTTGCATCTTTGATAATGGCCCTGGAGATAAGAATGGTGCAAAACTGCAGATTTTGGGGAGGGTAATGTTAGAAACCTCAAAGGGCAAAAGAGCCCAAACAGTAGTAAATAAAATCATCAAATTTATCTCTCTGTTAAGCTGTTTGGAAATAGTGGCTGTTGTTCTTTGCCTATCCCAACTACCCATTCCATCCAAGGGAACACCTATTTCATCTCTCTACTGCTTTTTCTTCTCCGTGCCAGTTTTACAGTGAAACTGGTGTGATCCTAGAACCTGACTTATGATCCTTTCCCAACAGTTGTCATGGACAAGCCGCCAGCACACAAGCAATGTTCCTGTCTTTTCTTCTTTTTCAGGCTTTATTTGGCCTCATGAAATGATTTAAGGTTAACTGTTCCATACGTTTAGAAACATTAAAAGGCTTGCAATATGATTTTTTCTTTACAATACATTGAAAACTGCAAAATATTATATATAATACTTCAAAGTTCATAGTACAATAAAATGAACTTTTAGAAAATTTTCACTGACAGTCTTCCTGACACTCCAGGAATCAACTAAAACCAGGAATTAAAGACTTATCCAGTTACTTTTAAATTGTACAACAGATTTTTTTTTCAAAGACAATCTTTTATATAGAGAAAATTTTCTCTTCCAAAGTTTTTTTTTTTTTTTAAACAGTCAATATCCAAAATGTTACAGTTTATCAAAGCACTTATTTGGTTTGGCACTTAGAACATAATAATTTTGAAATGCAACATTTTAGTAAAGAATATTTAAAATAAAACTTGAATGAGAAAAACAAATTAATTTAAAAATTATTCATAATTTTTTATGTTGATTAAATACATTATGCTAAATGCAATTAATTTTACCCAGCAAAGTTTTTTAATAAAATGCTGATGTGTTCCCTTTATATTACAACAGTAGATGTTTCTGATACATTTGGATTTTTAAAAAGACTTTAACTGCTACATCTTATGTCTGACACCACTAATATGATAGAGATTAAATTGCTCATTACAAACATTCATTTATTCCTGTAGCAAGCATCAACCACAGTTATGGGATATAGTTACAGAAACTTAAAGAGATACTAGAATATTTATTGTATGCATACAAGTCAATAAATCTGACTGTCTCACAAAGATCTCTGGAAAAGCTACCCTGCCATATATCCAACCTGCCATAGCAGTGCCAAGGTCACTGAGCTTTAAGCTAGAGATGGCCGGTGGCTGGATTCTCCTTGGGTGCTGGAGGAGTACGGACTGTGAGCATGAGTTTCTGTTTAACTCCAGAGACACGAACATTTCCATGTTACAGGCTAGCTACAATTTTTTTGATAAATTTTTGAAAAAAAAGTTGATTTAGCCATAGACAAATATTTGGCTGTAGCATGCAGTGGCAAGAGCAAAGCTACCAATGGTGTATGAATGGCATCTCGGGGAAGGTATACTACAAAACTTTGGCTATCCCTTCACAATAAACATTGTTCTATACAGTCACAATGGTCTTGTCAGCAATCTGAACTCACACTGAGTTCAGGCTGCCTGAAGGTGACATATAAACACTAATGTCAGAGCATTTTTTGTGAAGTAGCCATAAAATTTGGAATCCTCTGAAAAAGGTTACAGTTATATTTTCTGCCTGACTTTGACTTGGCCCTGTGGTTAACTGAAGTTCACAGAAGCAACTAAAGCAGTTAAAGTGGTTGATGCAATCTTCAAGTGCAGATTACATATCATGCCAGAAATTGTGTCTTCTCTCCCCTGGTATTACCAGTGAATTCGTCTCCAGACCAACACTCAAGGTTTGCCAACACAGTGTGCAGCTGTATTAGTTTATCACCAAACACAGTCTGAAAACAATTCTTGAGCTATGTTATGATGAAAGATTTAAAAGCAGAAGTATCTGTCATCACTGGAGGTGCAGAGAAGTGAATGTCAAGAGTGAGTTAAGAAAATCCTAGATTTCGCATGAGATACATTGAAGAAGACTGCAAGCTACCCAACTATAACTGTAATACAAGACCAAAGATGAATGGGAGTCCAGATATGATGCATTTTCACTATGCACTAACAATAGACAAGAAAATCAGACCGCATTTATTCAGAGCAAAGGCATTAATGATTTCACATTCCAAGGTCTTGTTAAATGGTAGAGTCAGATAAATTTGTGGCCAAAAATGTGGCTGTTATAACTAGGCAGTAAAGATCTCCTAGAAATAAAATTTCTGATGGCATTTTTTGTTGTGATAGAAATAGAGGTCAAGGAAAAAGCAATCCAGATCCACAGCACCAACTTGAACTGACAACCTAGCAGGTTCCAGTAATGGCTGCATGCTGGCTGTCAAGCTGAAACTGAAGACACTTGAACTATTCTGTTTTGGTTATATTGGTACCTAAGGAAACAGAAAGACTGAAAGCTGAGATACATCATAATAAATAAATAAGATTTAACAATTTATGGGAATGGTAAACTACTTTTCCACAGTCTACACATTCATCATATAAAAAAGCATCAAGAAAAAGCCAGTTCTGAATTCTCTAGCTCAGCCTACAATGAGAAGATGAACCAGAGAAAAGTGCTTTGAGCTAAGAGCACACTGCAGACCAAAATCCAGATGCTTTCCAGATACCAGTTCTGTAGCACAGGAGACAAACTTAATCTATGCGATACAGTAGCTGTACATCTCTCCAGAAGGCCCCAAACAACCCAAAAAGACTTTGATGTAAGCTGCTTCATCCATTAAAGTAGTGCATACTCTAGAATTTAGGATCCAATGATAATGACAGTTACTACCTACTGCCAGCTTATTTGTGGATGAGCTGGGAATGCAAGATAAACTTAATCAGTGTTGTAGAAGCTGACACTTAGCTGAGCAAACATTTCATATTTAATGTAAACCAATATGCACAGAGCAAGCCAAAAGTCATAACTACAGGCCATGAATTTGTTGAACATGTATTTTGAACAGCATGAAATGCACAACTGTTCAGACATAATAAAACTCTCCAACATCCTTAAATCACAACTTGGTGTTGAAACAACTAAGGCAGATATAATTTTTACAGGCAGGACTACGTTTCCAATCTACATTTAGTGATTCCTGAAAAATCTTCATGGATTTTAAGCTGAGAACCAACTAGGAAACTTCATACATATTTTTCAAGTATTTGGTTTACAGAAGAAAATGGAAATTTATAGGGTGCAAGATAGATATGCAACCACTCACACAAAGCAAATGATGAAAGATTAATCCTGGGTGTATAATATAACTAGAAATCAGGGCAGTAGAAATGAAATCAAGGACACCTGCAGAGCAAAGGCAAATCAAAAGCCACAGTGAAATCAAGGGCTTTAACTCAAACAGTAAGTTTTAGGAATTAACAGTAAGTTATTCATTAAATACCAATATCTGGTGGACAAAATTAAATGAGCTCTTGATAAAGATTGTATTCCTATGACACCATTTTTACTAATCAGTTTTTGCCCATCAATTCAAGCATTAGTCTGAGAAAATTCAACCACAGACATTGCTCAAGGAAGGAGTAGCTACCTGAATATAACTTGGAAGAAGGAATTTAGAATGAAAGGCAGCCAAGAAGTCAGATTTATATCCACACAACCTAAGTGTTAGCTGCAATTTTCACCTCCCTACAGAAGATTCTTTTATAGAGAGAGTATACAATTCTAGAAATAGTATAGAAACATGAGGCAGGACACAGGTTAGTACTGGGTGTCTGTAAAAAAGTAAATAAACAAATAAATGAAAATTAATCCTAAACCTTAAAGGGATTCTGAATGTATTATGAATTATATGAACATAAACATGACGTGAAGCAAGCTTAACTCAATTTATAGGTAAGCTATTGTTGAAGCATAATAATTGTTGCTATTTATAATTATACCACAAAGATACTTACTGGTTCCTGTGGCTATCAGAGAAAGGAACAGCATCATTCTCAGAATGTTGAAATTCACCTGGTCTAACAGCAAAGTATTTTAACATTCAATGTAAGCAATCCAGCAACCAACCCTTTCATATTTCTATGTTAGGAACTGTCATAAGGGAGAGTTACACCATCCATGACCAAAACTGTTAATGTAATCAATGAGCTTTTGGGCATTCCCTGGCATCTGCACTGTGCAAGTCTCAAGACACTCCCATTTGTTTAACATAATCTGTGTGAAATTACAATGAGGAGATAGTCATTGCCTAAATTTTCCTTTTTAAGTCAGGTTTATTAGGATTGGGCACAAGAACATGAAAGTATAAACTTGTGAGTGTTAGATGAAAATAATTTGCAGTCTCTTGGCAGCAGCTTGGTTATAACTATTTCTGCAATAGCAAGTCATGTCAAATAATCTACCATCCATAAAAGACACAGCACTAAATGCAAACTAATGAGGATTGCTGAATCTGGTAACAATTAAACCTGTGAACTAAACCCCACACTGCAGACATGGAAAGTACAATGTGTCACTGTAGAGCAGGAGGGGAATGAAAATTACTCCAAATCAAAGGCAAAGAGAATGAACTCCCTTTTATTTCAAATGCACCGCTCTATTTATAGAGAATATCGTGCGGACTAATTTCATTGGTCTTAGAGTAAAAACATCTCACACCATTGGTGTGCAGTGAATGACGCACAGTGGTAGAACATATCTATAAACAATGTGAACAACAAGATAGATTAGAGAGTTATTTACATTCTTTCCCAACTGTCTCCCAGGCTCTCGCCTGGTTAGAAAACTTTCTCTTTTTCTCTCTGACTGAACTGAGAATATACACATACAATGCATTCCAAAACTGAGCAAATCCTCTGTAGCTTTTAATGCACTTCTTGCAGATGGATTTGGTGAATTAAGTAGAAGAAATGGTCAAAGGCTTTCAAAAATTTGGTTGGTTCCTGGACTGCAACCTCCCAAGTGAAAAGTTCAAATGGTCGCTGCTGCCTTTTCATCACAAAGTTGAGCTCTATGAAAAGGGCCACTATCAATAAAACATGCTTAAAGCTGGGCATGGGAAATTGAAGTAAAGGAAAAGCCAGTTCAGGGGGATCATTTCTAGAAGCCATGTCTCAGGATGTGGAGATGATGACCACCAAAATGTTCACAAGGATTTAGCAAGCCTTGTGAAGGCTTAGCAAAGTTAAAGCCTTGTCTTGTGTAAGGTAATGAATTTCCTATGGATTTGCATAATTACACAGTAAAAAATCAGTTATTTTTGAAGAAGATGGGGGTTGTTTTGTATAATACCATGCTAAATAAGTCACTTACCAGTTTTAATCTGTTTCTTTGACAAGAAAAATGTTTATGAAGTTGTAAAGTATGCAGTTTGTATTGTAAAGAATGCTTCTGAAATGGAGTACTTGTAGCTTATAAAAATAATGTTGCCTGCTAGTTTATAATTGAAAGAGTCTAGAAATGACAACCCAGAGGAAACGTCCCAAGACTAAAAGTCCAATTTTGTGTTTTGCCTTCCAGTTCACAATGTTTTCCATGGTTAATAAAGGTGATTTGAAGACATGGAAGCTGTCTGAGAGCTGGGAAAGAAGTTGCTTTTTCTGTTTTTGTCTCTTTAAAGGAAGAATTAATTCCTAAAGAAGAATTGTTTGAGGGAGCATCAAATCATGTCCTGCATTTTCAGAGGACATAGGATAGTTTTAAATTAAATGTATAAAGTGCAAAATAATAGGCAGCTTAACTTACCTTGGGATGTTTCCTTCTTAAAAAATCGTACATACATGAAAAAGGGAGATTTTTGGAAAATTGACATCTGCTCCTCCTTTGCCTTGGCAAGAATAAGGAAAAGGTGAATAGTCAAAGCCCATCCTTGTCTAAGCCAATAAGTGTCATTGCAAATTGGTAAAACTTGAACCTTTCTAACTACATTAGGCAGAAGAGCAACCTGAGGCAAGCAGATCTGGCTCTCCCAGTTTGTGTTGAGGGGAAGCTGTGACACTGCAGGAGCCAGATACACCAGCAGAAAGAGATGACCTCATTGGAAGGGAGGTTAGTTGATTGTCCCTGTTAAGCCTGTTCAAAGTCATTTCCAATTACATTTTTAATCACTTTGAGTAATGAAGGACATAAACATTTTTGCCTAGTCCCTGGATTGAATCAAGCCATTCTTCTGTGAGTCATGTAGATCTACAGAATAACGTCATTTCGTACACAAGAATGTTACTAAAATTGCTTTCACATAGCCTTTTCCTCTCTGGGAGTGGAGAATAGGATGGGAAAACATTATGAGAAAGGATGTGTGTAATGTCTGTCTTTCTGATCTTGCCAGAGGAAGGATGCATTCAAAAAAAGGCAAAACCAGAGCTCTCTTGTATTTTCCTAGTTTTGCATATCACCACCGAACTGAAATTGTCATGTCCTGTGATGCAAAAGATACAAAATTCAATTAAATAAGCACAAAAGAGATTCAGTAGTTTGAATTGCACATGCATATACATACTGTGATGATATCTACCTACTGAGCTTCCAAGCTGATGAACAATCAGCTCTCTGAAGCCCTCAAACAGGCTTGGCAATCATGGATCTTACACTGGGCTATGTTATGTAGATGAAAGTGGCATAAAAGTCTGTGTGCTTAGCTGCTACCCAGACTGCCCTGACATGCTTGCAATACAAATGAAATCAGTAAACCTTTGGGCATCCTTAAGGACATGACCTGTAGAATACTTATTTATTGCTTGATTATTTTGAGTGTACTTAGAACAATAATTTTATCCTATTGGCATCATTGATATTTGCAATTTCCCATTCTGTTAAGGAGCAGAACAGTGCTTGACTGAGGTGATCTTTGAAATTTTCTTTCCATTTAAATAAGAGCATCTAAGTGATCTGAACTGATATGAGAGGATATTAATACAAGGAAATAGCAATATAAAGCCTTGGAAGGCAAAACTGCTGTCTGTCTACCAGCTCAGCACCTTGATCAACATGAAAAGATGGTTTAAAGTTAACACATCAGTCATGTTAAGATTTAGTCAGATATGAAATTCAAGTTTTCTTTGTTCCACAAGAATGAATCCCTTTTTCTCAACATTTTAGATAATGAATTATTTTTAAACTCCAAAACTCCATTTCTATCTGGGGGAAGCATTAAAGCATTAAATATGCCATGAAAACATCATTTATGGTAGACTAAAATGTATTAGATTTCAGATGTGTTAGTGACAACAATACAGCATAAAAGAGCTTGGCAAGATGAAGACAGTCATAACACATGTCTTTGACAACAGCATCCAGGTAGCAGAGAAAATAAATCTACTTCAGAGGCCTTACTAAAAACTTATAGTAAATACATAAAGAAAATATGTAAGAATTTTTTTTTTTTTTTTCTGGTGACAATCTCTTTTTGCATTCAAAGGGGACACTGTATAGGATGCTACAGTAAAGAAAGAAAAAGTGATCAGGTGAGGAAGCAAGTCCTGAGAACCTTGTGTGTTCAGCATTTGCAGCTAGGCTAAAATTCCTAAAAGAAAGTATTACTTACTCGCCTACCTGTGTATCTCTTCACGCTGCACATAATAATTCCATCAGAAAGAAACATCAGTAAAAGATGGGAAAAGATCCCAAGGGTTCACAGATAACATTCCATGGTCAGCTTTAACCATTTTAACTCCATGCAGAATGAGTTTTCAGAACCTATAGGCTGATTGCAAACACTATAAAGGTAAAGGAAAAAGACACTACACAAGGAACCTATTTCCATTAGATCACAATTTCTACAGCAGCAGCAGTATCAAGAATAGCTTTTCCTTTAAATTATTCTCTTCTCTGTGTCTATCTGATGAAGTGTTTTCTGTTGATGTTGTCCTAACCCTTTCCATTTCATACATTTACTTTATTCAAATTATCCATGATTATCATGTGAAAAGGGTAATCATGTAAAATGGTCTTTTTGCCACTCCTACACCCCCTCAGTTTCAACTGAGACCTCTGTCAAGGCTGTGCTCATGTTCAACAGCCCTCACTCTAACTGCGGGGCAATAATTCAAATTTCCCATTTATTAACCATTTTTAATCCAAAAGTATATGTTGCAATTTCTAAGTGTAATAGAAGATTGAAGGGCTAGAGAGCCAGCTATGTGAAGAAAGACTGAAAAAGTAAGGTCTTTTTTGCCAGAAGAAGGGAAGGCTTGGGGAACCTCATCACTGTATTCAAGTCCTTAAAGGACCGTTAGAAGGAGGACAGAGGCTCTCTCTTCACAAGACCTACATGGAGAAGACAAGTGGTGATGGGGACCAGGAGAGCTTTCATCTCAGTATAAGACATGTTTTTACAGTAAGAACAACCATTCCCTGTAACAGACTCCCCTGGCACATGGTAGAGTCCCCGCCACTGGAGGCTTTCAGGATGTAATTGAAGAGGGTGGTAGATAACCTCATCTAGGCTCCTTTTCCTAACAAAATGTTGGACCAGATGGTCTTTTAAGGTCTCTTCGTACCTAGGATTGTCTATAATCCTATGGTCCTATTACCTTCAATAGAGGTTTAAAACGGAGTTTTTGAAAACACAGTAAGACTGATAGATAGACATCCTAAAAACACAAGCAAATATTGTTGCTCTTTCTTTCTTAGAAAACCCCCACAATGAATTTTGTTTGTGGTATGGGAGGCCTTTGCTTTTCACCACTGTTTCAAATAATAGTATTAAGGTTGCCATTATGTAACACTGACTCACTTCAGGAAAAATCTCAGAAATATGGTAATTCCAAAACATAATGGAAGTAACAGTATTTTTTCAAGAAATTTTATAATGATCAGAATTGAATCTATCACCTTAAGTGGCAATTAATGCCATCATTTTTACTGACTAGTTTTAAACATAGACACAGACAATTCCATTACAAGTATAGAAAAAGTAGCTTCACCATTCATCCAAGAATTTCTGCCTGCTCCTCAAGAGAATGAATGCAATATTTTCATGTTTTGCGCTTGTAAAATGTGTGTGATAACCTTCCAAAGCTTTCTATCCATTACAGATGAGAAGGTTTTTCCATATGTATCTGAATGAATATACTTTATTCAGCAGATCATTTAATGCATAAATATATTAAAATTAAAGAGGGAAAAGCTCAAAAAAATCCCAAACAAACAACAACAAAAAAAAAGAAAATAGATTTGTTGTACACTTGATATAAATTTCTGTAAGTCTACCATAGATTAAACTGCAAAGGACATCAACTTCGCTCAAGACAGGTGTACTGCTTAAGGATTGATTAATGACAGTGATGAAACATAATATTTTTGCCCAAAGTGGCTGTGAAGGCACCTTATAAAGATAAAAATATTTTCTGACTTTTGCAATTTGAATTGTATGTTTTATAACACTTATGAGTTATTTCAATGCATTTATATGACACACTGCATTGGAATAAATGAACTAGGAAGGGCATTTTCATGAGAATTTTGGGACAGAACACAAGAAGTTTCTGGGGATATTAACATTGGAATTGATAGTTTCATTCACCAATATGGAAGTTACTAAACAATCTTTTGAAAGTTTGGGGTTTTTCACTGGAAACCAGGTGTAAATCAACAAAGTGCAAGAAGAGAATAAAGTCTCATTTGAGAGGAGAGATCTCAAAGAAAGCTGAAAGAAATCAGTGTGAATTAGATGACTGTTAACAATATTAATATCACCTTGACTTTCAAAAAGAATATAACAAAAAATTTTGGGAGAGTTTATTATACTCACAATGTGTTATGTTTATATCCTTGTCATTCTAGCATGTAATACTATGTACCTTAGCAAGGGAGAAAACACAACCAAAATATAAGTCCATGTGATTCTAGGGAAAGAGTAGACAGTGGGTATTTTATTTCTATAAAACAGTTTCCCACTGGATCAGGCAAGTACCTCAGGATGTCTAATTTAGATAACAATCTTTTTCACATCAGAAAAAAAGATATCAAGTAATAACAAAAAGTTCACTCTATGCTGACATAATTAATATGTAAAATTTCTAGGAGTAGAATAATTAACATTGTTAGCATTTTATAAACAATAAACAGTGAAAAATAATTTATCAGAATTTTTCCACTAGCGTAAACAGTAACAACAGCCTCAGAAAATGTGTTTTAACAGACAGATTTAATACTCAGGAACTGTTACTAATTTCAAAGGCTGGCCAGAAAAAAGTGAGGATAAAAAGAGGGAAGAAATCTAATATGCACCATATTTTAAAGATTATAAATAATAGTGAATGTAGTTCTCTTTATTCCTTTTTTATTGGATGTCAATTGACTACCAGGTCAGACTGTGTAAATGTGTACAGAATTATAAGAAAAAGGCTAGGAGTTCTCGTCAAATTAGGTAACTATTGCAAGAAAAGGAAAATGTGTATCTTATTATATCATATTTAGTAGCACCTGTGAATTCAGAAAGGACTGCCAAAACTGCATTTTCATAAGAATCAGATTCCATGGACTTGTGCACGTCCAGGTTCTTTAAACATTCCACAGCCTAGGCCTTCCCATACGATGGGTAAGACTTCCTTTCTCCAGGCCTTCCATCTAGTCTTAGGGGTCTGTGGTTCCTGTAAACAAATTATTCTAGTAAGAGTAGAAGAAAACACTGGGTACCTCAGCCTTTTCCACAACCTTTATCACCCAATCCTATCAGCACTGTGGCCTCGTTTCCCCTAGTCTTCATTTTATTCTTATATGCCTGAAGAAGCACTTCTTGTTTCTCTTTATGACCCTCACCATACCAAATTCTAGATGAGCTCTGGCTTTCTGAACTCCATCCCTTTTCACTTGCACAGTTTCTCTACATACCTGAGTTATCTCACCCTACTTCCACTTCTTTTATGCTGCTATGTGATAGCAGGAGATGACAAGAGGAAAGTTAGGTCTAGGATTTGTAACTCCAAGACAAAGATTTAAATATCCCCTCCAGTAAGACTCCACAGTTTTGAGAGAGGAATCAAAAGGGGTGTTTATTCCATGAAGTAAAATACGTTGTAAAGACCCTTGAGCTAGTTCAAGTCAAGCTGGCATGAATATATGGTGGAGAGCAATGCTATGCAGAGAAAACAGCTTTATTCTCAAGAGCTTCACGAACAATTAAAACAGGAGCCAATGTAAGCTTGAAAACCCCACTTTTAAGTACAATTAAGTGGCTCAGGTTCCACATTGCCTTCATATACATATATTGTTTCAACTTCAGCAGCTAGTTCCATTAGCACTAGCTTTGTACATTTGCTACCCTTTGGTATAAAAATATCCCAAGCCAATTGTTCTTAGTCCTTTTTTCCTTAAACAAGAAAAAAAAAAAAAAAAAAAAAAAAAAAAAAAAAAAAAAGCAAACAAAAGACAAATCCTCATAGATAACCATTTACCCAATGCTTGGAGAACTAATTTGGGAAAAGCTCAAGCTCAAAACTTTTCATTTAAGGTATTTGGAATTAGAATTTGATCCCACAGCCTCTTTTTAAGTCCTAAATGCTAGGTTTAAATTGACAATAGGGTTGGAGTCTTTCCTAACTTTTCAGCTCAGAAAAAAAAAATAAAAAAAGCAGTTGCTCCAATCTGGTTTTGAGGTCTTGTAATAGTACATCAGGTCGCTTTAACCAGCTTGAAATCTGATTTATTAAAGAGTGTCCCACCCTCAAAATACATACTTAACTCTTTTCCCTGATGCATCTGTTCTCCTGCCACTTGTTGCCACACCATTTTGTGGGTGTCTGAGCAAAGTAAAAATAGAACATTGCTTTTAGGGACAGCCAATTCCTTCAGTAAACTCAATGTCTATGCACAGTCACTGTAATCTGGCATAAATCCATCCTTCTGCCAAGTACAGACATACTCACAATAGTCTACTGCGGCTGTTGCAGCCAAGACAAGGAGAAACTAACCAATGCTGTCTAGGTGAGAAGCGCTGGTATATTGAACATCTCCCAGGGAGACACCACACTGTATATTTCTTTATCTTCTGTGGGATAGTCAGACTTTTGAGTAACTATCAGGAGTATCCAGTAAAAGGATTACAGCCTGGAAAAAACCTGCCTTGCAGCAACTAGAAAAAATCCCCCACAATTCCACCCATGAAACTGGAATGGGAACTAAGGGAAAAAAACATGAACAACTGCTTCCTAATTTACAAGCAAGTTAGAGTCACACACACAGAAAACTCAAAAGCCTAAACACTTGTCCTCTCAAACATCAATATTCAGGGCCTTGGCAAAATATCTTTTGTGTATAATGGCTTGATGGTTGCCTACATTCCTCTGTTGACTCAATGTCATTTCTGTTGTTGCCCATTCATCTATTTATCATTTACAGGTTAGATATCTAG
Source organism: Anomalospiza imberbis (assembly GCF_031753505.1). Lineage (NCBI taxonomy): Eukaryota > Metazoa > Chordata > Aves > Passeriformes > Viduidae > Anomalospiza > Anomalospiza imberbis. Next base: position 26,865,962 of record NC_089685.1, on the reverse strand, counting down.
CTTACTTGAAATGTCCTTCCATGGGCCTAGATTATTTAATTTCTTCCACTTTTAAGTCTGTAGGGCCTATTCTGGTAACTCTAAAAATATGTTTTGGGGTGAAGGAAACTCATTCATATACAAAGTAATCATTGTTAGGGGATTTGGCCGAAAGAGAAAGGCTTCCCACCTTCTCCAAAAGATATTTAATATTCATGTGTGAAACAGAACTGCAACAGAGAAGATGCATACAAACATGTTTCATCTACTCACTATTTAGATGGAAAATTTGAGTCTAACCATTGCTAAAAATCAAACAGAGCAAGGAATTACACTGAATGTTCTGGATTTCATAACACTTAAACTACAAGGAAAAAAATATGCTCCACCAATACGTGCAGCTGCTAGTACTGCATGTGAAAGATAAAACATAGATTTTTAAAGTAGTTTTGTAAGCACTTAAAACGGAAACACTCTCAATTTTTTTACAGTTTTGCTCTATTTGAACATTTGTTGGAGCACGCATTTATCTCCCTAAATTATTGCAATAAAAATGGTGGTGAGCAACACCTCCAGCAAAGCAAATTACCAGCTTGCATGTGGAAGAAATCACTCTGCTGTTGCATTTTCCGGCCCTCTACCGCTTTGGCTTTTACAGATATCAGAGTTCTCTCTCTTATAATAAAAAAAATATTATACACTGTATACCATAGTGCAGAAGGACTGATTGAGTAGAACTACTGGAGGGCAGAACTTATCAACAGGCAGCCATGACTGTCATTTACCTGTCTGCTTTGAAGTCTGCTAGTCTTTTTATGTAACATGAAAAAATGTAAGCAAAGAGCTGCTAGTGTATACACACAATTTCCTTCTCTTTCTCAGTCTCAATCAGTCAAATACACATGCAAATGCACATGCACACACACAGAGCATTTTTTTCTTTGTTCAGCTTTGATTATGACAGTTATCAGCTACATTCTCTGCAGTTTTGGGGGTTTTTTTTGGGTTTTTTTCAGTTAAAGGCTTTTCAGGAGGAATTTTGTTTGTACAGGCTGAAAACTGGAAGAAACCTTTGTCAGTTGACAACCACAGAATTTCCTGATCTTACATTATTCATTTTTAAACCATTATTGTGAAGCCAGTTAAAGGACTTTGAAATGGAAAATCCCAGGCTTTACAGTTCTTCATTGCTTTTTATCCAGTCATTATTCTCATTGGCATTTTCTACTTAGAAATAAATGCTTTCATTAAGAAGAAATAGATTTTTTTAGCTGACTAGAATATTTCATACAGCAATTTTAATGCACACCTTTATTCTAAGAAGTGAGTTTCTTAAATAACATCTATTTGCTCCCTGAAAGTATGCTAACAGTCTTATACAACACACTCCATTAGTATGGAAATGGATTTTTTATGTGTAATTTATTTTTCTGCTGCTGTATTACATTATAGCTGCAGTTATCAAAGAGAGACTGGAAAATTCTTGTTGTACTTTGAAGTGTATAAAATTCCACCTGTTTTGGGTTTTTTATTGTACTTCTAATATGTCTTCTAACAAACAACATATTTTTAATGAGTGTAAGTGTACATGTATATCACTATAGAAATGTATTTAAATTTTTCCCATTTTTGAAACATTTCAAGAAATAAAAGTGTTGCAAGGAGCATGTGTCTATACTAGAAAACTTTAGATTTATTAGTATAGCATGTAAACATTCAGAAATAATATTCCAGGAATTATGAGATAATAAAAAAAGAGTAGGTACGAATGAGAATATTATTGTGTTCACTTGGAGCTATTTATTGCTAATATGAGTAATTCAAAATATACATCATGGAAAACAATTGACAGCAAGTATGTAGCTACATAACCAAAGGAGGTTATTTCTTCAGTGAGATTGCTGAAAATAATTCCTAATAATTCCTTCATATGACACAATACTTGGTTCTAACCTTAGCACAAAATCTTACTAAAAAATGAAAATGTGTTGAGAAAAAAAAAAAAGAATTTTCTGTACACAGCAGTACACCAACTCAGTTCTTTTTGTGGCTATTTTTCTGTGCCATAGACAACAGATAAATTTACCATGGTTTGTTAAAAAATTAATTTCTACTTACCAACTTATTCCACTTCAAGACCAATATAATGAGTCTTGCTGGGGTCTATTGGGGCTTAGAAGCCATGGATATAAACTGGACATATTGAGGAAGCCTGACAGGTCATGAATTTTAATGCAGAACATTCACTATATGTATAAACAAAACAAAACATGTTCTACTACTGAAAAAAGGGATTAAAAGGATAACTTTTTCTCCCCACAATGCTGGTTGAATAAACTCAGTACTCTGTGTACACAAGTTAGGCTAATTGCACCAGTTCCTCAACAGGCATAATGTGTGACTAAGCAAGGTTCAAAAGGACAGAGCACCTGGCTGTTCAGCTGTCCCATGATGGCAGCATATCCAGGTGATGGGAGTTGTAAATGATGCTCAGTCACTTGCTCCCCATCTATACCATCACATGGTGCAGGCTTTCTGCTCCGGGTGCTGAGATCCACATTTCTCCATGCTGTCTTTCCTGGCACTGCTGCCAACTGTCCTCAGGCTTATGGAGACACCTTCAAACTGGAGCTATTTCCTATGTCAATAAATCTCTCTCTCATTTAGAACCACCTACAAATTTGCTGATGTTTCACTCTTCATCAATGTGGTCATCAATGAAGATGCATAAGGTACAGTAAGAGATCCACTATACTGACCTCAAAGTACAATGCTCATTCACAGCTATCAAATGGATGATTGAATCTTCCATCTGAGCCCTTTTGAGTCTGTGTATAAGCCTACATTGCTTTCAGCTTAGCCACTACAGCCCAGTTTCCATGACATCCTTTTATTGCTCCTGTTAGCTTTAGGCACACCTACATATGTAATCATTATTTTTGATTTTATTACCAGAGTCATCTTGCTGTCTGGGACTCTCAAATTCCTATGCCATTTATGTTTGTCTTATAGATATCTAAAATCCTTAACTTGTGACAAAAACCTCTGCCTTATACTGAGAGGACACTCCCACCTACCTCAATTCATGCAGCAATTATGATAAGTTAGATTGCATCAGAGCTTTCCAGTAGATAAGGCTTTAGCTGAGGATTAACATCTCTGAGATACAGATATTTCCTGAAGATGTGTGAAATAAATACATACCATAGCAAAAAAGAGACCTCCAAATACCTGGTCTAACTGCAAACAAACCTTTCAACGTTGGGGTTTCTTATCGTAAACAAGAATTTCCCCACTCTTTAAGGAGAACAATCCACTGTACAATGTCTGCTGACAGCTTTGCATTGGATTTAATAAAAGCAAAACAGACTCGATCTCTATGCAATGCTAAGCAGCTGGTAGAAGGAAAGAGTTCCAGAATTGTCTGTGTTTGCAGACCTTCCTTATATTTCTGTTTCTGATACATGTAAAGTTGCTGTGTATATATCATGTTCATGCCACAGGTACTCTTAGGAGATGGAGCCAAAAGCACTCTCTCAAGCTTTATATTTCAATAAAAGAAAAAAACAACTTAGTTCCCAACACCTTGTACAAACTTGCAAGGTCAGGAAGATCTCGAGTTGTATGCTGCTGTGACAGTGCTTATGTTAAAGGTAGTTTTTATGGCAATACATATCCTTCATTTTCACAGAGAACAGATTTATAGAAACAGAAGGTAAAAAAAAAATAAAGCTAGCAGTCCTATCAATCAATACTTTTCTATGCTTATTCTGCACCTTTAAAATTTAATACCTTTGAGTTTGCTCACTTTCAACCATATGCAATTTTATAAGAGACAGAGGCAAATGTACAAATTGTTTGTTGTTCTCATACCAGTGCAGTGGCAAGCCATGGCACACAGCTTTTCAATTCAATTCTCTATGCAGCTGCACTCTCTTCAGTGCAATGTGTTTTGAGACTTAGAAGCAAAATAAATATTAGTTTCAGTAGAGTACCCCCTTCAGCAACTTCAGAGCATGGGAACCCTGTTACAAAGGAGAATGTGAGTTTTCTTTGGACACAAACACAGAGCAGGAATATCATCAGAGCAAAATCAGGACTGAGGACTTTGGTGGGATGGAATCATCTCTATCAATGAAGTCCAAGAAAGAGAAGACAGCGAATATCTCAAATGTCTCTGGATCCAGTTTTCTCTCCTTTCAGGTCCAAGATGGCTAGTACTTCACCTTATCACTTTACCACTGCCAACAGAGCCTGGAAGGAGTCAGTAGCTAAGGTTCAACTTTTCAAGTGTGCTGCTTTCTCTCACCACATAACCGACTGAAAGTCTCTGCTCTAGGGAGCAGCAGTTCACCCCAGAGGCACCTAATTCTGGCACATCAGCACATTCACAGTCAGGATCTGTGCCTGCGCCTTCACAAGGGAATGAGAACATGAGTGAGAAGTTCAGCAGAAACACTGGGAAGAGCAATCATTTCTCTGTTCCCTTCCTCTAGAGCTTTGACACCGGAGTGAAGAACACCTGCAAGAGAAAGTAAAGAGATCCTTTGGCTGCAAAATCAAAAGGCAGAAACTTTATAGCCTTTTGGCATATTCTCCATCCGCTCTATGTCCCAAAGATGCAGCAGGGCAGATTGTTTGGAAAATGGCTGCAAACAGCCCCTTAAAGATGAGGCGCTTCACAAACCAACCCAAAGATAGTGAGACTTTTTTCAATACAGCCTTGCAGGCTACCTATCAGTGCCTTAGGAGGTCTATGATGATTAACACATCTTTACTGTTTCAATGCAGGGCTTTGTAGTAGTAGCCTTCTAATAAGGCTTCAAAGGCTTTTTGCCATGTACTCCCTTAACTGAGAGTCCTCTGCTACACCTGACAAAGATAGAAGGCTTCACCAGGCAGCTCATACCAGATCTGATGTTGTGTTTACAACACAGTCATGGTCAGAACTGTCAGCAGTGCTGCCAGCAGCTCTGTGGCAATGGTGGAAAGTGTCCACATGAAGAATGGAAGAAGCCTCTAGCCTGGAAGTTCGCAGTCTTAGCAGTGCTGTAGTGGTGACAGAGAGGGTGGAGATGCTCACATTTTGAGACTGTAACTGCAGAAAGACAAAGAGAAAAGCAAATTTGAAATATAAGAACTTCATAAATAGATGAAGATAACAGCAACAAAAATAGAGCATTCATCTGGGAGAGGTATGAGGACCAGGTCTTTGCTTCTTAAAAACATAATGTCTCCATAGATTTCAGTGAAACTACATTGATTTATTTCTGTTGTGTGCCTAGTTGTTTCTACAGTAGAAGAAAGGCTTAATAAACACATGGATTGCATTCTCACTCCATATAAATTGTTAAAATTCCCTTTATATCAGTGGAATTACAACAGACAAAGGTCAGGCTCAACTATACCCAAGAACATTCACTGAGTGCTTACTGGGCTTTTGTGTCTTAGCTTCCCTACATATGCACTCTCATTCCATTAAGTACTTCCAGGAGCTGGGCTCCCTACATGCAAGAGCCCTAAGTTTGTCTACAAAAGGCATTTTAGGATTTTTATGGAAATTTGGTATAGAAGAGATGTTGTTATTTACCCATGCAAATATAAATGTATCTCTTCCGTCTAGAACACCCTGATTATTGAAGAAGGTGTTATTTGCATTTAATTAATTGTGCCCGATGTAGAATAAAAGAAAGCAAAAAAGATAACAGCACATTTTTCAAAATGAAATCTAGTTATGGCTGTCAAAGTTTGCAAGCAAAAGGCTATTTGCAGAGGTGCCTGGGCTGAAATTTTCACCCCTCATGACTTTATGTAAGCCTGAACTGTATTAATTTTTTCTGTATTACCTCACAGATACATCTTCAAGACTTAGGATTATTTCTATATACTTATGAAAACTGTGCTCTGCTTTGAAATATTACTTCAGAAAGTTTCTCATATATTGATTTTTGATGTTGCTGGTTTTAGCAAGATAAGAATTCTAATCCATCCTGCTGAATGTTACTCTGTTGAAGATTAAACAGCTGTCATGCCCACTCCCCAAAATTAAAAAAAAAGGAAAAAAAAAAAAGAAGAAAATATTAGTGTGTTGGTGGATTAAAGAAGGTCTATTTTCAGATGTAAGCTAAAGACAACAAGTTGTGTTATCTTCTATGTCAGTGTCAACTTCTGAAGCTTTAAAGACTTCTTCTATCTACAAAGAACAGAATGGAAAAAAACCAACTGCGTGATATCCCTACCTATAAAATCAGAAACACATCACTCAAAGCAAATGAAAGGCTTTCTGAATTCTACTCAGAGGTACAGACTTTTATCCCACTTAACCTCACCCTCTTCTATTCTGAATACAAGAATGTGTATTGGGTTTTCTTGGTAATGTTTTGGTACATTATGGGGCCTACAAAGGTGACACCTGTGAGAAGTTACCATATGTCTGACGGAGTCAATGCCAGCCAGCTCCAAGAAAGACCCACCACTGTCCAAAGCTGAGCCCATCAGCAACAGTGATAGGGCCTCTGGCGTGACAGATTCAAGACGGGGATGAAGCCACTAGGCAGCAGTAGCAGCAAGGCGAGAGGGGTGAAAATATGAGAGAGGAGCAGCCCTGAAGACCTCAGGATGAGTGAAAAAGGAGAGGGAGGAGGAGCCAGAGCTGAGACTCCCCTTCAGCCCCTGGTGAGGAAGGGTGTCCCTCTGCAGCCCATGGAAATCCATGGGGGAGCAGAGATCCACCCGCAGCCTGAGAAGGACTCTATGCCAGAGAACATGGATGACTGAAGGAAGCTGTGATCCCATGGAAGCCCACACTGGAGGAGGCTCCTGGCAGGACCTGTGGCCCCGTCACAGGCTGGGCAGCTTTGCTGGCAGGACTTGTGACTTCACAGAGTACCCACACTGGAAGGGTCTGTTTCTGAAGGGCTGCACTGCATAGAAGGGACCCCTGGAGCAGGGGATTAGTGTGAGGAGTCTTCCCCCTGAGAAGGAAGGAGTGACAGAAACAGCATGTGGTGAACTGACCGCAACCCTTATTCCCTGTCCGCCTGAAATGCTGGGGAATGGAGTGAGAGAATGAAGAGAGCAAAATATCACACCTCTAGCCTCCAGGATTAGGGTTAGGAAAAAAGATATCTGTTTATTATATTTATGCATTATTTCAAAGGTATATATTCCATTTTCTACAAATTTTACTGCATATAACAGAGGTAGCAGTTAAAGGAATGTGAGAGCATATGTAACTATGTGATCATGCATTAATGCTTTAGGAAGACTGCATGTGAAGTCATATAATTAATAGCATCACTTAACCTGAACATGTTTCATTCTCTTAATTTAACCTTCAAATGGGTAGATTAATATATCTAAATTTTTCAGCTATCACTGAGGTCCTACAATAGGCTTCTTGTGGACAGAGGGGAAACTCTTATGACCCCTGTAAGTCACAAGATGCTTTTCTTTGCACAAAATTATGATGAATAAATTGTTCTCTGTTTTAACATGAATAAGTTTAATAGTTTCAGTGGTACAGCACTGCATCAAGAATGTAGTTTTATAATTTAAACTGCAATTGTAATTTCTTTAATATGAGATAAAAATCCAAGGAAAATTGAAATCTTTATGTCTTTTGATTTTTATTTTTTTTCTGCATTGGTTGAAGACTAGGGAACACTTCAAATTGTAATTATATTGTAGGGTACTTGAACATTTCTATTGCATGAAAAGACAGCAATTTATGTTTTCTAATTATAGAAAGTTTGCATTAGCGTGTGCTGTAGTTATGCATTTTATAATTAGTCTTATAGAGTTTAAATTTCTGGTTTTGTTCTGCCTTTGAATATGAAAACCTCCCGAATAACACAAAACTCAAGTAAAATTTCTTTAGATACCAACACCCTCTCATTAAAGTTCACTAATGTTAATTCTGCTTCATACTCAAAACAAGCAGGCAATAGAGAAATAGCAGACAATAAACCCACTGGAGCAGTTAAGAGGCATCCAAGAGGGACTTGTGAACATCCTGTTTCATACTATTGCAGGGGAAACAAACTTTCCCTTGTCATCAACACATGAAACTGCACCTGCCTTCCAAAGTTCACTCATGAATTTTGGGATGAGAGTGAGGCTAAATTGGAACGCTTAGTACTCTATGGATGTGTTACAGTCAAAACCTGGGACAGCCTAAAAGCATCTGTGATTTGTGGGTTTTCTTATTTTTTTTTTTTTTTAATTATGTTCTTATTTTCTTCTGCTGCTCCACACTGAAGACTTTTTAGCTGAGTGAACAAGCAGCAATATGTTCTTCAAGGTCGTTAGAATTACAGAACTTTGATGCCATCAAAGTTTGTCTTTAGATATGTTTACTTCACATACTTTAAGACTATCCTTGAGATAATCTTCCCAATGCTTCAACCACCCAGTTCTGCATCTTTGTCTTTCTATCAAAACAATGGGATGCTTCCCTCAGGCACATGAACTCCATGACATTGCTTTCTCATCTAGATATGATTAGAGTGTCAATGTCAGAGCTTTTACAAACTGCACAGCTTCAGTTCTATTTATTTTACCACTTGACATCAGGAATTTTCTGAAAACAAAGGTGAAACAAACAGCTGAAAAACAAAGCATAGGTGAAAATGAATGAGGCATTTACATAGCAATTTGTCCAAATCTTGAAGCCATAAAACTATGACAATAGCAGCCTAATATTCCCATTCAAAAACAAATTTTGAACTCAGTGGCTGGAAACATAATTTACCAAAATGTTGCTAGCCAAGTTGATACACTTTCTGATATCATCAGCAATCACCACATTTCATTACCAAGATAACAAAACTTTTTGGCAGCCTATATCACACATTATCGGTGGACACTATGGGGGACTTACAAAGTTAGTCTGACTTGTGGGATGCACAATTTCAGGGCCTTAGGCTTTTTCCATAGACTGTGAGGTCACTGTGTTTTGTAGGAAGGTAATCAGTGGTCAATGGGATATCTGCAGATTTTTTGCATTTACAGGTTTTAAGTGTATGGAATAACATTTGCCAATAACTGACCTTAAATTTGTCCATCAATATGGCATCACTCACACTGCTAGGGCTATTATGAACTTAATTTAACATATTTGAAAAAGCATAACAATATTTCAGCAAACATCTTTGCTTGATGAGACAAAATCTTTGTTCTCATATAATGGCAATGGATGTTGCTAATTTACTAATCAGGGCAGACAAAAGGACTGTTCACAAAGCAAAATAATTCATAGAATCAAAGACTTTACCAGAATTATGAAAGATCAGGTCAAAAATGTGGTTATCCTCAAGACCCAGGTAGCAAAACCAGTCATGGCATAATCAGAATGGAAGCCATTTTAACTTCTACATGTTTTCCACCTCTGCAATTTCACCAAGAAAACAATTTAAAAGAGTTGGTATGCACCATTCCAACAGCTGCTGAATTCTATCACTCATCTGAAACTGATAATCTCCGTCTTTCATAAGTGAACCAGGCGGATCGACCGTTTTTTGGCAAAGGCCAAGGAAGGGGCAGAGGGGGTATCTGCTTAGTCATTCCAAACAAGTCCAGCTTAATTTCTGTCAAAACAGTGACTTTATTTTGCTACCAGTGTTTCAAAATGTGTAATGACCTGGTGTGCATACAGGGTCTAGATCCTTTGTTCAGAGTCACAGAGCCTTCAGACTTGAGTCATCTATCCTATGGTGTGTAGTGCCATTAATCTACCATATTTACATTGGGAGAAAAACCTAATTAGATATAGATTAAAAACTACAAGGTCAGTATTCAGATTTCTTCAAAAGTAAAGGGATATTTCCAAAAGACATTGTTTGCAAGCCTTCTGTCTGAGATAATTATATGTTTCTGATTGAGCTTTATCCTATCGAATTCAAGCACTAGAAATAAAATAACAATTTCCTGTCCTGCTGAAATAGGATTAAAAAATGTTCAAAGTGAAATCACCTTAATGCCTTAATCCCATTCTCAACATAATGTTTTTTTCTTCCCATGTATGAATGTCAATGAGAGTGTGGACTTGTATTTTTGAGTTCTAAATAAGACTTCATTGTATAATGGAGCGCTTTCAGAAAGCTATTTAAAAATACATTTCACTTTAAAATACATATGTTATTAATAACATTTTTCCCCATTTTAATCTCACAGTGGAGCAAAAAGTTCAACATAATTATTGCAAAAATATGAAAAGTTACAAGTTTATAGTTGTGTTTCTAAAAGCAGTACCATAGGGTAGGGTTTTGTCAGTATAAGGAGACAGGTAAACTGGCACACTGTAGGAGGAAAGAGGAGCTCTGGCACACATACTTGGCAAGAAAAATATAAATATATGTATATTTATCATTTCAGTTTTATCTGACCAATGATAGTCAAAGTTCTATAAAGCAGAGAGATGCAGGAAAGTAAAAGCAGTAATACACAAGTGATTTGCGTATGTTTCTAAATCTTCCCTACATTTTATATTTAATTGCACTTGTCTATGCTTGTATTAACTCACCACCCAGCTCTAAATCCCAGATAAACACTAGTAACAGATGTTCAACATCTTGCAGGTGCAGGTCAAATTCTCAATACAAGAAAAAATACTGAAAGAGTTTCAGTGTTTTTTCATGTGTAACCTTTTTATACAAGTCCTGGAACACAGATGGAAAGAAACAGAACTTAAGTAATCCTCTTTCAGAAACCAAAGAAAAACATTTATATCTGATTTAGCCTCAGTGGGTAAATTATGAGTTGGGAACAGAGTTTAGCTAGCAATCAAAGTATGGTGCAAAGTCACTTACTGATCATACAATTTTTTCTATCCAGAAATTTGTGTAATGCTACTTAAAGAACACAGCTTTTCTTGTAAAGAGACCAGTGGTTACACAACTAGAAACAGGAATTCAGACACCAACAATGACTCCCAGAACAAGATATATTGCTTGTCCATTAATCTCCAGTTCTACTTCTCTGGGTTACTATATAGGAAATCTTTCTCAACATTGTGTTTGTCAGAAAGCCCCACAAAGAGTGGCCTCTTGAACATAACTGTTCTTTTGAGTTTTTTACCTACAAATAATTGCATATCACTAATTTAGCAATTTTTTTTTCTGTAAGCTTATTTCGGGGACATGATCACAAAGAATATTTTTTTTTTAAATTTCAATTGTTATTTTTCTTTAGAATTCTTAACCTATACAATATTTAATCCATATATGAATATTTAATTTATTATTTATTTCTTTAACTACATTAATTTATACAGGAATGTCATTGTTTAATATACCAGATATCATTTCTCCATAGAGAGATTTTAAAACTAAATACATACATTTTCATTTATTAACTTTGACAACCCAGTGACATTCCAGTGACAAAGGAAGTTAACATCATGAATATTTTTATACGCCCTGCAATACTGTCCGCCATCCATAACAGTGCATTGAGCATTGATTTTGAGCACTTGTAGCCCAAGGATACATATTTTTCAAAGAAACTACTTGGTCATGTTGAATAATTTCCATTCTACCTACGGTATCTGATTTGCTTTAGAGGCACTTACAACTCTGTCAGTAAAACTGAGATTGATTAGGACCACAGCATAGGAATACATAAGGCATGAAACCCTGTTATACACTGATTCTTAAATCTTTTCATCGTTCAGGTTGGAGTTTTTAACTTAATTTATTTTCATCTAGAAAAAAATCAAACCAATCCATACAAGACCTCTCTTAACCTTTGTCTCAGTCTGCTCTTCAATTAATTCCTTCCTCAAAAATGTACCCAGCTGACTCTTCAGTTAATTCAAACTTCTTGTCAGAGTTCAAATCCTTGGCATGTTCTATATCTCAACAATATGTTTATAGACTGACTTACAGGTCAATGTCCTATTTAATCGCATTCAGAGAATGTTTTGGTTTTGACCTAGCTACTGTTACAAACTCTGCATTTCTGACCACCCTGTTCTCTTTCTCTCAGAATTTAAATTACTTTACAACATTCCAACTGGTCTCTATCTAATTCCAACCATGAAAAGCAAAATCTGTCAAACAAGATAATTTGCCTTTAGAAAGAACAACCAAACCTGATTCAACTTTTCTGAATCATTTGGTATACGTAAAGGCAAGAAATAGTGACTTATGAGAAAAATAAGAGAAGGAATCTTGAGCTGAAATAGTAGATACACTTGAAGACAAGGGCCACCTTGTTTAAGCAAAGTATTCACCAATGGCCTTTTTATCCCCCATCACGTTCCAACTGTGCTCTAAATCTCAGCTTGATTTGCTGCATGCACCATATGGATTTCAACTTTGCAGCATTTTCTTTTATGATACATCAATAATGAGATGAAGAATGTCAATTTAAGTCCATCATGTAGCTAGATAATTATGTTTTCTTACCTGGATACAAAATAATTAAATTTCAAAATGCAGTATTCAAAGATACTGTGAGAAGAAAATCCTTAAACAGTGGTTTATATTTTTATTTTTTTAAGGATTATTATATTATATTATATTATATTATATTATATTATATTATTATATTATATTATATCATAATATAATTATTATATTATATTATATTATATTATATTATTATATTATATTATATTATATTATATTATATTATATTATATTATATCATAATATAATTATTATATTATATTATATTATATTATATTATATTATCTATATTGTATTAATTATATTATATTAATTATATAATAATATATTATATTATGGTATGTTATATTATATCACGTTATGTGATATGATATGATATGATATGATATGATATTATATTATATTATATTATATTTATTATATATAATATTATTATATAATATTATTAATAATATTATATAATGTAATAAATGTAATATAATATATTTATTATATTATAGGATTATTATTTCTACAAATTTGAATTGCATAATACAGTTCTTGGAATAATCAAAACAAATGTTTTGAAGGCTATGAAGAAAAGGAGCACATATGAGAATAGAAATACTCTAGGTGAGTAGCTAAGCAACAGGTAAAAAACTAGGAAAAGTGGGAATAAATTTTTTTAAAAATAAGAGAGGATTTTTCATCATTGTCCATGAGAGGCAAAGTTAATGATGATCAAACTGATCAGTAGCATGAAAATAAGAATTATGAACTGTGACTAGAAAAAAGAAAAAACAAACAGATTACTAAAATAAAATAAGTAGAAACTAAATATGAGTTTATAGTTCAAAAGCAAGAAGTTCAAAAGCTTTAAGTTATTGAAAAGCATTTGCTGATTGAATTGCCATATTATTTTCTTTCCAAATAGGTGATTGAATTATTGGAACTATGTATTCCAAATAAACTTAGAAGAATCACTCATAACAGTAGCTACCCTCATGACACTTATGCTTCCTGGCACACTTCTACAAACTCTTTTCCTGCCAGTTTTCACGATATAATTTGTGCCATCTGAAGAAAAATTAAGTGTCACCTGAATTGAGAACTACTTCCAACCCTTCATTGCTTTTTGAAAAAAGTATTAATTTTCCTAAGACTCTTCTCAGGCAGTTTTAATTTACTAGGACCAATGCAATCTTAGACACTAACTAACCTTTGGACAATTTGGACACTGCCCTGTTCAGTGCACTTTGAAAATCTCATTCTTCCATAGCTAATTCTTCTTATGCTATAGAGGGACACTGGGTATTCATACTGAAAATGCTAATTAATTAAAAGTATTTTAGCACTTGAAGCTTTTTGTGGATGTGGCTTTTCATTCCTTAGTTACCTACAGGATTAAATATTGTGGGTATATGTGGTAGGTGGGGGGGTGTGTGTGTAGGTGGGTGTGTGTGAGAAAGAAAGACAAAGAGAGAAACAGATACACAACAGAGATTAGACTTACTGTGCCTACATGATAAGCTAAAAGAACTTGAATTGATTGTTAGATGACTAAATTTAATTAGTCATCTATGAATTTATCACAAAATTATTTAGCATGAAAAGTCCCATTGTCTTTCAATCAATGCACTGTATCTACTTGTGCCATAAAGTATCTTAAGTATTTTTAGAAAATCCCACCAGAGGTTTTCTGTGTCTTTAAAATTTTTGTTCTGTCTTATTACTGAGACAGGTCTGTTTAAAATACAGGTTTTTAATAGACAAAAGGTGGAGGAAATAATTTTCTTCTTTTTAGTCAGTTATCAAAAGAGCAAATATATTCAAACTTACTATCATGCCCTTGCACTGATTTTCAATAGTGACTAGTGATTTTGCAAGTCAGGCATTTCATTTCAGATGACTCAAAATGAAAACCACCTGATTTTCAAAATGCTTTAAAAAGTAAACCACTGAAGAACAGGCACTTTCACTTCACCTGATTATTGAAGGCTCAGTGTAAGAGTTGGAATTGTGTTGGTCGATGACCCAAATAAGTTTAACCAATTGCAGAAAGAGAACAAAAACACCTATTTTGGTTGAATTTGCTAGGTACTACAGTGTTTAGCTCATATTATAAAAAGACTTCACTTACTTATATAATTGATTATTTAATTTAGTTACTACCATTGTCATATTGTTGCAATATCAACAAAAATATTTGCTCCCAATTTGACATAGAGGACAGCACAAGTAAACAGAAGTTAAAGAAAAAAACTTTCAGACTTTACTCAGCTGTTTTCTGTTTACAAACAGACTTTTCAGATGCTGCTGTTACAGAGAGCACTAAACATTTATATAGATAGTGGAACGTTCAGTAACATTAGAGAAAGGATATAAGATAAGTAAGAAATTTAAACTTTCATGCCCCAGGGCATAAGACTAACAGCCTGGGGCTGAAAAGTAATTTCCCTTTTGGCAGGTTATTCCAAACTCTTCATTATTGGAAGTATAACTTACTAACCTCTGTCAGAAACAGGTTACTGGACAAATGGACTACTTATCTAAACCCTTAAGATATTTCATGTCAGATTTAGAAACCATCCATTCATAATGAGGGAAGAAAGGAGAATAAAGGAAATGCATTTCTTTAATTACAGGCTCATCAAAAGCAGGTTAGAAAGTTAAGTACTATAGCCTGATCTTAGATCCTGAGGCAATCAAGTCCTACAGAAAACAGGACCATTTGTGTGATTAAGACTTGTAATCAAATGGATGAAATTGTAGGGATGGCTAAAAAAAAATTGCTGTTCTATGTTTTATTTATTAATTGAAATGCGTGTAAGATAAAAATATGGGTATGGTATGTTGAGCTCCCAAAGGATGTAAAATTCAATTTTGACATTTAATAGGAGGATATGAGAAAAGGTTAGATGGTAAATAAAATGCTGAGACATTTGTGAGTGGGATGGAAAAGGAAGATACTACATAACACGGTGGGTTAATATAGTTCCAATAAGTTATCACAAATTAATTTTTTTTTTTTTTAATTAAAACTTTCCTCACTGTATGTTTGGGGTGACCTGCTATTCAGATACAGCTGTTGCATTTTTAAAATAGTCTACATCTTTAGGGTGTTAACTACTAAATCTTCCAAAGGTGAACCCCTTGTCCAATAACACAATTAATGAATTTCAATCAAGAAAATATTTGGATGATGACATAGTTTAAGCATTGGCAATATTTTCTGTGTAATGTTCTGCTTAAAAGTCTCTCGAGGTGCAGTTGCATAAATCAGCTTCTGGTTTATTTCACAAACTAAAAACCAAACAAATAATTCCACAGCATTCAGGGTCATAAGGTGTACTGTTAAAACTTCCACAATAGGATACACAACATTTTTTAATTAAAAAACACTGGAAAACACTAGCTGAAATTAAATTTGTAGTTGTGGTCCCAGATTTAATAGTCTGAGTATTTAATTCACTCAAAGGAGTTACTGAAAAGGAGTACAGATGTAGTGATGAGAACTTCAGCTCTGCTACCTCTGGGATTCCCAGTCTATCCCTTAAGCCACTGCCATGTGGTTTCTTGCAGCCTTTGTCTGTTGTATCCCAGGTATAGGTGCGGTTTAGGTGTTCTAATATATGTTAATTATCCAGTTCTGTGTACCACTGCGTATCCCCTTGTTACCCCCACGGTGGTCCGCTCTGGGTCAACTCCTGCAACCACCCCCTCTGTCCACGCCTGAGAGTTCTGTGTCTGTTACCCCGCCCCTGCATTCCCATTCATCCCGGAACCCAGCACACACCCCTGTTGTGTTCTCATCGGTTACCGTGTTCCACGTCACTACCCCGTTGTCTCTCTCCATTGGGCAAGGGGGGCTTCCACCCCTGTCAGCCCGCCCCCTATAAGATCCCATGTGTCCCTTTGTTCGGGGCCGCTCTTGCCCATGCTGGTTTGGGAACAGCTGCATTATCCACCACTGCAGCCATGCAGGAATAAGGAGTTCTCAACCACGTGAGCAGGGTGCGCCATTTTCTCACCCTTTGTCTCACCTCAGCGTCTGGCTACGGCGCGGTAGACCCACGCGGAGGCTCAGCCCTAGAGCTCCACACACACATGGCGGCCCTGGTCCAGCAAAGAAGCAGCGCACTAGCCGGACACCACTGCTGCCCGGGCCCGGGGGGAAAAAAACAAAATGCCGCGTTTGTCCTCTAGTTTTTTCAATAACTTCGATCTATTTCTGCACAAAAGAATAGCTTCTATAGGATGGTGAGAACAGGCTGTTGCATGCTGTTTACGCAAATACAGTGGTTTGGGGTGAAACTGGGTATTTTTGGAAGGACATATCCTAAGATATTTGCCACTATTATGGCCACATTACATATTCTATGAGCCTATAGCTCTAAAGACTCTTCTTTTCCTCTCAACATACAATTGTGGAAGGCTAAGCTGTCTACTCATCTCCTTTTCTTCATAGCCTTCAAAACATTTCCTTTGATTTTTTCCAAGAACTGTATTACGCAATTCAACTTTGTAGAAATAATAATTTATATTATATTAATTATATAATATATATATATATATACATATATATATATATATATATAATAATTTTGGTTTTCACTGATCTTTTAAATTCGTTAAGATTTTTACTTTATATCAGAAATTGTACATTTTTTTGATTAACTATGCATGGTAATGACCGACAGTAAATGACCAACAGTAAATAGGTAGACTGTGATCTAAGAAATTCTGGGATTTTTTTCCAAATCTATCCTATGTATCTTATGATCTTGGATAAGGTGCTAAATAGACCATGGTAAAAATAGACGATGAAGAAAGTAATAATTTTCTTGATCATAATTGTAGTTATATTAAAATATTCCAAAGTGAGAGAATTCTTCCCATTATAGTAAAAAACCAAAGGATAACCGAAGTTGCACAAGAGAATGCAGGTTCATCAGCTGCTAGACACCTGAGCAACACAACTACAGAAAGATAGTTCTGACAGCTGGCTTACTAGTAATATGCTGGAATTGTTCAGATCTCTGTCTGATTTGTATAATAAACAAATCTAAAGGAATGAAAAAAATATGTGAAAGTGCATAGGAAGACTCATCTGTCATCACTTGACTATACTGTGGTACTTTGAGTTCATATGTCTTAGTTGTGCTTGTAATGTCTGGTGTTTTATTTCATCAGTGTTAATACTTGAGGATCCAGGCAGTGTAAACTGTTTACTAAAGCACAATCTATTTTCTTGGCTTTACCTTTTTCTCCTTGGATAATTCTGCACTAAATTATCCATTTTGCAATTGCTTCAGAACTGAACAGCTAGTGCTTTGTGCATGCAATGACAGATTGCCAGCATTCATGTTGCATCATCTAGGTACATTATCCTAAAGGATGAATAGATGGAAGAAGTGAAGCTCAGCACATCTTCTATGATATGATGTTCCCTTGTCATGGGAAATCCTGACAACCTAATTGAAAATCCTTAGATTCATTAAATGATCATTCTTTACTTACATCAGCTTTCCACTTTCTGAGTCAGTGTTTTTGTTTTTTGTATGAGGCTGTGCTGTTGAGATACACAGATTTGCTCTGTCACTCTTTCAGGGGTAATTGTGCATGTCTGCTAAGAGTACCAATTCCTGACCTTTTTGCAACATCTCTCCTTGCTCTACAAGTGCAGTCTGGCAGTCTAGTCCCCATCTCTTGGGCCATAGGAAGGTGTTTATGTGATGCCTAAAACATTTAAAAAAATATCAAGCTTTAAAATATTCTGTCATCCTTTCATTTCTTAGTGTCCTACTCTGCCACTACTCCTTACTTGTGCTCATTCTTATTTAACTCCCATGAAATCCTACCTTATTTCATTACAGATACAAGCCAGCACCAAAACCCAGAAAGCTCGTGAAGAGGGCTTAGAAAGCTAATCATGATGGCCATGAGAATTATGTTACTGATTTCATTACTTCCAGAACAGGCTTCTCATTATGTGTTTCACATTTGAAGCTTGAAATCCAAATATATCAATTAAATAACAACCCCTTTAAGTATGTGCTTGTGTGTGTCAGTCTTGGTCCTTTCTGCTTTGAAAGGAAAAGTTTGCCTTTCATGCTCTGGATACTGAATTATCTGTTGTGGTTTCATTGAGCTATTTCTATTCACCAACATAAATGATAATGTAAAATGTCATGCACATTAATATGATGACAGTATGAAGAAAATAGCTTCTTTTACAAGAAACTAGTACCTTAGATGCTAATTAGAGGAAAATGGTACATAAGGGTACTGTAATACTGTTAGGCTAAAGAATCTTATCTCATATTCTCTATTCCATCATTTCATCATGTATATCCTACATACATCTCCATATAAATACATAAATATTTATAAATATATGTATGCAAATATAGATTAATAAATATTCCTTGAGGCATGTCACAGTTGAATACTTGGGACATTGAAACTTTCATAGCCTGTATAAGTTATGTGATAATGAGCTGGTCTTCACACAGACAAAGGAGCCCAAAAGAACAATGGAAGCAGTGGGAAGCCAAATAACACCACAATTTAACTCCTTTGTGTCTATTATAGGAGTGCCACTGTGCTCACCCTGAAGCCCCCTGGCTTCACCTGCCCGGCAGAGGCATGGTCAGCAGCAGGGGACACTCCCCTGTTTCTTGTGGCAGATTCGGGGAGCGGCTAAGACATAGTGCTTCGCTGTCTGCCTTGTATGGAGGAGAGGCAGCGTCCGAGAAGGTAATGAGGGAGTCGACTCATGGCCAGGAAAAGTCTCAGGTTTATTGTAGGTTCTGAGGAACTCTGAATTCCATGTCCCGGTGGCTGAAAGTGAGTCACATGGCTTTTGTAATCACCTTAAGTACCAGGGTGGAGACAAGGGGGAAGGATGCCCTCCGCCCAGTGGGGGAATTCGGGGGAGTGGAAGGCAGGAGGACAGACAGAAACACAAACCAATGGGGGTAGGTTAAGGGAGGGACCCCTGGCCTTTGTCCACTCACTCAGTGCCCAAGGTGGAAAAATCTGGGAGGGTGGGATTAGGAGCTGCATGATGGACAAGGAACCAGGGAGGGGTGGCATTGGAGGAAGGAAGGGAGAGCTCAGGGTGGAACCATTGGAAGAAAATGGGGGGTGAAGGGGCAAACCCTTACAGAACTGTTACAATGATATAAAAACATAATACAACACAGGAGTCATCAAACTGTGAAAGTCTCATCTCACAGCTATGAAGGAGTACAGAGGCCCCTGGATCCACCCCACAGGGTACAACTAACACCAGGAGTCAGAGAGGCTGGCTGGGTTGCCTGGCAGACTTGCACATGGGTACAGGTTTTGCTGTGGAGTGCAGGGCAGAGCATTTCAATACTACACAAGACTTCTGAGGTGTTTAGGGGATCAAAGTCAGTGAAATGGGGATGGTTTGGGGAGGATCAAGAATGGAAAAATATAGACAGAATAATACAATTTTTAACCCAGTGAAGAGAGCACCTGTCCAAGCTGTGGGAGACAGTAAATCTACTGTCAGTAAATTTACTGACATCCATGTAAATATCCACAATTTTTCCATCTTCCACTGAAGGTCACCTGGTCATAAAATGACATCAGGCTGGTCAAACAGGACTCACTGTTCTTAAACCCATGCTGGCTCAGCCTGGCCCCCTGATTGGCCATGTGATCGCATGCAAGATAATCTGTTGTGTAACATTCCCCAGCACGAGGGCAGGCTCACAGGCATGTAGCTCCCTGGATTCTCCTTCTGTCCCTGAATAATTCTGAATTTACTGCAATAACACCCAAACAAACTGAATTAGTTTAACTAAGAGAGTTCAGAGTCCTGTAGAACACCTTTTTGGAAAAAAGAATAATCCTGACACATAAAGTATTCAGAGTCTACAGAGCTGGAGCATTTAAGAAGAAAGTTAGATAGTAATAGATAATTTTCATAGTGATTGAAGCTATCATCTAACTCACAAGGCAGATGTGTATGTTAAAAGAGCTGTAGACTTACATTAATCTTGCCTGAAGTTCTGATAATTGCATATTTTTAGCTGAAAATGTTTAAAGATCTTTTGTGTGGTTAAATTTTTTTTAGTACTAGCCTATGTGAAGTAAAATTCAATAAATATGAACAAAGGCTGGTTCATATTGATTTGTCATTGAAAATGCGTAATTTTCCAAGTTCTTTTCACTTATAATGTGTGCAGATTTACTGCCTATTCACAGAGTATATTTATAATATTAACTTTATAGTAGAATATTAATAACTTCTTATCTAATTACATAGTTTCAAAGAAATGTGGCAATCAGTACTAACGAAGACTTACTCTACTAGAAAAATTAATTAAACACTGCCTTCAGAGAATATAATATCATTTGTACAATGTGACTGAATATCTAATTTAAAAAGATATACAGGGAATATTTATATAAACCAAAGTATTTTTATCCTGAAAAAGAAAATAGAAATAAGTAATATGCACTCAGTTTAATAATAGAAATAAGCTGCATTAAAAACTTTTCACCTACAGAAGTACTGATTCCTCATTACTAGTAATTATAGGACAATCCAAAGTATATATGTTTTGGGTGTTTTTTCTTTTTTCATATGCAATCAATATTAATAATTTCAATGCAGAATGTAAAAGATCAAAATAGTTTATTGAAAGTTTTAATAATTTCTTGTCCAGAGAAACAAAGGTACAGACATAAGCCAAGCATGTTACCGCTTCCAGAAAAAAATGAACATTCAGTTCCTCTACCACGAAATATTTCAAACTGAATTAATATACAATGCCCTAATGTTGGGAATTTTTAAAACCCACCAAACAATGAACAGACAAGCAAAAGAAATATGAAGATTTTCTGGTGGCATTGTAACATTTAGATGTCACATGTATTTGTTGACATGACACTGATGTCAAAGGACATGGCAGAGCTCTTAGAGGTGATGGTATAACCACTGCAACTCTTTCTAGTTGAAGTTCATGGCAGTGTTTTCCTGTCTGAATGTTCAGATCACTCCTGCTCCCTGTGGAGTGGTTTGCGCTCTGGAGGAAGCATCGGCTGTAACTTCTGCCAGCGTTGTGGAGGCCAGAGAATATGAGTGGCTCGGGCATGTAGAAGTCCAAGAGAAACCTACAACCAAAATATAAACCAGAGGTGTTATTAGGTAATGCAAATAAATCAGTATGTGAAAAATACAAATCATGTGATGATTTGTTAGCGCAGTGGGAGAATACAAAGCAGAAGAGTGAGTACTCTCTCATGCATGTAATGAGGGGAAAAGAAAATGTCTTTAGTAACAATTTATTTTTCTTTTTTTAATAAAACTTTTTTTAGAACTCAAAACAGTTTGCTGAGATGCACTGTCTGTAACACAGAACTAGGAATGTTTCTTTTTTTTCACTTTCAAGGAAAAAAGCTGCTCAAAATAGGTGAGGCATAAACCACCAAAAGCTTTTTGGTTATTAATTTTTCTAGGTCCAGAAAACAAAGTTTAAGTATCTATTTTGAATAAGTTCAACAGAATATGTGTCTTGAATTTGAGCCCTGTGTACTAACCACACCAGGATAACGGCCTTTTTAAACCTGCTATGTTTACTATTTATCCCTCTCCTTCAAAACTCCATTTTGTCTTCAACCAAAAACAAAAATTACTGTGAATTGTAAAGATTTCCCTGAGGATGAAAATGTATTTCTCTACAGATCAAAAACTTTTGAAGTGCTAGGACTACTTAAACCTGATTAATATGTTTTGCAAACAAGTTTTATCATCCTATTATTTATTATTATTTACTTCAGTAATTTTACTTCAATAGATCAAAATAAAATTAAATTCTGATATTGCTTATAAATGAATCAGAGATAACATAGAAAGTAGTAGTACTACATAGATAGTATAGAAAACAGAATTGCTTAGAAAATCTTAAGTAAATTATAAACAAGACCCTTTTCATATCTGGTATGAAAATGGCTAGACTAAGAATAGAACAGTTACAATTTCAGACTGAGATAAGACAGTCCATACTTAGCACTGAAATTAAGTAATTTTGTATGGAGTTAATCTCAGTTAATTTGAAAAGCCTGAAGCACAAACATCTGCATCTTAAATTATTTGTTTAGACTTGTAGAGAAAATAGCATGTAATAAGCAGCCAGCACCAACAGAAGTTTTAAACAGGACACAATCATGGTTACAAATACTGGAATGTCTGTGCCTGTGAAAAGATTGAATAATTCAGACTCCTAAACAGACAACAGTGTTATAATGGTTATAATGGCAACAGAGTTAGCAATGGCCTGGATTAAAAAATGCACAGGCTTTATTTGATTCTTCTGTCATTATTTCTCATAAGAACAAGGACACATCTACAATATTATCCTAAAGAATTTTTAAGCCAATAGAAAGGAAATGCTTTTCAGTATGTGCAGCATTACATCATACTTGCATACATTATACGGATACAGAAGTCATCAGAAGAAAAATAGAAAATTTGTTAAAAAATAACAATGGGAGCTAAGTCCAACACAGGTAATTGAACATAAACAGTGTAGTCTCTATACTCCATATTAGGAACCACCAAAGGAAAAAATGTATACTTGCTTTATTCTTATATTTCAATGATCCAGTATTGGCTCTTGTAAGAGCCAGGAATGAAATGGATTTCTGGTTTGAACTTGTACTTTGCAGCTTAAATTCCTATGTAAACTTAGTTCCATTCCATTTCTCATGTAAAAAAAAAAAATGGTGATTTTAGTGAGCAGGTAATTCAGCATTTCATGCAAACAGACACCAAATAGGCCCCTAGGAATATCTTCAGCTAATTTTCTTGATTTAATTTCATAGGATTAATATATATGCACCAGTCTCTCTCTACTACATAATCAAATCAGTGAAGCTGAAGTGGTATATATCTAATTCCATATTCTGTAGCTTGATGAAGCAGGTGCTGAATTACTTGAATATAATTTGGTTATTTAATAACCCATGATATCTAAAAGAATCTGAAGTGGATCACTGAATTGAAGTGTAGTATTATATTTCACTTGCTTGATCTCTTGCAGGGACCACTTTTTTCCCAGATCCATAGCAGCTGTTTTTCCTACATTTAAGCAAAGGACAGGCAGCTAAATGACAACTATTTTTCAATAGCATTGAGCAACATTTTTTAATGTCTTGACACACTTTTGTGCAGTTTGGTTGATATTTATGGAATTCACAACATCCTTTATCTTAATTAGCCCATAAAGTGGGCTGCAAATGTAATATTACCATGTTGGGTTTTTTCCCTGAGCATACAGCATGGTAGCACACACATTACAGGCTGGTGCCAAAATATAAAACCGCAGCAAATCCCACAGCTGCATATAAAATGTGACAGCATTAGTACAGAGAAAAAAAATGTTAGAATACTCTTTCCAAACACAAATAACATCTCATTTTCAAAGCTCTGTGTTTTTCTCAGTACATTGCTTGTTACTGATGTCAGCAGGAGGTCTGCAAACAGACTGAGAATACAATAAATGAATCAAAATATGTTTTAAGCTGAAGCTGGGAATAATTTTACCCAGGGGATTATTTCTACTGACCATCATCTGCCTTGAAACTAATAAAGAAGTCTCCTTCCTATAAACATGATTTACAACATGACTAGAGTTAAAAAGGAAAAACAGATATTGTTGGGTGATGGAAGCCTTTGCTAAATAACAAATTACACTGATGCTATAGGACTTCTTTTATAATAACTTAAAGGTTCAGTTTAAAAGCACCTTGATGTTTGACTTCTGCAAACAACCATAATAACTTTTTTCCATAGCCTATTATTATTCTCTACTTTTCACAGCAGCCATGAATTTCACTGAGGAAGAACAGAATTGTTTGCAGAGAATAACCTGCCCTTGCTAATGGATTTACCCTCATCAAGGTTAGATATGAATTTAGTTCAGAAGAGTGAACTAAAAGGCTTCACTTTCTGTTGTAACA
This sequence comes from Anomalospiza imberbis, assembly GCF_031753505.1. Classification (NCBI taxonomy): domain Eukaryota; kingdom Metazoa; phylum Chordata; class Aves; order Passeriformes; family Viduidae; genus Anomalospiza; species Anomalospiza imberbis. Next base: position 26,841,594 of record NC_089685.1, on the reverse strand, counting down.
GTGAAATATTGAGATAATAATTAATTAATCACTTCACTTTATTTTCTCCCTTTACATAAGAAAATAAGTTTATTCCCTTGAAACACTGTCTTAACTCTAAGAAAAATCAGTACTTTACAGACATAAATTCTTTGAGGAATGTGTTTCCTTTCCATCACAGAGATACCAGCAATTAAATAGTTGGGGGTTATTTCTACATTATGACCTATTTGTTATTCTTGCTGTGGCAACAACAGCTACTATATTGAATTGAATCCATATTATTGTGCCTAAGCTGAGCTGTTTAAACTTTTTTAAAATCTTTGAATATTAAGTTGAACAACTAAGAAGTTACTTCATTAACACAGGAATTTTATCTGCAAAGTAAGTTTTGAATTAATAATACTGTTTTGACACTGTTACTGTGCTAAAAGCATATTTCCTCCGTGTCTGCTTGTTGTTAGTATGTTAGTTATATGGAAACTGATTAGTTTTGGCACTGCATAAGGAAAAGATAAGCCTAAGACTGATAGTGCTATCTGCAGTGGTACTCAGAACAATCTTGCTCATTTTGTCCTAATAGGCTCAGATAAACCACCTTTATTAGTATGAAGTCTTACAATAATATCACAACCTCTGGTTCTAAAATACATCGTGAAAATGGGAAAAGTAGTATTCAGACTGTACAAGAGTGTATTAATGTAGCATACCATGGACACATAAAAATTTCTGTGGAAATGACAGGTACTCAGTTTGGATCTCAAGAAAGGGGAAAGTCCAAATAACAGTGTGATCTGATGTGCTAGTTTTGGCAGGGGTAGAGTTAATTCTCTTCAGCTTGGCTGGTACTAGACTGTGTTTTGGAACTTGTGCTGAACACTGGATTGATAAGAGATGTTTTTGTTACTGCTGAGCAGGGTTTACACAGACTCAAGGCCTTTTCTGCTTTTTGTAGTGCCACTGCTACTGGCAAGGAGACTGGGGATGCCTGAGATATTGGAAGGAGACACGGCCAGGACAGGTCCCTGCTACTGACCAAAGGTATATTCCAGACCGTATGACATCATGATCAGTATGTAAAGTTGGGAAAAGTAGGAAGAAGGGAAGGTTTGGAATGATGGTGTTCAAGTTTCCAAGTCACCCTTATATGTGATGGGGCCCTGCTCTCCCTGAGATGGCAGAGGAAAGCAGTGAATTAATTCCTTGTTTTGCTTTGCTTGTGTGCATGGCTTTTGCTTCTACTATTAAGTCTTTATCTCAATTCACAACTTTTCTGGCTTTTGCCGTTCCAAGTGTCTTCCAGATTCTGCTGGTGGGGGAGTGGACAAGCAGTTGTGTGCAGCTGAGTTGCTGGCTGGCGTAAAACTACCACACCCTAGGGGTATTCTCAACTTTCCCAGAGAATGTAAAGTCTCCCCAAACAGCTAAATTCAACTGTAACTCCTAGTCATGAGTTCACTTTGGTTTAGGAACATTCCCCATAGATTTTCCCTTGCTTCTTTTTTCCTTAAGCCTTCTTTATTTTGTTGCACCTTAAACAACCAAGATTTCAAATTCTGTAACAACTCTGAAACAATGAAGAACAACACTAAATATACCCTGAGAAATGGTATTGCAGAATCAAAAAATCCAAACATTTAAAACTTTATAAAAAAATAGACTTACTAATTTGTCAGTTTTCTATTTGGAAGTAATAACCATAGAATCATAGAACTAAGATGATTTAGATTGACAAAGACCTCTAAAATCATTGACTCCAACCATTAAGTCACTGTTCACCACTAAACCATATCCCCATATATCACATTCATATGTATTTTGAATTAATTACCAGACATGTAATAAGAGAAGGAAACAAAAAAACTCACAAGGATCTTGCTACAGCTGTATCATAGCCCTGCAATTCAATATAGCCACTGCCAGTAATAAGCTGTAGACCTTGTATTGGCTTTGCAAGGCCTCAAGATTAATTTCTCAGGATTTGTCTGACCTTACCTCTCCTACCTGGAGTTTTGATTCAGCTTGTTACCTGCAACAAATTTTCTAATCATCAGGTGACTATGGACTGATTTGTTACAGTTTTGCTTATACCGCTTATATTTGCATAACCTTGTGGTGTTTTTACATATACATTAAAAAGTAAATATTATGTACAGGATTAAATATTTTTGATTTGCAAATAATAATGAAGTATATAGGACTGTAGGCATGGGAAAATAAAAACAGACTGAAAAAACCTAGCAATGGTCATTAAAACAAACAACTGACTATCAAAAAGATTTTAAGGTGAGCAAAGAGAAAAAACAATGGAGAATAACAAGGAATATACTAGCACAAATTAAAATATATAATAAATAGAGACACAAAGTGAAAATCAATAAAGTATAAGGGAGAAAAATTAGAAAATGTGCTAAATTAGTGGAAAGTGAGAAAGAAGAAATCATTGACATCAGAATTCTCCTAGTGAAGAATTCAGGGTGCCAGCAACTCATGAAAGCACCCTTTTCATGTGTTTTTGAGGAGGATTGCATGCCAAGCTTGGGACCCAAAGAGGCAGCATAATCACTGAGATAAAGATAGATACTTGAAAATAGTTATGTGAGATTTTTAAACTGTTTTGATGAGACTTGTGTATTAATTTGATAATTTGTAGTGCAAAGGGTACTATCATTCTCTGAATTAACTCTATTAACAGTCAGTAAAATGCTGCAAAGTGTGATTATCTTTGGTTGGAAATGGGGGTTTGTATTCTGTTCCTATCTGATGGGGCAGTTATCTTCTGTTAATTGCGCAGTTTTCTTTGTCTCTTCCACAATCCATCCTCCCTCTGGGAGATATCTTCTGTTAATGGGCCATTGAGTGTCACTGTATGACTGATAAAATTACATCATCCATTGGGAGATGTTCCACCCAGGGGGAGGAGCCAAGCATTCCTACCTGGATACAATCAGAGTTCTGGAAGACCATAGCCAGCCTTTTCTACTGGATGCCCAAAGAAGCAGCTGTTGTCTCCACTGGATTCCCAGAGGAATACCAGGCCCATCTACACAACTGTGGGACCCTCAGAGGCAACATACACCCTTCTACAGGATCACTGCTTCCACAAGAACCACACCTATCACTCCAGGCGGATTGCAGCCATCATCTAATCAGAGTGCTTCCAACAATCTGTGAAGTGTCAGGTTGCATTCTGACACTGTCAGTGGATTTTGTTTTGTTTCTACTGTCACATTTGTATTTTTAGTTTTACTAGTAAAGAACTGTTATTCCTATTCCCATACCTTTGCCTGAGAGCCTTTTAATTTCAACATTATAATAATTTGGAGGGAGGGGGTTTACATTTTCCATTTCAAGGGAGACTCCTGCCTTCCTTAGCAGACACCTGTCTTTTCAAACCAATACAGTGATTTTAATGCAGCTGTGACTTAGTGGCTTCTCATATAATGGAATTTTCCTGGTTTGCCCACAACAAAGTTTTGACTGTAACATTATTTTATTTTAATTTTCTTTTCCTAAGGCTGCATAAATTCCTATTAAGTGTTGCACAGTAAAGAAAAGGTATCTTTCTTTTCCTCACTTGATATTTCTTTTCATGTTTTTTCTGAAACCAAAATGGTGATTTTGATGAAATGTTTATAAACATATTTCACTATTTCTTTCATTAAAAAACCTCCAAAAAAATCAAAATTACAACATTAAATGGACTGTTTCATTATTTCCTCACAATGTATTTTGACTTAGGGGGATTGTGACTGAAATTTTAGTTATTTCAATAAAAACATTAAATATACATGAAGCACTTATACCTTTGTAACAGATAATGTAATAAACACATAACAAAGTATAAAATTAGAAATCTTGGAATATCTAGATCAGTCACAGAAGATAATAAACAAAGGAAATATGAAGAAAATAATAAAGCACAGCACTTAACATTAAGTCAACACAAAAACCCTGAGAGTATACTAGGAAAAGTACTTGGATATGAATATACTTCTGAAGAAGAAAGATGATATTGTTTCATAATATTTCAGCCTAACAAACAGTCAACACTCTTCTGTCTTCCTGTCTCATGAATAAATGTCTAAATTGTGTAAATCCCCTGAAATACCACTGAAAGAGAGCAATAATAGCTACCAAAAAAACTAGAAATAGAACTAAACTACAAATGCCACACTACCTATGTACTTGAGAAATTTCATCAACAGTGACGAAACTACAATTTAAAAGGCCAATCTCTGGTTTTGTAGACACTTTTGCTTTAGTCTTTTATATTCTAGCAATATTGCACAGGTCTCTCAAATGTCATGGCCAGTGATAAACATGCAAACACAAAAAAATAACATTTTTTCAAATCAAAAGAAGATAAAGCAATAGAAGCACAGTGTTTCAAATTGTGTTTTTATTCCCTGATGTAATATAGCTTCATATTTTTTTCCTTCAAATGCATAGACTTTATACATAGACGTTCACATGGCACTATGGAACATCAGCTATATACGAAATTTCCTTCCTAAGTTTTCTGATTCATAACACAAACTCATTGGGGCTGGTCAGGAGTAATTCTGGAGCAGCAGAGGTCTATTCAGACTATATTTTGCTGGTTGGATACTTGCCAGTTTGGAGAAAGGCTCTGAAATGTGCCAATACACATAAGATGAAAAATCCTCTAATATGGCAAAACCCTGAGTGATTAGAGATGGTCCCATTAGAGCCAGCATAGAGTTTCAAGAAATTTTTCCAGATCTAATAGTTCATTGCCCCACTACCCATATTCTGTCAGCCAGTCAGCTGTAATTTGATGATACTGATAGTTTTAAAGACTGGGAATGGCAAATTTGAACAGATATTGAAAACTGTGTAAAGGGACCAGGCTAATGAAAAAGGTCAGAGGTTGTTAAAAAATATTTCAGCCCTCAAAATCCAAAGAAATCCTTAAATAGAAACACCTATGCAACTACCCAGCATTTCAGCTATAACCCTAACAAAAATATAAAGCCCGGAACAACTATCTGTGTCAAATTAGATTGCATGTCTTTAAAAAAGGTTGTGGCACTGGGTTTTGATATTAGATGGTAGCTGTAAAATGGTCTCATAGAGAATTGTCCCAGTAAATTAATCTCTCAAAAAATCCATACTTTAATAGAAAGAAAATATGATTGCTATTACATTTCATCTTTTGTACATAGTTGAACCTTGAAAAAAGTACTATCAAGTGCAGTAGTAGGAAAAGAGCACAATAAAAATAAAATCCTGTGGATTACAGTAAAATCCCAGAGAAACCACTTCCTCTAGTGGAAATATCTGTGATAATGAACAGTGACGGAAGAAACAAATATCCTTCACCTCCTTCTTTTATGAATCCAAGAATAATACAAATATTAGAATCAATAAATTATTTTGTAAATAAACTGATACCGGAATAGATGTTCTTTAACTTAGCTCACTGAAGTTTGAGGTAAGGTGCCAATTAGCTCATGAATACAAAAAGTGATAGATTCCTTTCTAATACATATCAAAGTGCCAGCATATTCATTGTTCTTTCTTCTTGGAACTGAAGACCTAATGGAGCCACACAGATCTAGTGACAAAGAAAAGAATGCAGCCCATTAATTTTGTTACTAAGTGTTCCATTACAGTTCCATTAGTTTGACAGCTGAAACAGCAGCTCCAGATATAGATAAAACATCCCATATGTGTTCTCTTTCACAGAGCTAGTATATAATCAGTCAAGGTCAATATTAGTTATCAAATTTAGAACTGCTCATTTAGATAGAAAATATATTTTTAATATCTGAAAAAGTATAAATGACAATTATTTTAAGAAAGTCTTAAACAGTGAAAATATACAATTAAAAATCATGCACATATCACATATATGCACAGACAAAACCACAATAGAGAGATGTATTTTAAATGCAATGGTTGATTCCTTCCCCAGAATGAATAAGATTCCCAGAATAAATAAAATTTTAGCATGGAATAGGTGTGTGACATTACTATTATAACAATTGTGTCTGCAGCCATCCAATACAGTTTTGCAATTTAAGCTATTCAGTAAAGAAGAGATGAGCACTGCATTGTAATGATAACTCAGGTTATTGATTGAATTGAAAAAATGTGCTAAATATCAAAATAACTGGGTTGCACTCTCATTTTTCTATCATGTCTATATGCTCATATAAACCTTAAGTTACCGAAGAGGAAAAGGAAGGAAAAGGTCAGTGAAAACAGAATATATTTCACATATGAGATTTCTTTACAGTTAAATGTGCAGGAAAAGACTAGCTAACACTGAACCATAATTGAAATTCAAAGTAGCGCAGATTTAAAGGAATTTAGTATAAAGTAATGCATCACTTATTCATCGCAAAGAAATAAACTGTCAATGCCATTGCCTAAATTAAATACAGTAACAGGCTTTATACAAGAATTCCATGAACTGAATTCCATTTCAATGACTTTTCTTGGAATTGTCATGGACATATTATTGAAAAGGCCACTATAGCTAAATAACTTCACTCCTCCAAAGATTTTTCTGTGTTTTCTGCTCTCTAAAGACATATGTTTTAAATAGAGGTTAGCATATAACACAGCACAACTTTTCTTTTTTTATCCACTAATATAGCACTCTTAGCAAATACTCTTTCTTGTTTATGATTAATAGAGCCGTTATGATAAATAGTCTACAAAAGGATTTATAAGCCAATCTATTATTTATTTTAGATTTCTAGTAATAAAAATAGTAAAGGAATTTGCTTAGTGCACAGTATGATGTGCTTTGCATTCTGCATGTACATAAAAATCATTTAATAGTTAAAGCCTTTTAATATTTCACTGGATGATGCACAAAGCTCCTGACTAAATAGGATTGTCACTAAGTCATGTAACTCAACAGAAAAACAAAATGTACTAGCATCTCTCATGAAAGAGACACATAAAAAAGCCATAATACATTTGCAATTCAATATTTTAAGAATTGATAAATCAAGTGGCAGGAAGAAAAGAATTACTAAAACACATCTATTATCTTCACCTAGAAAGTATTAGCTAATTCCAAAATCTATGCATATTAATTATTTAGTAATACATAAAAGACTTCAATGTGAATTCCTGTTCAGCGATGTATTGTATCAGTGCCACCAGTCAGAACAATGTCAGGCTTAGTGACATTTTTCAGGTTACAACACTGATACATTACAACTTACAACTAACATTACTAATTAAGTTGATTTCCAGTTTGGTGCCATTGCATGTCATTAATTCAGTTTCAGCCTGAAGCTTTGGCAAACACAGTGGTACAGGGCAAGGCATTCAAGCACAGGACTGATGAACTGGCCCCAAGAGCTAACACGCTACCCAGGGACTCAACTCCTCTCACTATGCTGCTCCTCCACAGACACAACTCATCCCCACAGGCTAGCCCTCAAGCAGAGGATAGTGCCCTCTGCTCTATTGCCCCTCCTCTGCAGTCCTCTGTGCTTCCAGGAGAACCAAATTCTGCATCCCAACACTGTTCTGGCCACAGAGATTTACCATGATGCCCTGTGCAATATGGGGGAGAGCCCCAGTGTGCTCCTGCTCTGCTTTCACTGCACACACACAGATAAATCAGACCCTAATGATGAGTGGCTAGTATTCAAAGCTGAGCAAACAAGCTGAAATGACAGGTGAAATTCCATCAAATTTCTGTGGAAATGCACAGCTGTGCCAGGGATCATATGCCTGCAAGCTGGGAGAGATGACATTTCAGACTCATTCAGGAGAACTAAAAAGAAGGGAGGGAGTCCTACTGTAGAAAGAAGCAGTAGGCTTTAATCTGTAGATACACTCAAATCCTTCTTCAAGACAAGTGATGTGAAAACCCCCCACATACTGGGTGCAACTAATTTCTATTCTTCATATACTTTCTAAAAGCTCAGAAAAGTACCTGATCTCATGGGTCAAAAATCAGGGCAATTTATGAACTTAGAGAAGTACCAGAATTAAAGAATGTCACAGAGAAGACCTCAACCCACTGCTGTCTTTTCTGTCTGTAGAAGTATCTCCAGCCTGAACAGACCCATCACTGTGATGGTACAGCATTGTGAGTATTTGGGAAAGTTCATAACTGTAAATTTTCCTTGGCAGACATGTTACAGTAATTATCAAATGCTGAGGGAAGAAAGAGAAAAAAGAAAGGCCAGCAGTAGCCAGAAAAGTTAATTTAAGGGAATCAGTGAATAACTCCCTCTTAATTAAAACAAAAAGGTACAAGACCTTAAGATATTACAGCTGTTACTGGGCAAAGCAAGCCTTTGCTAAAGCTAAATTGTTCAGAGATTTTCAGCTACAATAGCTTGTATGTACAGCAAACACATCTGTCATCTGGCTCAGAGTTTCTGTGGTTTCTATTACATCTTTTAGATTTAGTCTGATAGAAATGAATTTGTTGCAATACTCTTCATAAAATAATTTTTAATTTCTCTTACCTTAAAAAGATGACTGTTCAATAGACTATTCCATTTAACTAAATATTTCAGAATATCCTACTGTGAGGCTTGCCTATATTTTCTTTCAAAATGGCGACAGAAACAGTATGACTTACAGAAAACATGCTGTTGGTAATATAAGCTATGAAAAACAACAGGGAGTAAATATTCAATGAGCAGTTAGGATATCAAAATGTCATTAAATAGCTGCATGATATGTTATTAAAATTATAAAAGACTTTTTAATAGAGCTCTTTGTGTGAGGGTAGCCAGAACTCATCTAAATTGGTAAATTTCATCAAGAGATTTCTGAATACGTAATCTCCCCAAGTTGATTTACTGGAAAAAAAACCCCACAGAAATACTTCAAATATATATAAATATTTTTCTCTTCCTTAAAGCTACAATAATAGCTATGAATTTAAGAATACTAAATGCTTTGTCTCTTTTCTTTATCTGACTTATTCTGTATTTTTGCTAAAACTGTGGAGAAGAAGATTAAATTTACTAAACTCAGACTTTACTTGGGAAAAAAAATCTCAAAAACATTAATATTTTTCTTATTCTATCTTACTATTATTTAGCATTCTGTGTTTATATAATACTGTGACCTTTGCCAAAATAGAAGTCTTCTTTGTATAATTTAAATCATATAGCTGTCCTTTCACTTCATAACAGAATTTATGATTCAATAATTAACACATATAAATATGAATATATTTTCTCCAGCCTACCTAACTAATCCTCTTCAATTTTTTTTCTTTAGTTCTCTTCTGATTAGCTTAGGATAATGGCATAAGAGGTTTTGCAGAGAAAAAAAATTTCACAAACATATAGCAGAAATATAACAAGATACACATCCTTATCAAGATATAAATTTTATCAAATACTGTTGCAGTTCTTTCTCACAATCTGGAGTCTACAAGGGCTGCACATCTTACATGTGAGATCACTGTCTAGTTCTCCACAGACAAGTTCCTCAATGAGGGAACATAGTCCTTATGGAGGAGCCAGTTTTATAGAGCAGTGACATGACCGATCAAGTCCCGAAGCCTGGCTTGTGCACCAGCAGCCCCAGCAGACTCAACAAGAGAAGGGGCAGGGGACTAGCAGTCAGGTCCCTTTAGTTATGGGGACATCAGAAAAGCAAAGAAGAATGGGATAAGCCCACATGAGTTCCCTGACCATTATATTTCAGGTTGGCCTAAAGAGAGGTGCTGCCTTCTGCCGTTTGAGATGCTCAGGAAACCTCTACTGGCCACGGTGCCTCCTCAGTCAGAAGGGCAGAGGCTTCTTCAAAGTCCTGGGCTACACCTTCAAAAGGCACTTAAAATTTGTGTAAGATTCACTAGGACATAGGAAAAACAGCTTTGTAGACAGCTAGACTTCTCCCACAGCTGTCTTCAAGACCTTTGGTATTCTTCGTGGCACACATTCACCAATTACTTTTTTCTGGTTTACCCTTCATCTCTAGCCTTCTTTGATGTGTCCTTGCAATACAAGACAGGACACTAAACCAAATAACTTAGTCATAGGCTTCATCATTTCAAAATAAAAAAAAGCCAAATACAAAAACCATTTGTGGCTGGAGGCCAGGTGCCCATCAAAGCTTCTCTATCACTCCCTTCCTTAGCTGGACAGAGAAAAGAAAATGTAACAAGAGGCTCATGATTGAGAATAAGGACAAGGAGATACCACTCACCAGTTACCGTCATGAGCAAAACAGACTTGACTTGAGAAAATTAATTTAATTTATTTCCAATCAAATCAGGCCAGGGAACTGGGAAATAAAAACAAAACTTAAAAGAACCTTTCCCCCACCCCTCCCTTCTTCCCTGGTTCAACTTCACTCCCAAATTCTCTCTCTCCTCCCCCCGCAGCACTCACAGGACTGGGAATGGGGCATGGTCAGTTCATCACACATTGTCTCTGCTGATCCTTCCTGCTCAAGGGGAAAACTTCTCACACTCTTACTCCAGTGTGCAGTCCCTCCCATGGAAGACAATCCTCTGTAAACTTCTCCAATGTAAGACAGGTCCATTTTGGAGCTGACTGGCATAGGCTCTGCTTGACATAGGGGAAGCTTCTAGCACACACAACTTTTCATGGAGGCCACAGAATCCTGTCCCCGCCCCCCAGTCACAGCAAAACCCCCCAAGCCACAAAAACCAGTAGAGAAGGTTTAATCCACAGCTTTACTATCAAGATTTATACTTATCTTAAGGAGAAACTAAAACTTTTCCTAAGATCTACATGATAAACAAGAAAGTATTGAAGACTAATGAATTCAGTTCTCTACATATGTAATAAAAAAATTCCCTCATAGTCATAATCAAGTCATAGTTCAGCAAAGCATGTGCTGAACTTTAAATATTCAAATAATACACTTGAGCACATTATTAAAATTAAGTAAAAAAAAAAAAAAAAAAAAAAAGAATAAATTTCCAGGGAGCTGACGATCTAGATTTATTAACTCTTTAAATGACTCAATTTTTCAGATTATATGTTGCTATTAAGCTATTTTAGCAAGATATAACCGCACAGGACTGCCAGGTCATCAGTACAGGAAAAGGATTAGCACATTTAGGATTTCAAAGATATACATGTTAAAACTTAACACCATTAAAACTAATTTTTTACATGGAGCTCTTTCACTTCCAGTAAGAAAATCAATGTTATTAAAATTCCTTTTAAGTGCTTACCTTTATAACAAAATCACATATAATATATGCTATAAATCCAATGCTTATTTTGTATCTCAGTGTTTTGGGGGAGAAAAAATCACATTTTTGTCAACAACAGACTGTGTAACCACCACCATTGCTACAATGCCTGAAGATCTAAGTCTCTCAAATTAGCTGAGGAGACAGCAGCAGTGAAATTGCAGACAGCACAATCTGATACATTTTCATTAGTCTGCTGGGGAAAATATATTCCTGTATGTTTACTGAGCTGTTTTTTCTGCTTCAGTTTCTTAGCATTCAAAGCAGATTAAAAAATGCTCCATATTTTAATGAGATCATTATTAATAGTTCATCTTCTCGCTTGCTAGAGTACTAAATTTCCAACAGCTATAGGCAAAGGCAATGTGAAGATGGCTATTACAATTGCTTTGCAATGGATTCTGGCAACTTCCCCACAGCATCTTTGTTCTCCCATGACTGCACAGCTTAAGCAACTCAGTCTGAGCTTGGTAAGGACTCTACATTATAATTTCCAAATCATTTTGTGTATTTTCTTGTTCAGTGAATCTAATGCATGCTCTTCTTGAACAGGCAAACCACCAAACCTACAAAAAGAACCAAAAAAAGGCTCCCATGTTTGCTTTACTCCAACTTTCTCACAGCGACCTAAGTTTTCATGCTGTCAGGAGCCATACAAGGCAGAAGTGAATTGGAAGCTGCTTTGACCTCAGGAGCCTGGTGGTATGCACCATTAGCCCATTTGAAGAGAGAATAAGTCTTAAACTGGAGTCAGCTACACTGTGTGCTTGTAGTCTGGAGGATGTGATTCTAAGCATGAGTGAAATACACTGGTCAAAATCATGATTCTCTAAATGCAGAAAGTAAGAAGATGAAAATTAGTAGCTAATGATAAGGTAAAGTGTAGCTCATATCAAATGTGGACAAATGCAGGGCCAGATTCTTAAGAGAGAGAGCTGGACTTAAAAAAAAAAGAAAAAAAAAAAGAAAAAAAAAGGAATATGTAAATAGCCTTTTAATAGGAGTTTAGAGATGCTTGAACAGCCTATATCCTGAAATTAGAATTTTTCCTTCCCAAACATCAGAAATTATATAAATTCAATATTAGTTGCAACTGGAAAATGTTCCCAGTTAATACTAACACATTAAATAAGAAATCAAGAGCTTCAAACTTATACTGAACAAGATTAACCCTGAGCATCCATGGCAACAGCAGAGTCCAGTGCAGCACCTGCTGTGTTCTGCAGCAATCTCAAAATACTACCTTATATCATTTTCTTCATAGTCTCTGCAAGAACTCAGCTGAAATTAATTCCTAGATAATCCAAAGTGGGACACATTTATTTAAGGTACTTTTACGTATGTTTAATTGTATCTGGATAGAATCCTGATACTTTCCTCCCTCCTAAGTCCAGCCACAGCTCCTGAGTGACCTCTCCTATGGTGTGGTTCTGGCACGCTTGTTATCTTTCCCATGTGTGTGCCAGCTGGACTCAATTATTTATCTGCAAGGCCTCCTAGTTGCTGGCTGGTAGGATTGCCCAGGCACAAGAAACCAGCAACCTTCATCCAGTGCTGTGCAGAGCAGGACCCAGCTCCAGTTCCCAGACCCTCTGCTGCCTTGCTCCATTACAAAATGGCACGGCAATCCACCAGAAATCCCCAAATGCTGTTTTATGAGGAGGGCTGGAAAGCAAGGCATAATCACAAGAAGAATGTGGATGACAAGGAATATAGAAACAAGTTCTAAGACAAATTAATTTCCAAGTTCAGCCAAAAGGTAAATTATTCAACAGAAATGCTAAATCCCATGGCATCTGAACAAATACTTAATTCTTTGACCACAGAACATCACCTTAGATTAGGCCTTAATTGAGATTAATGGGGCATAGCCTATCTCTCTTGTTTTTTTAAATCTCATCTAGAATCAGGGAAGCCATCTCACCTGTCTGATTGCAATGAAAGCAGGTTGTTATGGTCGTCTTTTAAATCATAAAGAGCTAGTCTTTTATAAAGAGAATTTGAGATTCTCCTCTAAAGAAAGGTAAAATAAACATGAAATTTGTACAATACATTTTTTGTATGCTATAGCTGCTATTCAGAAAACATAGCAGAAATAGAAATTAATAAAAGCAGTATATTCACAGAGATAATATTTCAGCCAGCCTTAGTTTTTAGGTTTAGCTATTAAAAACAGTTTCAATACCTTTTTGGCTTTCAAAAGCTGAGGTTATAAGACATTCAAGATCTGTTAAGTGAAACCCATTCCCTACAACTCTATGTTAATTTAAAGTTTTTGCTAGCATGTATCATGTCATTGCTATCAACACTTCTTAATTTCTCATATTAATTTCTGAAAATGCTAAACCAAGCCCTCAAGCTAATGAAAATGCTACACAGGTTGTTCTTCAAAATATACATACACAGAAATTGAGACATTGTTTTTCAAATCAACAACTTTCTCAAAGGTGCGACAATCAAAAAGTTGAGTCTCTGCTTACCATTCTTTAGTACTCATTTACATAATGACAAAACACATGAAAAATACTCCTTTTCCTGAGAACCATAGACATTAAGCTAATAAGAAAAACATGTCAGAATCTTTATTAATTCAAATTGCATCTTACTTTAACAAAATTTATTGCTCCAACAGAAAAAAGGTTGAGCCTATTTGATGATTATAATTTTAGATTTCTAACTTAGAACTATGTCAAAATTAATTCTTATTTAATGAGGTTTTTGAAAAGTGTTTAAAATAGCAAAATTCTGAAACATGCTCATTAGAACTATTTGGAAGTAATTAAAAATGATAGCTTCTAAATAACATGTGATTGGATCCTAAAGCCATGTCAGAAATAGTGCTCAGATGACAGCCTGTCACATAAATTTAAGCTTGATACATGAGCCCTGTGGATCACTAAATAGTGAACATTTTATTATTCTCTTGAAAAAAAATGAAGTTAAGATTTCACAATTACTTTTTCCTTTCTTTTCCCTCCTACTTCATGACACCTAGTTCATTGACATTCTTTATCTCGCTGAACACTAGAAAAGCATTAATTACTTAGTCTGTGTCCTCCAGTTTTTCTGCTATCATATGCCACTGTTACAATGTAAGAGAGACATAAATTGAACAGAAAAGGTAACCAACTGCTCATGAAAATGTAATTTTTCTGTTTGACAGAGACACTAACATGATGAGCTATGGTATTTTTGTGTAAAATCCTTTTTGGATTTGGAGTGTGTCACATTCTATCACTCAGGAGTCAACATTTTGCTCATGACATTGCACCCATAGGGAAAGCTTGGGTGTGAGCTTTTATTTTCTTTTGCTATTTTAAGAGTTTGGCAAAGATTACAGTAAAGATTTTGAAAACTTCTCAGCCTTCAAAGTGCAGTATAAAAACCATCTTAAAAAAAAGATATTCTTAAATATGAAGTTCCCTTTATTGTTCATAAATAAGCCACTTGAAGTGCAGAGTGTTTGAAAATGTGCTGGCCAACAAAAACACAGAAATAATTTTTGCTAACAGTATTTCTTTGCTATTCTACAGAAAGCCAGTTAGATTACAATAAAATAAATTTAAAGTCAAATAAAAATAAGAGTATCTTTATTCAACAAACCAGAGTCAGTGGTAGAAGTAAAACCTAGGTTGTTTTTTCATAATTTCTTGATTGTGATAATAATATTTAAGGCTTTTTAAGAGATTATTTCTTAGTTCATTGATTTTTCCTACAGAAAACATAACTGCCCAGGACTGATAATATATATATGTGTGTGTACAGATGTGTGTATTTATTTTCTTTTTAAATAATGATACATGTTGCATATAAAAAGCCACAGTCAACCATGAATTTCTTAGTGTCTTCTTTTTGGGTATAATTTGAACATTGACTGGAGCCTGGAACCTGTCCTCAAACTGATTAGTAACTTCCTTGAAAGCTTGTTGCCATAATTTGAGAGGGCTATTCCTGTAAACCGGGGCTATTGCTCATGTTTAAGAACACCTGAGTCTGACCCTAAGATTTATTTAATTTCCTCTGCAAAATGAGAGAATAAAAAAAATAAAAAAAGGAAAGAAAGCAACAACAGATTTATGGAAGATTGTAAGATTGTAAAACATGTATGTCAAACTTCACCTCTTGAATCTTACAGGTTTCAAATATTAATTTATAGAACAGTGTGAGCAATAAGGTATAAAAGTATTATTATTTGGATATAAGTAGATTACAATCTAGTCAATTGCACTACATTTTGCTTTTGAGGAGGACTATTATTTCCAACAGTCATAATATGCAACAATGCCACAGCTTGTCATGACTTATCTGAAAAACATGAAAGCGTGCAAGAAATACATAGATTTATGAATGTCACTATTACACAGGCACTGTTTTTCATGGTACTTACTGAACTGCTTTTGTAAACCTAGTCCAATTCATAGGGGGGGAAAAGGAGAAAAATATTTAGAGAAATTCTATGTTTTCCAAGGGAAAAAAACCTCTAAGCAAACCTCAAATATTTTTTACTACAGAAGTCTGAATGCTACTAAAAAAATATTTTTAGCATTAAAAAGTGCCACTGACCTAAGGATCTTCTTTAGAGAACTTGTTTATCTAACAGAACAAAGCCTTATGCGAACAAGGAGAAATGCTTGCTCTCTCCAAAATTTCTAAATCTCCTGTCCATTTATGAAGACAAGATACAAACAGTGAGCAGCAGATTGCCTCACAGGCATTACACTCAGACAACTATTAGAATATAGTGCAGACTACTGTAAAATTTACAAGACTGACACAGAACTGACTAGATTTAAGGGATATAATTGCATTTGATTCAATAGACATTTCATTTAACCTCATTGGTATGTTCCAATGTCTACTGAAGCATATGGACAAATACCCACAAAAGGAATTATATGCAGACCCTCATTCAGATCTCTTTGAGTGGATGAAGTGATAGATTCAAAGATTTTTAGCACTGTCATCCTTGGCTTACACTGTTACATTTTTTCCTAATTCAAGGATACTTGTCTTTACACAGGAAAAGTTCCCTAGCCATCACCAGAGCATGATCTCAAGTAATTCTTCTGTATTTGGAATACATGTTGCAATCAAGTCTTCTTCAAAGATTTCCTACACAAACATCACTCTGGCCAAAAAAGACGTCATGGCATGCAGGAGGAATAATAATTGAAATACCTTAGGTGTTTTGATAGCCCTAAATTAATTACATGTACTAGAATGAGACATCAGAAAAAGGTTGATTCAAGCCAGTAATTAATACTTTTTGCTGAAGTGTTCTGATTCCCAAATAGAGACAGACAAATGTGAGAGAACAGTGATTACTGTTGAGGTGTTAACCTTATTTGGAGAAGTTTAAAATGTATATTAAAGTTAGAAATTTAAAGTTATAAAATTGAGTTTGAGAAAACATTTAGATCTAAGACCTGATGTTAAATGAAGACTGATTCAATTGTTTGTTTAGTAGACCTTCTCTCAACATTCTCCTGAAATCCCATTAAATATTCAGCAAACTTGGATTCTCTCATCTAAATCAATAGCCTAAAATGAAAATCATGCTAAGCTCTGTAGACAACCAGTGAAAAGAGAGGACCTTGACATTATGATGTAGATCAGTAGTAAGTTGCATTAGTTTTCCCCATTTCTCTCCCTTGACTTTAGAGGGAAGCTAGGCAACTGTGCTATTAATTTGGGTGTCTCTGCTCAGGACTTATGATTAGATTAAAAGAATCTGGGCTTGTATATTGACTTAAAAAATCATGTAATGTTCTCTATTAAAATCTATCTGTTCAAAAGATATCCTTGAAATAAATCCGAGATATCATCTGATGTTAAATTGCCTTTCTAAATTACTTGGTATTAAATTTAGAGAGGACAACAGCAAAGCTCCTGTCACTGGCCCAGAACCTGCATACACTAACTGATACTGCATTTCCCAGTTTAACAAATGATTTGTGAGGTTTTTTCTTCCTCAGAAAATTCTCAAAAGTCCTTTTTATACTCCAGTGCTAAAGGAGAGCAGCAAATAACTGCAGGTCAATTACTGAGCATAGGTTACAGAGCTTGAAATCTTAGTGACCTTGAGTGGAATCAGGTTCCAAATGAAATTTGTTAAATACCATTATGTTACATGACAACCCTGGGAGTCAGGGAATAAGAGAATAGTAGAGCCAAAGTCCCTTGAGGCAGTCTGATAAAATGTAGCAAAACCTGTCTAAATAACACATTTGTTACATCTAGTTGTGTTGCTTTAAAATGGTTTGCTCAGGAAGCTGCTAAGCTCAGAGGAAGAAATCACCTCATCTCAGCCATCACAAAGGCATTTTTGTATACTGGCTCTGTTCTAACCATGGCAACACACTGCCACCAAAAAAATTTTTTAAATAATTAAAAATCAGTGATGCAAAACTAGATAAAAAAGTCATTTCAGAATTAAAGCATAACACATTAAACACAAAGATTTCTTGGCTAGTATTTAATCACACAATTTTTTCTTTTTAAGAACTCTCAATTTAACCTCAGTTCCCAGATTTTCTTTTTTAGATTCCACTTCCAGTGCAGTAGATATGCCATGTTTTCTCTGTGGAACTACATCTGAAATGAGTCAGTCACTCTATACTACTCACAGTCAAAAGAACTTCATCTAAAAGTATCTTCAGATTGAATCTTTTGTGTGAAGCCTGAGCAATCTGCAGCCAGTGAAGAATAAAAATATATTGAGGACTCAATGCCAGAGATGCAATCGTGAGATGCAGAAATAATTGCTGGAAAATATCGGAAGATGGTGTGCTAGTGAAAATTTGAGTTTTGTCTGCTTTTAGAAGATTGTGTATCCAGCCTACATACTTACTTTACTCTGCAGAGTGCGTGGATAGTAAAAGAAGTATCATATACAAAATTCATCAAGTACGTTCCAATGTAAAAATAGCTGAGTTTTAACAAAAAAAGATAGGGCTAATAATTATCTATTTTTATTTTGTTTTTACATACAAGATTAAGTCACTGTCCAGTTCCTAGATGACAATCGAGCCTGGTTTTACTCCTGATTAATTAACATGCAATGCTTATAGTCATTTATGGCTATAAATATTACATAAGTTTCTATTAAGACAATAGGGATTATAGGTTTAATTTTTCACAATTTTTGTCAGGTTTAAATAAACTTGAGGTTTATATTTTTAGTCTGAAATAGAAAAAAAAAAGCAAAATAAAGAAAAAAAAAGTTATACTGAAGAATTTGTGCTGGAGCTTTGTTTCTACAGGTAGTTGATGACTATTTTCTCTGAAAAGCAGTATCTCTGAGAAAATTTTCTTGCATTTTATGCTGTTCCATGAATTATAGAATAATCCACACTGGCTGCTTATGTTATTTTGCAAGAGTCACCATTCTTTTTAGAAGTAGAAGGAAGTAAGGAAAATTGAATCATCCAAGCAGTCACTTGGTGCCACTACAGACTTGCCCAAGGTACAATGGAAAGTTAACATGAAAATTATTTAGAGAGATAAAGCAGGTTAAAAGGAATGAGGTCACTATTTCTATGAAAATAACAATGATCAAGCAGATCAACAATCGAGACTTTTACAGATAAGTGGAATAAATTGAGTTCCTAGAATATTGTAGCCTTTCCAACTGAAGATGAAGAAGTGTCATGTGTTTACTGTTTTTCTACTAAGTCAATAATATACCTTAAAATTCAACTCCCCCACTTCCCAAAAATAATTAAAAAATCCATATAATAAATCACCAACCTTAATATCTACAGAAACTGAAGCATGTTTTGAAAAGTACTGAGAACTAAGACATTAAATCCTGTAGGCAGGCTGGCACTGCTGGCACTGTTCAGAACATCCAATGCAGGTCCTCAGAGTTTCTCAGCTGGGGATGCTGCAACTTTTTGCAAAGATTAGACTTAGATTAGACTGCACAGCAAGGCATCTCTCACTGCTCATGCATCAGGGAGTACTGTGTTTAACAGTGTTATTCATCTCTTCAAGGAGATACTAATTTTAGGTTACTTTAGAAATGCTTTTCCATCTGTGAATTAAATTGCACTTCATATCTCACAAACACCAAGAACTAAGAAGTCACCTTCACTTTTTCTCTTTCTTTTTACTGTTAATTTTGCTGAAAGAGGCATGTAATCCACAGCTTTCTTGTTGTGCCTGGCCATTTAAATTTTTGATCCCTTTTTAATACACTGTAATAATCAGTCTATAAAGTCCAATTACTCAGGGTAAAAATGACTGGCATCTCTAGACTCAACAAACCCCAGCTTAACAAAATGTATGACTGTGAACTCTATAATTTTCTGTGTAAATCCATATCTCCCATTTTCATATTGTCCCAGCTTGTATCTTCACTGGCAAAACAGCTTTGCTCTTATAGGCAGGAAAATTCAACAACAAATTACAGAGCATGTGAATGCATAAATCATTGCATGAGTGTTAAAAATAAAAGTGGAAGTAATCTGCTGTTAAGGGGAAAATGTGTTAAACACCTTTACATATCACTTCTCTAAGAAAAACTCTGGAAAATTTTGTGTGACATGATAAACAAACCTTCCGTTTCATGGAAATTCTGAATGTCCCAGAAATGCTAGTAAAATCATTAATTTCTAGTAAACAAGGACAAGGCATTAGTGATATAATTCCTTAAAATATAAACTAAAGCTAGGATTAGAAAAAAAACCAATTGGATTCTCCATTAATCTAATATTTTGCTTTTATCTGAGTCATTGTACTATGTACCTTTCCAAACCAATTTTAAGTTTTATAAATAAGGCACTGTTTCAGTAGATTTGCTAAGTTCAAATTCAACATCTTTATGATAAGATGATAAGGATGTTCTATGTGTAAAAAGATGCTCCAATAAGAATGTGTACTTAAAATACCTAGAATATTACATCTCTCATGGCTTTACCTGAGGCAGGAAAAAAGTAGCTTTTACACTGGATAAGTCATAAAGTATTATGAAATGCAGTATAATAAGAACTATAACAAACATTAATATTTTATTTTTTTTATTTTAAACTATCATGCAAAGTTAAAAGCTCCTTTTTTTCTTAAACTGCAAGCAAGAATCCTTTCTCTGCTTAAAGCAAAGCTCTTTTAAATAGCAATGCAATACTGACATCCTAATTCTGGTGTTGCTAGTTTATACATAACTGGTAGCCATCTGACTGCTGATATGAAGCCAGTTGCAATATGCCTAATAAGGACTGAAACCTTCTGCAGTTTCCTGAATTATTTTTATAGAAACCACAGGAGGAAAAAAAAGTAATTTGGATAAATTTACAGGATAATGTATTTACCTGTTATTTATACTAATAACATGTTTCCAAGAAAAAAAAAAAAATTCCCAGAAAGCCATGCAGTGGACTCCCAGCATAAAAAGGTCATGGACCTGGCTAGAGGGAGTTCAAAGAGAGCCACTAAATTCATGACAGGGCTGGAGCACCTGTCCTATGAAAGGAAGGCTGAGAGAGTTGTGGTTGTTCAGACTGGAGAAGAGAAGGCTCTGAGGAGACCTCAGAGCAGTCACCCAGCACTTAAAGGGACCTAGAAGAAAGCTGGTGGGGGACTGTTTACAAGGGTATGTAGTGATAGAACAAAGACTAATGACCTTAAACGAAAAAAAGGTTGATTTAAATTAGATATCTTTAATAAATTCTTTAGCGTGAGGGTGTTGAGACAAAAGAAGAGGTTGCCTAGAGACGTTGTGGATGCCCCATCCTTGGAGGTGTTCAAGGCCAGGCTAGATGGCCAGCAACCTGTTCTAGTGGAAGGTGCCTCTGCCTATGGCAGGGAGTTGAAACTGGATGATCTTGAAGGACTCTTCCAACCCAGGCCATTCTATGGTTCTATGATTCTGTGATAAATCAATACCAGATAACACATGTAAGCAAGACTATGAGAAATTTATATTGTCCACATTTAGTGACCTCTAATATGTCTGCTAAAGTGTCTATGGTGTAATAAAATAGAAAGAACGTATTTTTCTCTGCATGAGCCAGTGAAAATAATAAACTAGATCAACCAGAAAAAGAGCATGAATGAAGGAGAATACAGTAACATATGAAAGAAGATAATTTCTCAAGTAACATTATGCAATCCTGTACACTTGACAACTCAAATTATTTTGAACAATGAGTAATTTATGGCTGTGAACAGGCAAGCACATTCCTTCCATCATTTATTTGTTTTATTCCCCATAGCATACAGCAAATATTACTTCTAAGGAGACATTTTCTGCTGTTATCATTTGTGCCTTGAGGAAAAGGATCTTAATATCTTTGAGCTTATGAACAAACCCACTTACTGTCAGACATTCCTCCCTTTTCTCATTCTTCATAATAAATTCCACAAATTTTTGTTTTGTCACACAATGTTGCTCTAAAGAAAAGCAACATTAACAGGTTTAGTGTAACACAAATTTAGGTTTTTAAGATTCTTTAAAGCTAGGACACCTGCACAGCAAGTCAATAATTATTTCTCCTAGTTAGAAAGATACTTTCTTGTCCTGTTCAATTTGGAAATAAGTCTTGTATATCCTAGAAAACAGATTTTATTCAAAATACTAAAAAAACCCCTTGAAAGTTATTTAAATTGCAAATGCAACATGTATGTCAGTCAAATTATACAAGGTTAATCATCAGAATCCAAATTTAGAGTCTTTTCCACAATGAAATACTGCATATTTTAATTAAAAAGGTTAAATACTTGGTATTTTATATTAGTGGCATCACAACAAAGCATTACCTGTGCAACCTGGAACAACAGCCTAATTCCAATAAAGCATTCAGTAATATAGTTTCATAATTTGACAAAAATACATGCAAGAAATAATATATGTGTTGTAGCTAAATCTAGGCACTAAATACTTAGTCTTCACTCTCTTTACTATTAATAGTGACAGATGTTAAATCTGTGCTGAACCATTTTCTACAGAATTCATTTCTCTTTCTGGTTTTGCATTGACAATAGATGCACCCTAAAGAGATCTTCCTAAAATTAGCTTTTGGGAATACAAACCAATGCCATTTTTAGCCAATTTCTCAAGCAGGTCACCATAGACAGAGGTTTAGGTGTTCCTATGCCTTGCTATGCAAATGTAGAAAGACAAAAATATATATAGTTGAAATATAAGATCGAAAAATACCTCAAATATTCCTAAACAATGACTGTGATCACAAGCACTAGATAACCAGTAGTAAGTAAATCAGACCTGTTTGTAGTTAAAAGTGTGGGTTAGAATTCATAAACCTAGAAACAATCTTGGGATGCAGCAATTTTAGCTGCTGCCTCTTTCTACACTTCTCACAACTGTTGCAATTCATTGACAATTTTACCATCTGTATCAAAAGCTAATATACTTTGTTTAAATACATAAAATCCAGACAGGCAACTCCATTATTACATGCAAAGGCATCTCTAGATCTGTAAACACAAGCTTAAAACTTCCCCCAACTTTTGCAGTTCTACCTGTGTTAACAGTTGTGAGACTAGAACAGGCTTGTCACCAGAATGGCCTAATCTAGGCTTTGTCATGGCAGTGCAAATTAATACAAAATACCTCCTGGATTGTATTAAGGTTGCATCAAATGAGCTGCCTTACTTGTTGGTACATGTCATTGAGACATTTCAAAGACAAGCTGGGAAGGTCTATTAAATTAAATGAACCCTTGCCATTACATTCTAATTCCTATATGTTACAAACAAGACTTGGGCAATGCAATATCTCTGTTATCTAAAACATGATAGCTATGCTTTAAGTCGGGTAAATATAATCAGAAAAGAAATTAAAGGAACATGCCAAGCTGCAAAGAATTTTCAGTGTAACACTGGGCATTAAAGCTTACATAAATTTTATGCATCCTAGTATCTCATGGTGGGCAATAATGATATAGTGTGCAAAAAAAAAAAAAAAAAAGAGGAATAATGCTTTGTGGAAAATATCTATATCTTTTTTAAGTGATCTTGTTCTGTCAGCACAGAAATGTAATCTAATTTCCTACATGAAAATTACAAAAATACATTAAACTCAGTTTTATAATAAATTGCTTCTGAAATAAGATTTTCTGCCATATTTCAACTCAGAAACATTTCATAACATCCAAATTCCACCTTTTGAGGAGCACACATTCTAGTAAGTCTGGCATGCTTTTAGTTGCAGAAGCACATGTACACCTCTAAAATAAAAGTCTTCAGTATTCAAACTTTTCAGGGACCACTTCATTTAGGACTCTGAGGGTGATATCAAATCTGAAATGACAGTTATGATTTTCAGGCATATTTCCCTCTATAGCACGTACATTCTTCACACTTTAAGAAAATGAAGACGCAGTTACAGCTGCTGCCTACTGATTTGTGTGCACTGAGAAGAACATCAACATATTCAGCTTATCACAACCATTTGCAAGAGCATGTTTGTCAAGCAAAACTATCTCAGATCAACTGATGTCTCAGTTGGATTACTTCACTAACTCTTCTGTAACAGCATAGAAGGGTTATTTTAACTGAGACTATGCAAACAAAACCAAAATTCTCACAGACTGTGAAGCAACTCAGAAACCTCATCACTTCGAAATCTAAAATTGTTTCAGGCTTGAGGTTCAACATGCAAATAAAAGCTAGAGCTACTCTGAATACAACAGCAGGAAGAAAATTATAAGCTTTAATATTGGCATCTTTCCAAAGTACAGGCCATATCTCAAACAACAAATGGGCGTTCAGATGCAGAATATATTAAAAAATACTGTTAATCCAACATTTTATAGAGCTATTCCTCAGTGAGTCACAGCAAACTTCATAATATAGTACCATTAGGCTCACATCAGAGGTGTGGAACTAAGCACAACAGGACTCTCCTGAGCTTTAAGCAAATACAACTAATGATCAGAAAACACTGATTGTTATACAGAGACCATGTCTGTTAATTTGTCACACTAGTTTGGCTTCAGACAAAATTGTCTCTTCATTTATGACTTTCAGCTTAAGGGCAGCTGGAGAACAAATTAAATATAACAATGATATCTCTCTGTTGGTTAACCTTTTAGACCTTTGATGCCTGAATCTAAAATTCTGTGTGCTAAGGGCTATACTTGCCTAAGGAAAAGATAGCTCTTCCTAAATTGCTTTGAAATGTCACATATGGACAAAAAAGATAGACTGGTAATTTCACTTTTTACTATTTCTTGTTAAAAGAACTTATGGCATTCCCATGGTCTGTCTTCACAAAAGCAGGAAAAAGGGCATATCTATGATTTTTTTTTTTAATACATATTTGGCTTGTCTAGTCCTTCCTGACTAAGCTCTCTAACAGACCAACTCCTTTCCTCAAATTCCATAGTCAAGCAAGATTAGGAGACTTTGAGGAAAGAAGATAAGATATCCAGAAAATTAAAAGTAGATTCTTGGAAGTAGAGAATTGCTAATTCTCTTGGCAATTATATGATTACAAAACTCATCTCTGTCTACTCTGTATACTGTTCAATGTTACTAAAATATTCCTAACACATTACAATGCTTTATAAATGCATTTGTATACAATGTATTATATTTGTATTTTATAAATAAATATATACAAGTAATATATAATCAGATCTTTATCATAAAGAAAACCATTTAGAGAAAGCTTCTGAGAATTAAAAACTTCTCAGAATTAAAAGCACAAAAGTGTCAATCCTTTTTCCAGTGGTATCTATGGAAAAGCTGAGCAATTTCAGTAAGGCCAGGGTTTTGTTAAGGTTCAAAGGAGGCAATAATTTTGACTGGACTGTGACAAAGCAAAGAGTCTTGTTAACTTGTATGGCATCAGCCAGTTTTAGAAGGGGTAAAGCAATAAACACTACCCATTTAAGGAACATGAAAAGTGAGGACAAGGACCCATAAGAGTTCACCTTTTTCCATGATTGCCAAGTTATTCTGATCAAAAAGTATCTCAGCAAAAGCTTCTGTGCTTTGTTAAGTATTTGCAGCCCCTCAGCTGTGGCTCTGAGTGACCTTTACTTAGCACAAATTACTCTAACTGTTGTACTGCCATATAGAAAAGATTGGCTCTAAATTAGTCTCTTCTGATATGAGAGACCAGAAAAATTGATTGTTCTGTGCCTTCTTACTGACCTCCCACTCACTTGAATATTAAAATTCCAGAACTGCCATGAACACCTGAAAGGTTTTTACATACATAACAAATGCATTTGACTACCTTACTGCATACATATATAACTCAAAGTAGAATTGAAGGATTGCATAGTGAATGTTATTAAGAAAATAATCCCATTAATATTTCAAAGGTCCAGACTCCCTTCTCAGAATAGGCAGCAAATAAAGATAGCCTAAAAAAAAAAGCTAAGCCCAGGACACCCTGTACTCCTATTAGAGACCTTCATAAATGGGGAGAGACTTTAACACGTGATGTCATAAAGATATCTGGAAAGAGATGAAAAGAGCCAAGTAGACATGCTTTGGATGTGTTGAGAATACCATCATGGGAAGATGCCTTCATACAGTTAGAGGAGATTCAAGCTGTATCAAGCATTTCACCAGGCATTTCTTCTCCAATAGGCTCCTACTGCACTGTCATAACCCACTGAAAAGTGCATAGCACTGTAGAAAGACACAAAATTCCCATGGCCACGGGAAGGCAGCCCCATTAACCTCAGAGGAAACCAAAGACTGGCTACACAAAGCTGGAATAACACAGAAAGCAGGGAGCAGAAGCCAGGATCGTGCAGCACATGGATGGGAACTCTGAGTTAGCAGGTTATATCCAGGCACACAGATGCGGACAGCCACATGTCCCTCCACACAAGTTTTTGGGAGTCTGACCCTGCAGAACATGCCTACCAGGTCATAATCTTAGTCTGTCTCCTGGATTCCGAGAAGACAAGGCACTCCCTAAAGCACAGTACTCACAGAACCACATATATGGCACATTAGAGGAAACTAGGGAATTTTGGTGTGAGATAGGAAGATACCTTGAAAGCTTAGGACTTTGAGAGCTAAGTAAGAACTAGTCAGTGTGGTTTATATTAAAATTTCAGGTTTAGATGCCTGAAGGTCATTGGATTTCCACCTTAGGGATCTTCCCTAGGACTGCAATGAGTAAATACATTTTATGCTTGTTATGAACCTGATAAATACACAGTAATTAATTTTTCTCAATAAAATTATCAGCAGGGGGAAAAAATATTTTATTATCTAAAACCAGGGAACAAAAGTGTGATTTGTGCAGATCCCCACCAATTTCACTAGGGCTTCCCATAGTGGCAGTTATCCTTCCACTCAGAGTAAATTACAGGCCGAGATCTAACCATCTAAACAGATTTGCTAATTACTCACAAATTGCAAAAATAAGCACAAACAAAAAAAGTGGAAGAAAATAAGCTACCTATTTTTTTTTTCTGCTAATCTTAAGTACAGACTAAAACTAGCATTTTAAGGAAGAGATTTCATTTCCAGACTATGGAGAGCTATTAATGAAGTTTTCATAATGATTTTAGACAGCTCTTCTCCAATACACACCATATCATAATGTGGACAATAAATGCTTTTATTAACAAGCAGATGAGTTTGCCATTCCTAGGCCCAATAAGGATTCTCTCATAATTAGAAATTGCACATTTCCTAGAAGGAAATTTCTTACTGAGTACACAGCTGCAGGGAAACCCTGCTGCAGCTGCACCCTGCTTCCCTCAGAAGAGGTCCCCATGGTGTGGAAATTACTTCCAACAGTGTTAGAGGCATAAATGCAGTTTACATTTAAAATACTACCTTTAGTTTTGAAACACACGGTATACTGAGAGTGCAGTTACAAACAGATTCCACCCATCCCTTCCTCTTTGACCCAAAGTTTAGTAGCAGTATGTGTGACTGAAACTTAAAAGTGGAATTGATGGAGAAAAACCAAACCATAAACCAGTAAAAACATGTTTGATTTCAAGTGGATACAAAGCAAATTCAAGGATAAGGAAAAGTTTCATAAAAAATATTGCAGCATTAAGCAATGAACTTATAAATAATTGAAAGATCTCAGATAAAACCTGAACCTTGTCTTGCATATAACAAGAGCTACAAGAGGCCTTCCTTCCTTCCTTCCTTCCTTCCTTCCTTCCTTCCTTCCTTCCTTCCTTCCTTCCTTCCTTCCTTCCTTCCTTCCTTCCTTCCTTCCTTCCTTCCTTCCTTCCTTCCTTCCTTCCTTCCTTCCTTCCTTCCTTCCTTCCTTCCTTCCTTCCTTCCTTCCTTCCTTCCTTCCTTCCTTCCTTCCTTCCTTCCTTCCTTCCTTCCTTCCTTCCTTCCTTCCTTCCTTCCTTCCTTCCTTCCTTCCTCCCTCCCTCCCTCCCTCCCTCCCTCCCTCCCTCCCTCCCCCCCAAGTTGGTATACAAAAGGCGCTTAATAGCCCACAACCATTCTAACAATTTTTGGAGAAAATGGTGTAGCTAAACTCATCCAATACCCTTCAGGCTAGAAAGGTATTAGAAATCCAAACCACCCTTCAAACCTCTCTGGCTTTTAGCTAGGGATTTCTGCTTTTTGCACCCTATAGTGTTTGAATTTTTCCAACACCTTTCAAACGCCCACTCAGCCAAGTGGCAACAAAATGCTCAATTTTGAGACAATCTGGAGATTTTCCCTTGCTTGTCACAAAGTTTGTTACATTTTAAAGTGTAAGCTCTTCTTTTCAAACACTTGGTAAACTCATCTGATTTGCTGCCCACTGGGGTCTATCTCATTATATACTAATGTCTATTTCTGGAATCTAATGTGAGCACATTTGCAAGGTAACATGTGAATCACACAGGATCTACAGCTAACTTTTCTATTCACAATGTTGGCAACTTGAGTTTTATATCAAGGAAATATGTTGTGAATATGATAAAGAAGGTCATCTGGGGGCTTTTCAGACATTTATTTTAAGGCTATCAAAATTTGGAGTAGTCTGTAAAGAAAAGATAAAGATAGACAAACTAGTAGCTCAAAACCAGTAGTTTATTTACCTAAGTATTTAGCTTCCAAGTGCCTTTTTTCAGTGTGTTCAGCACTGATTCATAATCGATGTGAAGGATAGTTTAATATTCTATATTACTTTCTCCAGAACATGTCACTATGAAGAGCAGAGTAATCCCATTAATATCAGTAGACAGGGGCAGGCAAACAAAAAATTCCAATCTGAAGCATACCCAATAAAATTTCAAACATTTCCAGCTTTTTAAATCCAAACCTATTTTTCTGTAAAAACTAATGCTGGCGCAAACATCAAGGTTTGTGAATCTGCCATAGCAACAACCACTTCTAGATTCTCAAACCAGTCTTCAGAAAAGCTACTTTAAAGTTCAATTAGATAAAGGAAATAAATGCTTCTGAAAATGCTGAGACAATTGTCAATGTGTTTTGCAGGCACAGATAGTGAATAGAAATATCTGTGTGAAATATTTCTATAATATTTAAAGTAGAATACTAGTAATACTAGTAGAACACTAATAATTTATATTCTTTAGTGAATATCACAATGACTGCCTATGAACAAATTGTAAAGGTGGTTTATGAATGCTATTTTTATTGAGTAGGTTAAGTTATGTAACTAAAAAAAAAATTATTCAAATAGATTATACAGACCTTTTTCCTCTAAATCGCTATATAGTAACAAAGAAAATCAACCAGTTAATTTAACAGCATCCTACATTTTTGCAGTCTCCAGTGGGTACACTTCCATTTTCAGTACAGACAGTATGTATTTACAAATAAGAATGAAAATTTTAAAAATCACAGTAGATGTAAACCTCTAATTTTTCAGTAGTATTAGAAAACAAACTACCATTAAGGAAGGAAATTTGATTTGCAGATAGAACACAATCAAATGCATGGCAGTTGTAGGATTTTACTCCATCCAAACAAAAGGCTGAATAGCTGTCCATAATGTAATTAATGGAGCTTAAACACAAGTGAGAATTCTAGCCTCCTGTTTGTGTCTATTGGTATTCTTGTCAGCATGTTAGTCAGATACACACAGTTTTGTTGTGATATGCTGACAGATTTGGACTGTATATATTGCTACCAAAGGATGTGGGCTCAGTTTGCACAACATATGCCTCCACAAACTGGGTTTCCTCTAAGGAGTAAATGAAGGGCATCCAGTATATACTGTTGCCATTATTTGAGTCCTAAGACTCATAACAGTTACTCATTCTTACTCCAAACACATAAAATAAAGATGGAGAATTCCTGGTAAAAGAGTTTCTTTTTATTTTTTCAGGACATATGAGGGATTCAAGCAATAAGTATTTTATCAACAGCAGATACAATTATAAGGACTGTCTACATATACACATCATCATTCTAGCAATCTTATGTCTTTCTTTTGGTTTCTATCGAGGACAGCCATGTGTCCTTCTCTCACTGATAATTCTGCACTATCTGATCTACTGCAATATGGGCATAGATAGTTTCCTGACTTTACATTCTTTACAAGGGCTCACCACATCTGACCCACAGTCCTGAGAAGTCTAGTACATGCCAACACTAGATGAAAGGTGAAAAGAATTCTAAGAAACTACTGGAAATATTCAAAAGCATGAAATAATAATTTATGTAGGAAGCTCAACTCCTTTCAAGATTTTTTGTTTATCTTGACTGCCTTTTATAGTGAGGAACAGCCAAAACAAGGAATATTTTATGACAATTAGGAAGATTTTTGGAAGCATTTCAATCAACTCTCTTATCCTACTTGATTGTATACAATGGAGCAACCATCTTGTGTGTACGGTATTATCTCCATGGTAACAGATTATAAAACAAGCACAGGATTATGATCACTATTTAGAAAAGAAGACAAGTGAACATGAAGAAATTCCAGTTTCAAATACTTCCATTTCCTTAGAATTTCAGCAATGACATTAAAGGACCGGAATGACCCATGCTGCAATCTCCAAGTTTCAATTAATAATATATTAATTAGACAGTTTATATATTTATATTAGGAAAAAAGATAATAGATAGATAGATGATAGATAGATAGATAGATGATAGATGGATGATAGATATTTTCTATCATATTACTTTTTAAGGTAACCTTACTTATGGCTTGCCATGAGTAAAGTCTTGCAAATAATATTTCCGTTGAAGTCAAATTGTCTGTGGGACTATTTATTCTCTTAAGGAGCAGCACTTAGTTTACAGCATGCATGCCCCTAAAGCGTTCTGCATATTGTATTTTTGATGTATAGTCATACAAAAGAAAGTAGCAGAGGTACCTCAATCCACTTAGATTTGTGAGAATGCCTGAGCAAGGGAAAGGATTTGATCAGACATTTCCTTAGTTACAGTTAATGGGAAGAGACTGAGCAAAATATGATTTCAGCAGACTTTTAGGAAAATTGCCTTTATGGATAAGTAACATAGTTATGTTTGGAGCATATTTAAGTGGGATGAAAGAAAGGTGTCAAATCTTTCTCTTCTATTTGTTGCATTTCATCTTCTCCTGTGTGGAAAGAACCTATCATCTTTTCCTAACTATAAATCTGCTGGTTTGAGCAGTGATACCTAGTGCCCTTGCTTTTGCAGAACACAAAAAAAAAAAATTATTTAGATGTGTTTCAGATGAATTTGCAGCAAGAACCTAAGCATTTTGACAATTTTTTTGACTTTTAGGAAAAAATATTTAAATATGTCATTATTACATTATTATATTTTATGCAGATTGAGTGGGAAGTTGAGCCTAAATACCTAACCATTCATACTATGCCAGGATATGTCCAAGGCAAAGATGATTTACCTTCAGGAGTGAATATTTCTCTGCAATGGTGGCAGAGGGAACCAACATAACCAGCTAATTTTACAAACATTCAAGTTACGTGTCATAAATTCCAACCCCAGCTGCAGTTCAGTGCTTTATTTATTTACAAATAAAAGGGATTGGGTTGCATAAGATGCATTTCTCTCTGGGCACTTTGTCACTGAACAGGTTGTGTCTAAATATCTGTTATTTTGTTCCTGCTCTATCTATTTCCACACAGACCCAGAAGTATATAATCATTGACCAAAGTGCAGACAGCACACCTATATGGCATTTTTCTTGCTGTAGCCTACTTGGAATAGAAGCAGTTTGAAAGATGCACAGTTGCAAGTAGAAGTTTATTTGCATTACTTGTGAAAGTCCTTCAGCTAAATTTCCACACAGCATGCTCATTATGTCCACGCAAGTGTGTCTGTGGAGCTTTTAAGCATATTGAGACAAATAGTGAAAGCAACATACAGCGAGAGCTT
This sequence comes from Anomalospiza imberbis, assembly GCF_031753505.1. Classification (NCBI taxonomy): domain Eukaryota; kingdom Metazoa; phylum Chordata; class Aves; order Passeriformes; family Viduidae; genus Anomalospiza; species Anomalospiza imberbis. Next base: position 26,810,159 of record NC_089685.1, on the reverse strand, counting down.
ACTGTACTGTGTGTAACTGGATTTCCATCTTAGCTTATTCTGAGCTCCCTCAGTGAGTGATCCTTTCAGCCATTTTCATATCATCCTAAACATGCATGAAAAGTTGAGTGGCAGTGCTGCATTGATTTTAAAATCTCTAATTACCAAAAAAAGTGTTTTCTTCTAAAATTATAGGTGTATTATCAGTGGTAATCTTAGAGAAATTATGTTGGGTTCAAAAAAACAGTAAAAACATTATCATGGACTGCATTGTGCACAAATCAAATTTTCCATATAATGAAATATTTTTTCTTCTCTCTAAAAATCATTTCTGAGCTAGGAAATAACCTGTCTGGAAGCAAAAGGTATTTGGGCTAAATTCTATGGACTTCATTATTCCAGAGATCAATCTAAATCATTCAAGGATCCCTTCTAGCCTCCATAAAACTTACAGAAACTACACTTTGGCCTTAATGAGTGCAAGTATATACATTAAATAGTCTTTAAAAGAGCCACATATTTTAAAGATCATTATGTTAATTTGCTATGAACTTCTAGAGTAAGCATTTATCAAAACTTTAACTTAATGAGGTATGAAAAAAATTCCTTACTAAGAGAAAATATAGATTTTAAGACTGCAAGTGATAAGAATCTAGTACTCTCTGGCAAACTGTCCTGGAGGTTACTACCCTTCATCATTATTAATTTTATTTACATATTATTTTAATTATCCCAAATTCAGATTAAAATCACTTTGTCCAATTACATCATGTTTCCTAAACCCTTCCTTTAGTTAAAAACCTGTAAATAAAAATCTATTATAAATAAGCACTTACCACACTCATACTGTTCAATGAGATCAGATACTAATATTTTGTTATTAGACAGCAATTCCTCAAACTCCCTCTATAAAGGAAACAGTAGTCATACCTGGTGTTTTTCTGAAAATTACAAGCTAACATATCCTTCTTAAAAACAAAGTCACAAATTCAAGTCATTATTCACCAGCTGGTTCTGTGGTGATTCTGTTTGAAATAGCTCATTCCTTTTTATAGATGTTTTTTCTTTTACTTTGTTTTTACACTATGAACCTGCATACAGGCATATATGTGTATGTGCTTTACACACATGTATATTTGTCTATATTCTGCTTGCAGGATCTCTTTGCACACATTTAAGGATGTGAAAATAAATAAATCCAGAAAATGGCCATTCAGTTACTTCCAGAAGTAATGAAATTGAACTGTAATATGTACTTAAAGTTCTACATTTGCAAATGGTCTGCGGGATCATACTAGGGTTAATTCCAAGATAAAAAACACTGTTGTGTGTATCATATGATTAACAGCTCATTAGGTCTTTTTTTATCATTGGTACACACTACTTTCTGAAGTCACTAATTCCACCATAATTGACATTGTACGTAAACCTCTAAAATTTTTACTCAAAATTTTGTTATGTTTCCAGAATTATATACAGATGTGGTAGGAAATGTACTATGTTCAGCAGTTGTGTTATGTTGCCTGTCTTAACTCTTAGTTCTCTTAAAAAGGAAAATAACCTTTGAAAACATATTGGTACCCTATGAATCTAACCAATTTTTATTTTTCAAAGATTCATTAAAATGTATTTTGTTAATATTCACTTTGGCCGATTAGCCTATATTGCAATTTAATCCAGTCTTTTCATCCTTTGACCCAACACCAGGATTACACTTTCAATGATGGAGTGACAGAAAGACAGAGCAGAAAGACTTCAGCAGCTCAGCATGGTTCTTGTGCTGTGTAAGATTTTGAAGGTGTAACACAAATTTCTTTCAGGTTTTGTAAAGCTGAGTACATAAAAGCATATTTTTCCTGGAGACTGTTGGTTATTTTGAACACTTCAAAGGCATTGACTTTTATATTTTATTATTCAAAACAGAAAGCTATCCCACTTGTTCGACATGTTATGTCAATTACCACCAAAAGCCTCAAATTTGGGAATCAGTAGAGCAAATGTGGGAAGGTCACCACATCTCTGATCAGGGAGAAGCCAAAACTGTTGTTCCTCTACTAGGTTTTTGAGTCTGAAGTCACAGCAGTTGAAGGCTGTGACTTGTAAGGCTTACTTGTAAGGAAGCTTTATTTTAGCTTTCATTTTATTTTTCATTCACTTTATTCCAATCTTTACATTATATCAAAGCTGCCACACAGAAGGAAACTTACTGTCTCTCCTGAAATTCAAACACCCATCTGGACTGAACAATGCACTCTGAAAAGAACCTGACATTGTTTGCTTACCTACTTTTGCCTTGTTTTTAAGTAAAAAGCTTAATAGAATTGAAGGTTTCAAAGCTGAGTGATAAAAATTTATAAGTAATAATCTTTATGCAGGGGATCACATCACTATGATGCCTCACTGTACTGTCACCATCTGCAATCATATGAGAAATAGATGATGCATCCACTTTAGAAAAAAAAAAAAAGAGACAAACAAAGAGTCCAACAATGAAGAGAAAAGAAGAGTTGGCATTGCCATAGTATTTTAGCAGCATGTCTGAGCACAGCAGTTAGCATGAGTTGTGCCTGGTTAGCATAGTTGTCAGCATAACCACGTAAGCTAAAGCCAGCTTTTCGTGCCAAAAAAAGTAGCAGGGTTTAGGAAATGTTTTGTATAAATAGAAACGGACAAAATGTGATCAATCACCTGTTCCAAATAACAGTCTGCATCTTAAATAGGTTTTGTGTGCTCAAGTAAGCACAGAGACAAACTATGCCAACAATTTGCTGACCATGAAGAAGTACAAAAGCATGAATGAAATATTCAGACTGTGAGCACCACCAGAAATGCCAGCAGATAAGAAAAAAAAATCACATTTTGAACAGACTAGCCTTCAACAAGTTATTCTCTACCCAGTCCTAACTGAGGAAACTTAGCTGGGGAATGTTGCAATTTGTCTAGAGTTTCTATAAAGGCTTCTGGGAGGGAAACTTCATGACCCTGCAGAAGCATTCAAAATCACCAGGGAAAAGCCCACAAGACCCCAGAACCATGCCTCAAGGATTTGTACAGAGCCTGACTGATGTTATTCACCCACCCAGCTTCTCTGCAGGACTGCAGAATCTCTCTTGAAAAGATGGCAGGTCAAAATATTTTCCTTCTAAACCTCAAAAACTCTTGTTTATTTTTCAGAATTATAGTAATTATTAACAGGTGCATATTGCCTAGACTTCCAAAGGTATGTGTACCCCTATTCCACCCAAGTGTAAAAATACTGTTGTCATACACATGCACATATTTATAGACACAATGATCAAAACCGTTTCTGATTTGCCAAATGCTTCATGTGAGGGCACCTGAATTTATGTAAATTCATGACTGCATAAACACATTCCTCCAAGTGCAGTATGTCCGTCAAAGTAGTGTCACTTATTACTGGATATGAAAATATTCCAATAAATGTTAATGCCATTGAAGATAACTGGGTTGTTTGGGTTTTTCGTGTAACTGAAAACAATGTTGATAAAATATTTAACAAGTGAGTTAATATTTTTTTTCAAAAACATTATTTTATCATCATAATACTTCTTAATGCTTCTTACACAATAGAGATAATCAAAATTCCAAGTGATATACTGATTTAAAAAAGGGAAAGAAAATTTACTGTTCAGTCTTGTCAAAAAAATGGCACTACCTATTATGTTATGGTACATAGTCATATCAAAATTACATAATATTTTGAACAATCCAGCTTCATCCAACTTGATCAACTGTTTGGATCAATTAAAAAATCAGTTAAACCTAATTCGCTCAAGTGAAATCACTGCTACCTGGAAAAAACACCAGTTTTTAATTAAGATTTAGGCTAGGTCTATTTCTAAACACAAAGATGCATCCTAGTTTCTTTTCAGATGAAAGATGTGCACTTGATTGCCTCCTGATTCCTTTGTAAGATAAGATCTAACCAAGCATCACTTGTTTCTCAGACCTGGGACACCTTGCTATGGAAATCTTGGTACAGGATAAAATAGTTCTGAAAGTTTCTGATTGTGTACATGCATCATTTTAGAATACACTCAGCTCCAATTTTAACATCTTTGTAAGTAAAAAGTTCCAATGGTTTGGTTTTCTATTTTTTTTCCTGGAAAATAATTTTCAGCACAATAGATTGAGATTTCTTCATTGATCAATGGGAAGGGAAAAGACCCAGGACCTAAGGTGCTGGAGAGCAGCATAACAGTGATTCAGAACACCTCTGTGGCCTAAGCCTTGAAAAGGTTGTTTGGGAGCACAGAATGACAGAGGGCATTCTGAACATGGGGAGCTAACCTCCAGCACTGCAAGACTTCATTAAAACAAATGCTTGGGGGCTTTGTATGTCCCAAATGAAAACTTTAGTTTCCTATCAAATTAAAAGTTTCCTTTTGTTCTAAAGTACATTTCAGTATTTTGGTATAATAAAACCAATATAAAAAAATAAATTCTATTCCCTTTTCCTATATGCTTTTTAGTTCATAATCTGAACTAAATATCAGTTATTCTTACAGTTTTAAGTTCTTTAGAAATTTTTGATTCTGTAAAATCTATTATATTTTGTATAATTCCTAGCTGATTTGCATTAGTTCAGGCAGTCTAGGTTAAGTATTTATTTACCAAGCTCTGAACAGCTATTCCATTATTTTTTCAAAGTTAGGCTGATGAGACTGTGTTTAATGGAAGTAGCAAGGTACAGTGAGTAGTGCTGCTCTTGATTTTTTTTTTTAATTAGGTTTTTTATTTTATTTATTTCATTTGATGCTGAAATAAATAAAAATATATTGATATATTTTTCCAGTGAAACCAAGAAAAAATCGTAGAATATAAAGAAGTATTGGGAAGAAAAAGGACAGAATTTCTATGCAAGATTTGTAAGCCCAACATTGGGAATTTGGTAAAACTTAGGAAATATGAGGACTTTATCAAACTGAGTAGGAAGCTTAGAGTTATGCTTAATGATTCTATACATCTAACCTATGTTTTAGTTATTAAAAGCTGGACTTAAAGGATGGACATACATAGTCCTGGCTTCTGTTGTAGCTCTTTAGCCCAACCAAAAGTTACTTTATCTTGAGTTGTGTCATTTCATTCATTATGAATTTTCATCTGGGATGCTTCTCTTCTTCACTGTTTGAACAGACAACCTTGAGTAACAACTCAGACATACATGTCTAATTTTTAGATAAGATGACATCTAATATAAGAACTTACTTGTTTTTTCCTTTCCCTACACTAATTTATAATTCTAATTCTTTTGGTCTAAAAAAAAGAAGTATATTTTGAACACCATCCCTTTGGTGGCCATGCATGATGATGGTGTCCAAAATTTTATCAGCTTACATATAATACTATTTATGAAATAATTTAAAAAAAACCACAGATTTCAATACCTTCCTTTAGTTACTGTTGGCAGTTTTGCATCCCTTTATAGAAAACTGCATACATTGTGGCATCTGTAACATTAATAAAAATAAACCATAAAGGTTGGGTTTCTCCTCATTAATGTATTTGATTTTATATTCTTAATGCATTAAAGTAATATATTTATTAACTTGACAGTTGTAGAAAATCTTTAAGGACGCCTTTTTCTAAGAGCATAGACCTTCTATATTCATTTGGAGTATCAAAGTTAGTGAAAATTCTCTGCATTTTCTTGTAAAGATTTCTTCAATGTTTAAATATTCTCAAATTGCAGATGTAAAATGTGTTCCTTACCAGATCTTTCAGAGTATATAAAAGCTTACTCTTTATACCACACTACAAATTCTGAACATATTAATATTGATTTTTACCTTTGAGACAATTTTGAAAATAAGATAAGAATGTAAAACTAATTCAGTGAGGCTATGTACATTAAAGGTCATTTATATTTAATACGGCTTTTTCAAAAGGAACTTCTTGCAACCATCCTATTTATACATATTAATTTAATGATAACTCCAGCTTTTTTAATGGAAAAGTGAAAGAGTTGGTAGAGCAGATTTATTTGCTATATTGGAAATCAGGATTCAAAACTGATTTGCTTGAATATAAAACAATATTTTTTTCTCAATTATATATGCTTAAAATAAAAAGGAGAAGACTTACAACAGAGGCTTTTACTTCAAGAAGTGTACCATTTTATGTATTGCTCAATCAAATCCCGAGAATGGGAGGGAGTAACACCACTTCTTACACCACTCAGAAGTTCACTGAACCCTTTAAATGGACAGAGAGGTGTGTGCAATCAGCATCCTTGGAGGCTCATTTTCACATTAATGGCAAGTAATAACAGGAAGTTCATAGGTGCGTAATTGCAATCTCACAGCAATGATCTGTGGAGGTAATGCTGAATGCTGACAGTAAACACACCTCTCCCTGGAGCAAGTAAAAGCTGGTCAAGATGCACCTATAATCCAGTTTTCATAAGAATGATTATTTTACATTTCATTCAAATGCTGCTTTCAGGTTTCCTAATTTTTTCTTTCTTTGCTTCTTCCTCCTGTACTTTTCTCCTCATGGCATTTTTTCCTAAAATTGTTCTGTTTCTGTATTATACCTTCCTTTCATCTGGCCCCTGCTTCTGCCTCTTTTTATCTAAAACACACAGAAGACCAAAGGACTCAAGAAAAGTCTTAGTGAAGTTGGAAAGATTAATTTATAAGAGAGTGGTTCAGTTTAAACTAGCAGATTCAGTTCATAGAACTAGCAGGTTGAGATAAGAATTAACACTGTGTGAGTTTTCACACATGAAGCAGTAAGGAATTAAGGAGTAAGACCAAGCAAGCAAATGGATATGTGAAGCATGAATACAGCCAGCACAGAGCTTAGGGAGAAAATATTTTTGGAGAACAGAATAAAGGGGATTTGGAAATGGAAAGCCTGTTGCGTGGGAAGCATGCTGGATTCAGATTGGTGAAGCAAGCATGTGCAGGTGTTTCAGGTATTGATACATGTTCTCTGTAGAACAGAGTAATATCTCTCAATCCCACAGTTTGATTAGAACAAAAGTAAATGGTGCAACTCGATGGCAATTTTTTGGTAAATTTATGACTTAAAATCATGACATAAAATAGTTCACCAAGTACTTTTATTTTATACACCCTTGACCACCACTTTTACTATTTTTCTTTTCAACTTTTTATTATGTTCTTTATTCTAGGCTAGCCATTCCTCTCCTTCCACTCACAGTTTCAGTTCTAAATTGCATTACTTCATGCTGTCATTCAGGCCAGACTGTAGGAGCCACTGTTCCATCTTTCTGTCAGTTTACTACCTGTCAACAGCAGGTGTCTCTCTGCCATTCTGTCCATCTAAAGCTGACATTTTCTCACACAGATTAAGAGTAAGAAATAGGTAGCTCTGAGCAAAATTCTGGAAAGCTTTGGCATTGCTATCTTTTTTAAATGTAGTGCTAAAAGGATGGCATGTATAAAGGAAAAATTGGGGCATGATAATGGAAAAATCTTTATGACAGCGAAAGGGCTGGATTTCAAAAGGTTTCAGAAAGAAATCATAGACGACTCTCAAATTATTTCACAGTTTTATTACTGGAAAAGAAATTTTGCAAATAATTCTCAAAGTATATATCTCAAGTATCAAAGAAAATAGTGCTGGAATCAGCCTACATTCATAAACACAACAATGATTTTTTGTGCTTCAGTTATGAACTGCTGAACAATATACCAATATAACTATATATGGGGAACTGCATTCATGTAAACACACATCTTTGAGCTACAATTCCTTCATATTATTCAGCTGGGTTATCAAAACCAGAAATACCAAAACTCAGTTACTTTCCGGAATGCAGTCTGAAGATAATGTAAAAATATTTTATATATATATATATATATATATGAGCTTTTCTTTACAAAAAAATTACATCACTGCTCTTATGTGACAATATTTCATTCCAATATCAGCTATTAAATAAATAAAATATGTAATCAATTTCTCTCAAATTTGCTAGGTTGTTCAGTTTATTTAACTATAACACTGATAAGTTTTAATGAAACTGTAAGGCTGGTTTTAGTTCAACATTAATTGCTTGATATGTATCTTGTAAGTTAAATTAGATCTTAATATTGGCTGATAATGAAAAAATGGATCACAATAATAATAACAGGAAAGTCATTACGATAACATTAATTATTATAATCATTGTGTCTGTCAGTATTAAAATCATGCAATGGTATTAAAATGCTATCAGATTGAGGTCAACTTTATTTCCTTGCAGAAGTCTTTGTAACATAAAATTTAAAGCTGTGGCAAGTCACAGTGAAATAGCATCTCTTATGCACATAAAATGGTTTTCAGTTAGCAGGTAGCTGGAGATGAACAGTAACTGGTAGGTATTTCCTGAGCATTTTGTTACTTAGTAAGTTACTCGGAAAAAAAAAATGGAAGAGAGAAACTTTTCTAAGCTGTAGTTGGCATGTCCAGAGATTCTGAGCTGCTCAGCTTAATTTAAGTCTCATTATGCAACATATTTGTTTAGGAAATAAGGGTACTAAGGTGCTCTTTAAGCTAATTGCTTTTACAGAACACAGAAATTTTCTTTGAGTAACATAATGAAGCCTTATGAGGTAAATCCAGCTGAGACAGCAACAGACTAAAAAAATCTAGTTACCAGAGATGTTGAAGACGACGGGTTCAAGTGATAAGATTGGTCTAAACTACTCCAAATGGAAATAGTGCAGCACCACTTGAATGTCTAGAACAGGATATACAGAAGAGAACAGATAACTTGATTTGCCATAACTTTTAAGGCAAAGTACCTTCTGCTGTTCTTGGTATTATTTCTTTTCTTAAATAGTCTTTAACCGGTCAACTTTATTTAATGAATTTTTAAGTGTTTTTTTTGGGGATTTTTGGGTTTTTTTTTTTTGCCACAGGACTATCCTGTAACCATTAGGTACATATAGTGTAATAATGAAATCAACTTTCAGCATATAAATCTAACATAATTACCATTTTGTTCAAAATAATGGAAACCAGCTATATCATATGTATATACATTTTCAGATAAACACCACAATACAAGCAAACTGGTTGTAATAATAATACAATAAATTATGAAGCCTTAAATATCTTTCCTTTAAATCTCATCTTAAACAAACAGTAAATATTGCTTTCTCATTTCAGTGTAAGAAGGACACAGGATCTCTATAACATCTTTGTTTCTATAATTATTATGGTCCTTTACTGCCCATAGTTAAACTCCATGTTATGTGCAATTTAAATAGATTGTGCTTCATTGTACTTGCATGCATTTATATGCAAATATGAATATAATTGGAGAACAAGTAATGATATTAGTTTTAAGGATATTTCATCTCTAAATGCTGCTTTCCTGCCAATGTTGACATGAAGTACTTAATTTTAAATGACACCACTTGCTCCTACCTATAAGTGAAATGAAAAATCTGCCAAATAGCATGTTGGTTATTAACTTTCAACCTTTTCTTTAATCAGGCATTCCTCCATAACATTAGAAGCCAACAATCTCATGGGATCAAAAGCACCATAGTATATGTCTGCCATTCAATTTCAAACCCTCATTGTGATGTCCAAATTAATACATTTTTTTATTTACTATATTTCCTTAGTTGCAGGGTGGGTCACCAATTACTTCAAGCAGATATACCAGATAAATGCCCACACCTCATTCTGACAAGGACAGTGAAGATAAACAAACATTTATAAATTAAGGCTTCTCTGATTTTAATTGGGTTTAAGTTCAAGGCCTATACTCAGACTTTCCCTTCCCAAAATGTGAGACTGTAAGGACATCAGTGAAAGAGTAAAAATATTTTAAGAGTTAATAAACCACACAGTTCAAAAAGCAGATAAGAACGTCTCCATACAAGTGCAGAGCAAATGTAGCTTTGGGCAACAGTGCATAAGGCAGGCTTTGAGGGATACTTTTATTATCTTTGTGCTTGAGAGTTCCCTTTTCCCCTAATAAACTGCTAATAAAAAGGTAAGATCCAGCAGACTGTCATACATTTTCTTCTGTGTCCTTAGTGTCACATTTGATAGCTTGTCAAACTGTTTATCATCATATACAGAACTGCCCTAGCAAAAGAAAAATCATCCTACAAGCACTTTGCATGATAGAAAATAGCAAGATAACAATCCTTTCAGTTTATGATTACTGGCAAGAAAAGCCATAGTGATGTTTTGCAGCAACCCATCAAAGCCTGTTTATATGTGGCTCTCCTTGCTGAAGTGGCTACAAATACTTTAACTGCTACAACAAAGTCATTTGCACTGCTGAAGTTCCTCATCCAAACAACCATTCAAGTTTAACAGGAATGCTGCTGTATGCTTCAACAGCACACAGCCCAGGTTTTATGCCTCATATTTGTTCATGTATACAGTATGTCTTTCTGATAAGCCCACAGCCTTTTCTGTCATAAACGTCACACTGTTCTGTAGGTGGGAAGTATGATCTGCTGAGGAATTTGAATGGGAATACAACCTTCCTCTTTTCCTGAATCAAAACACAATTTCCTCTGTGAATGCTGAGTTCATTCCTTACACATACAGTTTTCAAATTCCTGCATTAAAAGTGTTATTTTTTACCTTGGCATAGTCTACTGATAAAATACTTGCTAAAGTCAATGACTGTCTTCCCCAAGACAATTTGTACTAGAAAGAGTCAGAGAATTTTAAAAAGGATCATTTAGATGACCTGGAAGATTACCCTATCTGAATATTTCCATAGTTAGACATACTGCTCAGATAGGCATATGGAAGTGACCATTTCTTTTGCTGCCCTGCAACCACAAAGTAATAAAAGACCAGATTCTGGATATCTCAGAGCTTCTTCATAAAATCTTATTTATAATAAAACAAAAGCAAAAGTAAAAGTGGTTCAAACAAATTTAGTTAGCAATCCCAAAGCAGAGGAATTACTCTTTATGTTTATACAGTCATTCATAGATGTGACTTAAATACATAGGGTTCTCCTAGCAAATTTCACAGGACTCACTCAAGTTCCTCCTGAAGGTACAGAAGAGAGTTGACTTCCTAGACTGTAGTTCCCAAAGCTCAATGTGTTGAGCACTGACTGTCTAAATCACATGCAGGAGAAGAAGGATTGGTGGAAGCTCTGAATGGTGGCAGGCATGCCATGTCACACATCTAAGACTCCATGCCTGAATTCCTGTGTTTTAAAGCTCAGTTTTAGCTCACTTTAATGCCAACTTCTACTTTTCTGTCTGGGCAGAGACCCAGTTCTAACTGGAGGGACAGACCCGATTAGTACATAGCTCAGCGATTAAGATACTCATATGATGTAGAAGTGAAGCATTCAAATCTATTAAGGCTGAAGAAAGTCTTGAAGCCATTGATAAATGTTTCTCCTAGACATGCTTGAACATTTCAAAAATCAGAAAACTCAGAATACTTAAAGACCTAGACAAAAGGTGCACATCCATGTTTCCAAGGAAGTTTTTGCATGAAAAAACAGGCACCAGTAGTATATGAGGCATCCAAGCAGTTCCCCCTCCACTCTTCTGGCATCTAAACACATTGAATATTGGTGGTATCCATTAAATACCCTTAGGAAAAGCCTAATGCTCACCATTGTAAATGGTTTTAGCATTCAGTTTCTCAAGGGGACAGATGCTGCTAGAGATAAAAGAATAAGCACTGAAGTACTACTAAACTTGTAGAACATTTGTGATTAGGAATAATTTAGGATCTTGTACCAGTAAAGACATTTTATCACTGAGCAGAACTTGCATGCTCTTTTGAGAGATTGCATATAGGCTGAATACATTTCCCTTTAGCAACCACTGACAAAGCATTAGAATGCTGGTGCACTGCATAGAGCTGATCTACAGGAGCAAGAGGCAAACAAAGCTTGGGGAAGTCAAATACTGAAATCGCAAAAAAATGGTATTAGGTTTGAAGAGGTGAGAGAGTTGAAAACTGATAAATTATAATTCAGGGTCAGGCACTTCTTATTTTTAACCTACAGGCTGAAATTCTACTTTATGCGATAGAAAAAATGAATAGCTCCTTCAGGGGGTACCTACAAATGGTTTACTGTTCTCATCACTTTGCCACAGTTAATACTCACAGCACATAATGTATTACCTAGCAGTTTAGAATTATTGCTTTGCAGCAATTTCATAGTGCTTGCTTCAAAAGAAAACATGATACATGCCACATGAAGGATAAATGATGACAACAACAAATAAAAGATATATTAGTGATATTTTAAATTTCAAAAATCTCCAGTCTATTCGGTTTTGTCCTGCACTTGTCAATAACATATGAAGGCCTTTTCAGTAATTGCTATTTCTAATAATAAAAGGTATTTAAATGGACCATTCATTAGACATTAAAGCATTTCAATATTTTAAATATACTTGTAGAGAAGACATATGAATAATGGACATGTATACCCATTAACTTACCTTCCGAAGGTCAAATGGAAAATCTAAAACAGATCAGAACATTGAGTGCAGCTCTTCCAAAGTGTGTTTTGGAGCTTTCTTTCACCTAACTTAACTGTTTGTTACTTGTCTCATTTTCCCACTTCTTATACATCTTAGCATTTTCCCACATCTTAGCATCTACCTTTCTTTGAAAGTAATTATAAAAAGGTAGAATCATATTATTATTGCAACCAGCTTCACAAATTCAAAATTCAAATATTGAAGCTGTTCTCCACCTTAATTTCACATACTAGGAGGTACCTTCAGCACTTTAGACTAAAACTCTGTTTAAAAAAGGTGAGATATTTAGGGCCTATAAGCTCTTTTTTTCTTAAAGACCATAAAAACAGCAACCAAACTTCAATGTCTCACCTAATTTAAATCTTCATCAACATCATATGGCATTATTTGTGCAGAATAATATTTCATTAAAAGAATTGCATGCTGATATTATAAAAAAAATGCAATTAATCATTCTTTGTTTGAAATGTTCTGCAGTCACTGTCAAATTCAATTTTATCAGCTGTACTGAAGCCAGAGTACATTCTGAATTTTTCGCTTCAGGGCAAGAAATGGAGAATCTCTACAGCTGTCTGGATGAGCTATATTCTGATCTGTTGTGTTCCAGTAAAGGTTTTAAAACTAGTATATTATTATAGTCCAATCATTCCTCATTATCAGTTTCAAAGTTTATTGCAGTTTCAAACATGTGAGCTGATAAAGCATTGGGAAATCTGCGAGGGAGTTTTCTGCTGGCATGTATAGTCAGATTTCCTACCTTTCTTATACCTACAGTTAATAGCCTGAGATTTCATTAGGAACATCTAGAAACTGCAAATTAGTAGAGTAGAATATTTTCAGACTTCACATTAAAAAAAATATAATTTCAGATGAACTACAAGCTTTAATAACTAATATTTCTATGCATTACTGTTTACATATTTTCTGTCTTATGTGTTCTATATAAGATTAGACCTAAATACATTAATACACTGAAAACATTTGAACTACTAAAAACTACAGAGATAATTATAGCTAAAGTACACATTCAGATATCCTGTTAAGGCTTATTTTTTTCAAATTAGAAGAACAGTTCACTTCATTAACTCTTATTTCCCTGTTCATAGATACAGACCTATGAAAACAAATGGTCAGTTTTTAAAAATATTTATTGATTTGTGAGCCTAAATGAAACATCAACATCTAAAGTAACTGCATTGTTGTGAATATACTAAGTTCATTAATTAATTATTAGTAGCCTCTAGGAGAAAGTTGTGCTTGAAAATTGGGGGGTGAGAATTTAAAGAGAAATTTAAATTTTAGTAACTAAAGGCTTAATTTAAAATATTCATGCAAATAAGGAGTCAGCACTTATCTTAATTTACATAATCTATACAAGTTTAAGTACTAAAAGTGCCTGTTCTAAAGGAGAAATCTATCCAGCCAAGAGAAGTAGGCAAAATATCCTTCAAACAGGTCATAGAGCTGAGAGTGACAGGACATGTGTCACTAGAGCTGCAAAACAACAAGCAGCTAGGAGAGACACTATAACTGAGAGAGGTCTTCCCAGGTCTGTAATTACATCAAGGACCTTAAAGTAGCATGGTACCAGGGAATATTAAATGTATCACAACTTGTAATTACCTAAAGCCTTCTATTTTGTGTTGGACCTTCTAGTTCTGCGGTACAAATTTCTACCTTCCTGTTTCATGCAGGCAATTTCTTATATATGAAGAAATCTTTTGTTTTCTTCAAGGATATACAATCCATATGCATGTATTTCACACACACAACTTTAATTAAGTATTTGATTCTGAAGTACAACTCTTTTTGAAATATGCTGGGAGGACATACATCTCTAGACTGCACTCACAGTGAGGGGTTTTTCCCCAAATACTGTTGGTCCTCATTGGTAATTTTGCTGTTGCTTTCCTAGTAGCCGCAGTGCAAGCACTGGTGTTAGCACGACACTAAAGACATTTCAGAATATGGGCACTGTGGACGTTTAGAAACCCCGGGTTTCACAGTGGCAGAACCTATCAGGACTTTGAGAAGACCGGGGGTTCTTCCTAGTCCAATTGCCACACTTTTTGTCAACAGAAGATGGGGCAGGAGAGCTGAGGATGATGTACATGCAAGTCTCATCCAAACATCCTGCTGCGATGCAGCTGGGCATGTTCCCAACCCTATGATCTGGAAAGAGCTGGCATGCCCATACATTAAGTGGCTGCCAGAATTCAGCCCTTCTGTTGTCCAAACCTGTGCACAATATATCTCTCTCACGTGGTGCTTATGATGCCAGTGGCAGCAGGAGTGACATCATGCTGGGGCTAGTTCTATTGAGCTGCCCTGAAACTATGGAAACTGATAATGATTGAAATGAGGGAAACTGATAATGAGGGGAATAAAACTCAGAGGAATCTAATCAAAGTAGGTGAAGAGGAAACATACAACAGATAAATTCAATTTGGACACAGGTATAATATTGTCCATTAGAAGGAACAATGCAAACTACTTACATATAGTACCTAGATCTAGCAACTGTGATTAGTCACAGAAAAGACAATTGTAATGTAATAAAAAGTAAAAATATTGACCTTCTGAACTCTTAAGTTCTGACAAGAAAATAGAAGCAAACAAGCCTGTATGTCCTCAGAGAATCATTTCCCTCACTGTACTAAAAAATAAACTATGTTTTTAATGTTATGGGTGAATTTACTTGCTTTCAAAATCACTAAACAGTACCAAGCATGGAAGACAAAATTTTACACATCCATATCTACACCACAAAATCTGTTCTTAGCTCTGATTAGCTAATTGGTGTCAAAATGTTATAGGTGTAACAGTAATCACATATTAAAAGGTGAATCCCACAGAATGGTGTCATCTCCTGTCTGGTCTCCTTACCAAGCAGCCACCATTTCCATTTCATTACAATGATGTTGTAAAAGGCTCCTAAAGTGCCTATAGGTTTTTTTTTAAAATAGTACAGCAATAATCTACTGGGAGATCTGTAGTTTTATTCAGAAATTCAGGTTAAAATAGCTACAGAAGATAGATACATAATGACATCCTTGCGGAGAATGAAAAAATTCTCACAAGATTAACAAGATGACCTATTGGTTGCAAAGAAATTAGAAAAAAACAAATAAACAAGCAAACAAAAAACCATAAGAAGACAGGAAAATAGTAGCATATGATTTTTTTGGTCTCACAGCTACTTGACATGTTAAAAAAAATCTGCATGTCTAAGCAAAACATTCTGAATACAGATTACATGTTTTAGACATACTTTTTATGAAATCTTGTCTAAACAAATTTTCTGTCTGTGGGCTAGGTTTGAAATAAAGAAATATTAAAGAACATTTTTCTCATTTAGTGTTTTTAATTTACCCTTTTTTTGGGTGGTTTTCTTGGTGTGTTTGTTTGTTTGTGAGGGACACTGTGTTTTTGTTTGTTTTGTTTTGTTTTGTTTTGTTTGGGTTTTTCTTGGTATTGTTTTCTAATAGAGCAAAGGATATTACAATGTCCACAGTTCCCTTGCAAAATCCAAGCTACTACACTATCAAATCCCCAGGGATAATACATGGATTCTGTGGATTGTAGAATAAGGCAGATCTTTCATCTAACAAATGCAAGCTTGGCAAATATGCAGTTATAAAAGTTGAAGACTTGCATAGTATCTGTGCACTAATATAGACTAGCTATAAATTTCCCAATTTTTCCAAGCTTAATCACACTTCTGGACTTGTGACTTCTGTTTTTGCATTTTTCAAACTTTGTTTTCCTTTTAATCTTTTTTGATTGGGAAAATACTGAATTATCTCATATCCTTCCATATAGCTAACTAGCTCTCTTTCAAGCAAAAATCTGTCCTTTACTATATTTACCACGAGCTATTATAGGAGCATAAGATGTCATACCTCTTTAATTGCTATTAAAACATAGAGCTGGTTTTTAGTTATCTGTCAAGTAGAGTGTACTCTAATAGAGAACAATGACAACAGCAATAATAACAAAGATTTTACAGATTATTAACTTAAACACAACTTATCAGTCAATATTGCAGGAGCATTTGTATGCAGTGTTCTTCTGCAAACATATAAATATAAGCAAAGAATCCTCAGATGGGCTGGACAAGCTAATTATGGCATAAAAAAATAGATTCCACTTTGTTCAGGAGGGTGTAATATAAGAAAGAATTTGAGACAAGCAAATTTCCAATTTTAGAGATTTGGATGGAATTGGATGTATATACAACTTCAGTGCTACCCTGAAACTTAACAGTACATCATTCTATGGAACCTAATTCTGGAGTGGAAATCTCACAGGGATACATAGCTTGTCAAAGCTGTATGAGTTGGCTTGCTGCAGTACAGCAATAAAAACTGAGAACAGCTTCATATAGGACTCTAGAACTTTTGGTACTAGTCAAAACTGAGTCTGTGAATCAGGAAATGTAAAAAAAAAATAACATGAATGTGGCCAAATGCTTTTGGACTACACAAACGATTCCTTAATTGTATATCTCCTTTGGATAAGTTTCATTTGGTTCCAGTTCCCACTGTATTGGTAAATACCTACAGAACTAAATTTCTAACTAAACTTGGAAAATTTGAACTAAGTTCTGAAAAATAAATCATAAGATTATGAAGTATTTCTTTCCTTCTTAAATGAATCTGAACATTAATCAACCTCAGTTGTACCCAAGACTTACCAAAACACTTGTCCACAGTGAACATTTACCAATTTGCATTTGTGGGCAGACAACAGAAGCAGCACACTTGCAGTTGGGACCTTACTTTAGCATTATCTCTACATAAGCACATTTCATTTATCTGAAAATGAAACCAAATTAATGAAAGCTTATCTTTCCTTTTCAATTTCTATGTAATTTACCATTCAATTCATAAGTTTATGTGTATTCTACACAGCAAAATTGTATCAGCAGATCCTTTCAATAAGTCTTTCTAAATGCCCTGTAACTATGGACTGTTTCCAATTTTAAATTCCAATGTAGTCTCAGAATGTTCTTATATTCTAGTGCAGGTCTCTTTAGCAAGTGCTTCAAAGGCCAATTCTCATGCCCATGAAAACAAATTAAATTGCAACATTAAGATTAGTTAATATGTATTATTTTAACTGTGTAAGCCAACTGTTAAAAAGCAGAATTGTTACATTAACTATATCTTTTGAAATTTATTATCTGTGATTCATGTTTCTTTAAGAAATTTCCCTTTATGACACTCATACATTTTTTCCATTTGTTGCTACAATTCACTATTTTCTGTTAGACAATACTTTGAATTTTGGTAACTATAAAAATTTGATGGGTATAAAAAATGTGGAACAGGAAAATTTGTGTTACAGTAGGATTTATTGACTCAGCAATGAAGCTTGTAAGAGACTGGGATCACAGTATTCTTAATAGCTGCTCTACATTTCAATCTTCCTAGATATTTATTTCAAAATAAACTTGCCTGAAGTTAGAAACCTGTGAATGGTCCATATGCTAATTCAGAGCTCATTTGAAAGATGAAATTCAGAATCATGGCTAGTCAGATACTAAATCTTGTCTCATAGGAATGGTTGGCAGGAAAGCTGTAGAATTTACTCAAAAATCTGAAGAAATTATTCCATTTATTATAAAAATTGAATTACAAGGAATGAAGTCAAATATCCAGCAGATCCAAGCCTGACATTTGGATGATTTTACAGCACAACACTACCCCTCTATCTTAGTCTGCTAGTGTCACCCACACAGTTCAATATACAGGTACATTGAACAGCTCAGCTTGCAGATAGCATCCTAGAGGTGGAAAACCGTATGCAGAAAATTACTCAATAAAGGATGTTAGAAACTATTTTTTTTTTTGCAGGCACAGGGAAAATAATAGAAAATTCTTTGGTCTGTGCTAGGGGTGGAGAAGATGAAAGTTTCACAAATCACACGATTGCAAAAACAACTCTAACAAGACCCTAAATAACACTGGTGGATTTAAAACATTAACTCAGAACCATTTGCAAATTTTAATGTCAAGACAGCAATTAATAAGTATATGCTAAGTAGCCAACAAAGTGATCTAAATTTTGCTTTAAAAATCCACTTTTTAAAAATAGAGAATATCTTGGATGATTTGCATCTTGAGAAATTTACTTATATTCCTAACCTAGGACAGACTTCTTTGAAACATATGTACTCAGTTGGGTTAAAAGTCATTACCAGGTCATGTGGGATGTAGAACAGTTTCATGAACTGATATATTTAAAACAACCTGGATTTTCTATTTCCTATTTAAAAATCAGAATAACTAGATATTTTCTGTTCTAAAATTCCATTATTTTTGGTAGACTAATACCAATAAAAAAGTGAAAACAGGACAATCAGGATAACAAAAGCTTAAGAACATGAATGGTAAATATGGGCTTTGTGCAGCCATCATCATCCTCTAGAAAGATACAAGAGGGGAAGTGGCTACATGTCATGAACCTGGCAGTCCTAAGAGAATACCACCAGTAAAAAAGAGGGGACAATGATCCAGACTTGATAATGAGAAAGAATTACTGTTAACCAAATTAATATACCATTCTATCTTTAAGAAATGTGCCAGTGTCGATCTCCAGTGGATGATGAAGGATACATTAGATTAAAGAATATCCTTCTTGATCAATAGAACTAAGAAAAAAATTCTTAAAAGATAGAGCATATCTAGGAAATTGCTCCTGACCCTCTTTGGAATACAAAATTTGGGCCTCAGTATTTTGTGATAAATGAGTTTTATCACTTACTGACATAGACTCCATTTGGTCCATGTGAAACTACTTTGCCAATAATAGATCACAATATTTGAACAGAAAAGATCTGATGCACTATGTAATCTTCAGTAACACTGAGTGAAAAGAATACTGAGTAATACATTTTTTGGATATGATATATTAGTTCCTTAGTCCCTATTAGTTAATGAACCTACGAGGAGTAGATGATTAATTGTAACCTTTACAAGTTTATCAGATGCATTTGCAGGACCTACAATGAAGACTTCAGCAAAAGCATGAGGATTACAACACAGGTTAGACACCTGACACTTTCAAGATGTGTGTGTATATAGCTGCATGGCATATTGCATTAGCCCATCCTCCTGGCATCTACAGCTAATTTAGGTATTCTTGGCTTGTTTCAGAAATATCATCACTGATGCAGTGGCTGAGAAGATAGACTCTTTCAGTGTCCCTACTTATTGGGATCAAGTCCCCACACAGAAAACATACTGTAAGAAGTCATACAGATTTCAAACACATTCTTTTTATCTCAGATAAAGCAAATAGTCCAAGATGCAGTTACCTCACTCTGGTGGCATCTGATCTTAGGTCAATTGCAAAAAACTAGAGAGGAGCTGTTTTTAGCTGGCAGGTTCCTGCCAGCAGGATAGTGATCATACTTCTAGTTAAATGTCTGCCATGCTGAGAGAACTATTTTATATAGTTCATATATATCCTTGCAATGTCACTGAGATAATAGAAAAATGTAATGTAAAGCTATCTAAATCTTCTTTCAAGTCCTATATCTGATTCAGACAGACATTGATTCCTTCATTCATCAGAAGTGATAATAAAGCTGCCATATCACCATCCATAGGTATCCATCAGCTGGCTTCTTCCATAAGTTGGCTTGAAAAGTTTAGGATAGAATGCTAGTCCTGCAACTCAGCAGATGTAAAACTCTTGAGAAGATTATTGCCAGTTGCGGCATGGAAGAAAATTGCCATCATTTTGAACCTGAAACAGATCTTTATAAAGACTCTTTCAAGGGTCCCCTTTTTCTTAAGAATAAAGAAATTGCAGAGAATAGAAAACCATCTTCCCTTGAAATCTAATAAAATCTCTTCTATCAAACCTAAAATAAAAACATTCACACCTTTAAAAGCCTTTCATGGAAACAAAGATGATGTTGTGAGATAAAAAGTATATCAGGCTTGCTACCATACATAACTTCGGCTATTCCACCTAAAGTGCTGATTGAAATGTACTCAGCTCTTTTGACCCCTATTCCATTTTCTCAGTAAAGCCTCTTAAACTCTACTTTGCCCAGGAAAAGGCATTATGAGCTTCAATTCAATGATGATCTGGAAAACTGGCCCATTGCTGGATAGGAAGAGCATAAAACATGCAGAACACAGCAGTAAGATTCATACTGAAAGCAGGCTTTTAACTAAAAAATATGTTCAGTTGGGACTGACGTACAAAAAGAAGCTGTTTTCTTTTTCAGTTCATTAAGTGTAAGGTTGAAGGAACATTTCAGTGTGTGCAAGGTAATTAACTCTATAATGCCAAATACACAAATTATGAGCTTATCACTGCCTTAATGTATTGGTAAATGCATCCACTTTCAGAAGATCTTAACACCAGCTCTCAGACCAAGATAAAATTTCCATTTTCTTGAAATCAAAATAGTGTTAATGTGACTTGCTTTGAAGCTTTTACTTTTAAATAAAAATTGTAGGAACTGATCCTAAAATTACACCACAATAAATCCTGGAAGAAACACATGACAGATTTTTAGATACTTAAAAGAAGCACAGCCACTTGGTATTTGACAATATTCCCACTGACTAATTTAAGAGAACCACCTATTCCATAAATAAGATTTGTTTTTTAAAATGAAAAGAATCATCCCTGTGCTAACCAAACCTGTCTAAAAGTTTAATTTTCAATTTGTCATTTGATCAGATGTAGTTGTACATTTTCACTTTAGCAATTTACAAAGGCAGTATCAAATATTCTGTTTTAGTTAAATACCAGGTAATGCTATGCTCATCAATTTAGTATGATTTACAGCAGAGTCTTCTTTTTGCCTGGATCTTCAATATCTTTCATTGCAAAAACACAGATTAAAAGGATCTTCATAAATTCAGGTGAAACTGGTCATGTCACCCTTCATAAAGGGGCTAATGGAAAGGAAATTCTGCTTTGTACTACTCAGTTGTCTGCCTTAAAAGAGCTAACCAATGGCAATGTAGAATACACACAGTAATCGCTTTATTGGAATAGAAAGCAAATAATGTTAAATGGTATTCTGAAATGTTCTGTGAACAGAGCCTGTTCAGACACATCAGATTGAGTTCAGTCCAAGACTGCTCTTAGTCTTCAAGATACCATTCACTGCAGTACAGTTCTTGATCCTCTTGCAACCAATAAATGATTGTGGTTTTATATTTGTAAAGTTATAATGTAGTAAATTATGTCTTTAAAAACTATTGGTTTTTACCTTAAAGGTTGTGCTCCCCTATTTGCTTGATACCTTTTACATCAATAGTTCCATGCAGTCAGCACAGGATAGCTTAAATCCCAATAAACAAGGGTGGTGACCTTTCGTTACTTGTAAACATAAGGCAAACTTTATCAAATATTCAACAAATTCTCTTTCAGTAGCACCTGTGTTCTAAGCCCAAGAGAAAATTTGAGAGCAAGCAGATGGATGAGGTGCTTATATTAAAATACAGTCTCAAGAAAGAGATCAGTGCAGAAATGCCAACAGAGATTTTATTTACTGTTCAGTCAGTGAGGAGCACAGAGAATGGGAAATAGAAAATTCATATGTGATGGGAATTATATACGAAAGCATCAGCTAAAACGCAATTCTACTTCTTTGTATGCTTATAAAAAGTGAGGTTTCAGCAACCTCAGCTTTCTTAAGATACTCTTCCTACCAAGGACAGCTCATACTTTGGCTTCATGATCAGACCTCCTCTTTCAAAATCTCTCCTTTCTAACTAACAATATAGAATTGACATAGCTATATCCACAGCAAATAGCATTTTCATTCTCTTTTGGCCTCCTGCAATTCCAAACCATTCTAAGTTGAGAGAAATAAGAAATTTCTTCTAAGTTTCCTGTAAAAGTTCCTGAATTTCACTGGGAACCTTCTGAACTAAAATGGATATGGTTGCTCTTTGGGTAGAATATTTTTATTTTTTTATCAAGACCAGAATTGAGAAAAAGAACATTTTAAAATGCATCATTCTGCTGGAAAACCTCCACTACCTTTGTTTTTCAAGGCTTGCTCTAGATATACAGGTCTTATGGGGTAGATGTCTCATAATATATTTCAGATAGTTGCAGAACACTGTGAATCTACTAGCCACTCTTGCTAAAAGCTTCAAGAAATTCGATATTAGAGTTTGTGCATGAAAATATTAATATTCAGGTTTTGCCTCAGACTTTAAATACATTAAAAAAATATGTACTTTGTGTTAAGGAAAGAACAAACAAAAATCCCACTTGCATGCTAATTAATGTCTTTGAAGAACTAGACCGGACAGAAAAGATTTTATAAGAAACCTCATTCAAGAAAAGACAATTTTGCAAAAAATAAATTTCAAAACACTAAATTGGCAGCTCCAATGCAGTTTCATTTTCTTATATCAATTAAAGTAAAATTATATTTTCTTCTGAAGCATTACAGATAAACTCATGTTTAGAATTTAAGGTCAAGAGACTACATTTGTTCCTGATCTAACTTCAGTAATTATGATGAAACTTTTAACAGGAGCAATTTTTAGATCGGTAATACTTGGGTTTGCATTTCTATATATACTCCTTAGAAAATATTTTGACGAACAACGATGCTTCCCCAATCTAAACATAAATGATACATTGAAGCCTCATGGGAAAGATGTCATTATTATTTATGTAGTACATAAAAATAAATACTTTCTTGAAACAGGTTCAAGAAGATCACACAAAGTTCTGTCTATTTCAATCACTTAACATGGTGAAGAGCCTCCGTGAAGTGGCAATTCTTAATTAACAGATCATTACTAAAGGCATTTTTTATGTTAAGAATCCTCATTAAAGACACTGGAAACACCAGAGATAATTTCATTACTTTTCCTGTGGATTAGTACTTGCGAGGAAGAAAAGAAAAAAGAAAGGAAAATAAAAGAATAATAAATTTTTAAACTGTTTTCTTACAACTCAAACTTTTGAAGTGCACTCAAGAAGGCAGATGAGGAGACTAAAGTGAGTACAGCACTTACATTATTGAGCTGCTTCACTTAATACGGTTAAAAGTTTACAATTTCTGCACTTGGTTATTATTTTTAAAGCCCTAAACCACTAAAAACCCAGAAAAATATAAGTAGACCAATACACTGGATTCCCTGAAGAGCAAACATAAAGGTGGTGTCATTGCAGCTGCAGTACAGATGTTTTTTTCCTACTCTGTTTCACTGAATACTAAACAGATATTCAAATTGTTTGAAAGCATAATAAACAAAAAACTGAGTCTAAAAGCCCTCTGCATTTATCAAATAGACACATTCAAAATAACTGGATGTCTACGAGATTTTAAAAGATGAAGAAACAGCAAAGCTACACACAGGAAAACACTGAAAATAATTATTTTGAAATTACACATAACTACATATTTACATTCTTACCATGATTAATAAAAAAGGCAAGACTGATGGAAACCTGTGCAGGATGGGGAATGCAAACACACACTTCTGCATACTAGTAAAAGGATTTCCTAGGTTGTGCACAACAAAGTGAAACTCAATCAGTTCCAGACATTTAACTTGGTATGATACTGTGACAAAAAGCAGCACATGGTGGCACTGGAGGGTGCAATGGGATGCCACATCTGACTTCTCATAACCTTTTAAAGCTTTTAAAGTACAATGACATCAAGTCATAATCATTCACTTATAACAAAAACCTAATCCCAAGTTCACTCAGCTCACTGTGGCTGTCAGAAGGAATGGACTATGGAACCAGAATTTACTCAAAATTTCTCATTCAAGCCATACATATACAACGTGACAGAATCAGAAACAAATGCAGTTCCATGCTTCTGGCAAGTGAGCATCTATAACATTACACAGACACTGACATTAGTTACCATACAATGCTTTTCAACATTTCAAATTTAACTCTTCCTTTACTTTCACTTTTTCAGTATTCAGAAGAAATCAAATCATATAATGTTATGCCAAATGTAAATTATTTCTCTTGAAGTTAAAAATTCCACTCTCTCATAATAAATTGTTAGTTAATAATTTAAAGGACTGTTAATTAAATAGTTTTGTGTTTCCTTAAGACTGCCTCAGTATAATTTCCTCAAGTAGTACTTGTAACTACTATTCTTTTGTACAGTCTTCTGATGTATTCTTCCTTCTTTTGCCAGTGAAAAATAAGTCTTGTGCACTGAATTATCTCAAAATATTTAGTTTTTTAGCCACTGAAATAAGGAAGCTTAATTTCTTTTGGGATTCTGTCACTCACAAAAAGTTACAAATCCAGAGCAAGTTGAATGGGGATAATTTCTTTCAGGGGAATTCACAATCATTCATTTCTTGAACAGTGCTAGCACTTTGCTGGTGCTTTGAGAGACGACCGACTGGGGACTGGGTTTTGCTGCTCCTTTTCCTTAAAGGCTTTGCACAAGTAGCACAAAAGGCTTTCTGCCTTTTACTTGCAGCCAGTGTTTGGAGCACAGGAAAATCTGAAGGTTATTATCCTGTCCTTGTTCCATATTATGTAAACAAACACTAAAAAATTCACAGTGCATTTCCTGTCTTCTTAAAAATACAGCTTTCAGCCCATAGGGCATGGTGGAAGATTTTTCCCTAAAAGTTTATGGAAAAAGAAAAATGTAAAATTTGCCAGATAAACTTGTAAATAATTTTCCATTGTGAAAATGTTTTGAGACATATTGATGAAATCCAAAGGAACTAAGAAGAGCCAGTAGAATTGAAAAAACCTTGAATAAAATGGACCTTGCAGCCATCCTGTCTTGGAGCAGATGAAACAAATGCAAACTCTTTAAGGCTCCCTTACGCCCAGCATAAAGGCAGATGTAACCTACCTCAGCCCTATGCTAAAGAGAATCTATTTCCCTCTCTGTTCTACCGTGGTTATACTTTCAGTTGCTCTGAATGAGGCTGAACCAGGTTCACACTCTACACATCTGCACAAGAAGATTACCTGACACCAGAGGGACTCCTGAAGTACCACAGACTACGAATGAATCATTGTGTCAAGCAAAGTTAAAAGGCCCAACACTGACTTTCCTGTACAGGCAGAAAATGGCCTTCAAACATAGTCAGGGTCAGGGGTGATGTTACAGAGCTCTTTCTATCTGAAATATCTTCCCAAAGTCAGGGCTTTGGCAGATTTCAGGTGTGTTCATAATATATATTATATCTGATAATAATGCATGTAGCCCATTTGCTTCTATTATTCATTGTAGAAATACAAGGCAGTGTGGTCTAGGAAAAAAAAACAAACATAATAAAAAGAGGAAGAATTTTGCAGGTATTTTTCTTCTAATCCCTAAATTATTTTAAATTATCAAGATCTTTATAATCTATCTACATGTTTCCTTTTCGCATTTCCATTCAAACAACAGTCTTCTTTTCTTGAAATGCAACATCTTTATATCCTGTTAACAACCAGGAACAGGGAAAAATGAACTTCACAGCATGACATAATAACTACAATTACCCATTTCAGATATGTGAATTATGGTGTTTTCAAAATACAGAGGAAAGTACTAGAAATTTTTCCTGGACTCTCTTCAAGTGCAATAATGCTCTATAAACACCAATTGTCAATTTGTAAATATTTGCATGGTTTTTATGGCTAATAGAGAGTGTTCCAGAAAAACCTGGAACTTAGATCTACAGAGTTAAATTGCAAAACATTCTTTTTTGTGAGAAATATGATAGAGGGTAATTTATTAATAAATTAAACTAAGAGGTAGCAAATTGTAAGAAACAGCTTTTTGTCTTTTCAACTGTCCTGGAATGCACAGAAATTTTATAGTAGAATTTTTACTGTTTACTGCAACACTTCACCTTCTTTGTCTTGTCTACTTGTGCATAACTGCAATGTGTGTAGTTTCCTATTTGCTGCTGTATTTTTAGTAAGCATTGCATTACAATTCACACAACTACCTGCACAGAAAAGCTGTGGCCTGATTTGGTAGCCCAATTGTTCAGATAATGAAATTTATTCTTGAGGAGCAGCACAAATCCTGTTTTTTGTGCATGCTTTGGGTTCTTTCTATAGAAGACATGGGGTAAAGAATCTGTATCTCACCTTAACAGAGTGCCAAGGTACAGGCAATGTGTACTCTTTGAACTCCATGCTTCCATCCTTAACTGTGACTGCAAGAATTTTTCAGGACTTTATACCATCTGTTCTCAAACAATGTGAAAAGGCTACAACAATGACATTATCACCTTGTATAAACCTTGAACTCAGAAGTCTTTCAGAATATCAGTGATGAATACATTTGCAGTTATCTGTTTGTCATAAAAAGCACCAGTGAAGGGAAGTCCTAGTTGTTTTGAAAGAGCTCACTTTGAACTCTACATACAGCTACTTTTACAGCCTGTCACGTTTGCATGTATTGCTAGGTAAGAACTCCCAGAAGTTAATTGCCTTATATAATTATGAAACAAGAGGATCTATAGGATAAACATGAAATCCAGAATTTATGATTATATAGGAATGTCAGCAATTAGAATATTCTGTTTCCTCTCAATTTTGATCACAGCTAATTAAAATTCAATATAAGGATATTTCTTGTGAATTCCTTCTGCAAGACAGTTTTCTCATTAATTATAGGGTTGGATTACCCAAAATTTAAGTAGTAGTCAGACAAAATTTGTATGATGTCACAGCAAATCAGTCTCAAAATACAATGAAGGTAAGGAAGTTTTCCTTTTCCAAAACAATACTGTGAACATAGCACATTGCTTGAAAGGTAATGGTAAAGAACATACTGCCCTATGAATGTTTACAACAAATTATTAAAAGTATAATCACTTCTTTTTCTTTCCAATGGAGGTTACTTTATAAAACGTCCACCTAAGAAGACCCATATTCTCTGGAATTTTAGCAAGATAGATTGAGGGCTGTTTCTACAACTGGAAAAGGTCACTTAAAGAACTCCAGCTAAAATGTTAGTGAAAAGGGAAACCACTGAGAGAAAAATTTGGCTTTATTTTTATATACAAGGAACAAAGATCAACCCAACAAGCTTTTTGAAAGATAAGCCTGATACTTTTATTGCCTTGAACTAAATTGACACTTATCTAAAGGGTTTTTTAGTATGCCAACAGGAACAGTATTTTTAACTTGTATTTTTTTTTAATTTTTTTTTTTTTATTGTTTATTGTTGGGTTTCCTTATAGTTATTTTGGCTGACAATAAAAGATCACTGCATTTTACCTAGACTGCTATGTATTTGTCACACCAACCCGCCACCAAACACAAGAAGAGGTAGAAAAAGCTTTGTTCTTCATTTAGCAGTAGTCACACAAAGCTAAAACCATACATTTGGGGTGAATTTCACGAATGCCTCTAAATCAACTGCTTTCAACATATTTGTTGCTTCAAAAAAAATCAAGCTTTCTATTTTAAGAGGACAAGGGCTCAGAGCATTCTCTCCCATAACATACCTTACTGATCTTTCCATTGCTTATTAGAAAACATGTATGAAGTATGAATGACTCAATGAGGGAATACAATGATTAGGGTATAGTCTAAAAGGGCAAGCAGTATCTGGAGACACTCCACTTGTGCTTCCAGTCGCTACAACTAGTGACTATTTCTCTTTGGCCACGAGATTAATTCATCTGTACAACTAACCTTACGTCACCCTTCATTTCTTATCTTTCCCTCCTCTATTCACCTATTTCGACTTCTTGCCTGTGACTTGCTTTTCACGTGCCCAGCTCAGGGTACTCAGCACCCTTCGGTCTTAGTTATCTTCCTCGGACATCTTTTGCTCACATTTCCTTTTTTCCTCTTTGAATTTCCATTTTTTAAATGTATGCATATAATAAAAACAAAGGGCCTTGAAATAGGATACAAGGTATATTTTATAGGCAGACTTAAAAAATTAGAATTCTTATAAAAGAAGATATAGTCAAACCATGTAATTGCAAGGCAGTATTGCTGCATATTTAATTCTTCTATCCATCCTGCACGAACTTACACTGTCACAAATAAAACCAGACTCCCAGCTGTCCCTTTTTTATCTGAGAAGTGTCAATGTAGTGATTTATAAATGCAAAAATTTAAAAATACAGGATTTCTGCCTTGAAGATCATACAGAGAGAAATAGAGAAAAAAAAAAAAAAAAAAGAAAGCAGGAGAGGGGAAAGAGCAGGCAAAATAAGAATTAAACACAGAGGGAAAATATGAAACATATTTTTTTGGCAGCTGAATAGTACTGATAGTACTTGGAAACGAGAACAAATGGGGGAGTAAATAAGACCAAGCTGGAATTCTGCATTAGAAACAGAGAGAAGGAAATGGCTTTTGCAGGAAGATATTGATGGTGTTCTAAGTGTTTTATGAATATGGACTATGAAGTTTAAAGAAGATTTTATATAATAGCATAACTCCCAACTGGACCAATTTTCTAAATTCATTCACATTCCTGTCAGTTTGACTGTGTTGGTTTCGATGAAAGCTTTTTTCGTCAAAGCCTCCCCTACTTTACTGCACTCTCAACACAAACCATTACCACAAAGAAAAAGCTATGAATATTTCAAAGAACTAAATGGCATGGATGGATTAATATTTTAATTCAAGTTATGCTTGCCTTTTATCAAGTTGTAACTTTAAACATAATAAATTCTCTTTAAAGAACCAAAGGCTTTCATATTCTATATTTTGCCTCCTTTTTCATTATTTATTTTAAGTGTTTTTCTAAACACTATAATGCTTATGGACCTAGCCAATGGCATGTCAAAAGCAGAGAATAAAACTACAATTGTACCCAACTTACTCTTCTGATAAATTTTCAATCTAAACCAAAAAATAATTAATTTTACCTTTGCCTATTTTAAACTTTTGTGCCAAAATTTTCTTTACTTTAAAATACAGATTCAGAACATTGTACAGTATTTACCCCCCAAAAATGTGAAGAAATACTTTTTGAGGCTCTGCTCTAGGTGACAGCTGAATCACAGCAGTGTGGCCAGTGTATGCTACTGGAAGTGTTCATAGGACTAGAATTTAACAGAACTGAGTGATTCACTTGCCTTCTTTTGTGATATGATCACATTTATTTTCAGGAATTCATTGATAATAAAGTGCAGGTATGTCATCATATAAAACCAAAACAAGGTGATTAGGCTATCTGCCAATAGATAGCCTAAGACTCTGAGACTTTGCACCTCAAATCAGTTTGTACATAGCTAAAATTTCCTAAACTTGAGAAAGGCAAAATTGAACTGCGGAAGCATGAATTTTGCATTTCTATGACAGAAAGTTAATATTTTTGATAATATCCTTCAGAGAATATCTCAGTACTCTTTTTAACTTAGTAGCTATTTCAGTATTTATTATGTTTACTTCATTACATCATAGTGGGTTCAGTTCATTCAATTCATTCATTGCTAACCTGGGCTGCATGAGACAAAGCCCTGCCAGCATGTCACAGAAGGTGACAGGAGGTGTTCCTTTCCTCGTGCTCGGCACCTGGACAGACACCTGCAGTGATGGGCTCCTCCTCACTACAAGACACATGGACATACTGGAGTCCAAGGGAATGCTATGAGGATAATTAAGAGATGGAAGAATCTCTCCTAAGAGGAAAGGGTGAGAGATCTGGAACTGTTCAGCTTGGAGAAAATTTTGTTCTGTTTTAAAAATCACATTATACTAGCAATATGAAATACTCACTGTCTCATACTAATGAGAGCTATGGCAAAAATGAGACCTTGCTAGATATAAGTAGAAAAGGTCAGCATAGCAAAATAGTTCAGCTAACAATAAACTCAATTTCAAATCTTGGCCCATCTTTGAAGCTGAAACAATAATGGGCTTACAAGGAAACAGCAACATTCTTGCAGTATTCAGGGTTACTATTGAGGCAGGATACCTGAAGTTGCTATGCTAAATATTGCATCTCTTGACAGTAATGGTCCAAAGATTTTTCCTTTGAAGATCACAGAATCAGAGAATGGCTGAGGTTGGAAGGGACCTTTGGAGGTCATCTAGAGGTTCAATCCCTCTGCTGGAGCAGGGCCATCTAGACCCAACTGCAATGGACCATGTCCAAATGAGTTTTTAATATATCCAGGAATGGCAAGACCACAATCTCCCTGGTCAACCTCATGCCCCTCTGGAAACACACCAATAAAGCTAGCAAATTCCAAGACATAGTTTTTCTCCTTCATGTCAAATATTTTCTTCTTTTTTCTGTTTTTTCAGCCACACTGACTTCAGTAGGGCTGCAGAGATTTTTAAACAATAAAATTTCTGATTTTATTTTTGACCAAGTATTATACTATCACTACATTATATTTCATCTCTTCTTCAGCCATTTTTAGCTGTGAAGTCTGTGCTAGAGATTCTACTTTTGTGATTTCTTAAACTATATCTCCAAGCTAATTTGATACATAAATCCTCCTGTATTAAAGAATATATAGCACTGACTTTTTTTTTTTTTTTTTTGGCAACAGTGAATACAAGACATTCCTGCAAGAAAAAAAGTATTTTTAAAATTAAAAAAAAAAAAAGATGACCTATTTTATTTTACAATGGCAGTTTTCCATACAGTCATATATACCTGTACACAGCTAGAAACATAAATTACAATTGATTCATAAATCCTTTGCCTTTTCATACTTCTTAGCACAGCAACAGAAATTCATAGATGTTCTGAGTTCACTAATTTTGACTGTTCTGTTCCACAGAGTAGAAAAACTTCCATTTAAGACAGCATTGTGGTTTGGCAGTCTGAGAAACTGAATGCTAAGACTTGTTACATCCTACAAATCAGCACAGTGAGGTGGGTCACTTATGGTTTCTTGTGGTTATGGTTTCTTCACTTATGGTTTGCTCATGGTTTCTTCTGTCATGTTTTTGCTTATGGTTTCTTCTGTCATGTTTTTGTCTTGCTCAGGCCTTACAAGTCATCAGACTCGCAGAAGAAGACGCCTTGCATATATGGGCCACAACAGACACATCCTCACATCGCCTCACACACCAATATGTCCTGATTATGCCAAAGTGTATGGCAGGAGAGGGTTTAGGGCACTAGAGCCTGTCAGAAAATGTGCTACCACAAGACAAATTCCACAGCTTCAGTGCATTGTTGCTGCCCTATTTCTTCTCTGGTGTTGTCCTCTGGTGAAAATTACAGATAGATCCCATGCCCAGAGAAAATGTATGCATCTAACAGATGCTGCAGAAATCAGGAAGACTCAGACAGATTACCAACATTCTCTTGGTGTTTTGCTGTAATTTTAAGTAGAAGACATACTTTCTTCCATTAGAGTTTATTCAAATTTGTTACAAATTCCAGTGTCATCTTTCTAAATACAAACTTGAAAATGAATATCTGCTATTTGTGTGGAATACCTTGCCACTAGGCTGTTCATACGGTACAGTGTGTGTGAACAGCTACAGTCTACCACTTTTATTAGAGCTCTTGATCCTGAACTATTGTACAAAGGTCAGACTATAAAAAATACAGTTATGTTCTCATCGCTCCCCATCCTGCTATAGATCTTCCTTCAGTAATCAGATATTTACTTTGCTACTATACACTGAAAGGTCATTTAGAATTAGTATTGTACACTGAGGTAGTTGTTCAGCCGCTTCAGCTTATGCTGATTGGGCTGAGTCTCAGGCAGCCATGATCAGACTCCTGCTAGCCCTGTCTTCTCCCCCCATCAAGAGCCCAACACAAAGGACTCCTACTTCCTTCAACGTGGAATCACTATGTGAGTATTGCTTAGATGTCAAAAGAGGGAGAGTAGGCTTGGCTTAAATATCAGTAGGTCACAGCTGTTATCTATATAGTTCCACAATCTCAATTATTAAAAAAAATATTTTTGCTACTTGTTTACAAATATTTCTCACCATTAAAGAAAACACAGGGTGCATTAGCTTTCCCCACAGTCATTTGAAAACAGAGGAGCAATAACAGCACATGCAAGGCTCCGACAACAGAAACAATTTGACAAGAACATTTGACAAGAAAAATTTGACAAAAAAATTTTACAAGATCAAGGTTTAACACCAAGTTATCAGGTTCATATTAAATAAATAGTGAAACTTTGTTTAAAATTAAATACAAAATATACAGAAGGTCAGCTTCCCTTGCACTTTGATCATTTAGAATAAATGGAAGATTACTTTCATACACATTTCAGATGTAGCACATGCAGATATCAGTAAAAATAGGAAAACCCTGTATATTTATCTGCCTTACAAGTATTTCCTTCATAATCATCAGGAATCTTTCCTGCATAGTCTGAACATAAAGACAAGTTTTTAATGTACATAAGACATGTACATTAAAGTTTACTATGAAAGAGAAAATCATTAAAATCCCCAGGAAAGGGTCTGAGGGTGGCAGTCAATGACAAGTCTACACTGTAACACTTGCAAAACAGCAAATCTTGTTCTTGTCTGTTTTAAAAATGGAATTGTGCATGACACACAGAAGCCAGTAATTTTCCTCTGTGCAGCATTCATGAGGCTTTCCCCACAGAAGTGCTATGGTTACGTGTGATACTAAGAAAGAAGCACAATATTTGTGAAAGAAATCTAGATTAGATGAGCACAAATGATAATTTCTTCAGTACTTCTTTGATATCACAAATTTTAAGCAGAAATATATACCTACATTTCAACTTTTTAGAGGAGAACTGCATATTTATTGAGAAGGAAAAAGAAATAGTAACTTGCTAAAATAAAATACCATAAATGGTAACACAAAAAATAACTTTAGCTCAAAGAATTATTAAATTTTGACTCATGACAAATTCTATTTTGCAGTATTCAATTTTACCCACATATTTTCTAAAAAAACACATTATCCTTGTGTAGTTCAGTTTGAATGAAAAATAAAATTTAGAGAGCAAACAAGCATTTATATAGGGTCTTAAAAAAATAGAAAATGAACTCTTTTTCCTGGAAAACTCACTATGAAACCTCAGAGTAAAAAGTAAAACCTTACTGCCACAGGACTATGCTAAAGGACTTGCTGTGGAATTCTCTGTAAATGAACTATACCCAAGGTATACTTGCCAATCTATAACCCCAAAAGAATTGCAATTCAGGACATATAGAAAAATAAATTATGCTGTAGGTGTTAAATAGCATTTTCATTGCTTTTCAAACCACTATCTCTTTATGCACATTGCTTTATCTTTGGATCAGTTGAGTAGGGACTTGTTGGAAAAAACATTTCCACAATTAATCTCGTGTTTGTTTGGGCATAATTGCATGTCATGAAACACTCACTGAACATAATTAGCTCCTTTGTACTACTAATCCAAAACTTTTTTGTATGAAAATACTGACTTGCCAGATGGTAAGAAACATAATGCTAAATCACCAACTGGGAAATCTGAGTTCAGGTTCATAGGCCACGGAACAACAATGATGAAAGGATACAGGGAGCCCTCAAGGGTAGAGAGGGAAGACTGCCAGGCTATTCCTAAACAAGATATGATTCTTGCCTTTCTCATAGTAAGATTTTTAACATAAGGAAGGCAGTTGGGTAGGAGACAAAAGCAAAGGCAGGCAGTAAAAGAGGAGATCAGTCTAACTGCACTCAGCTCACAGAGTGCAGTTCTTTCCTCCACTCTTGCTTTCTTCCCTTTGTTTCCCCTCATCCTCTGCCTGGTTAGCCTCTCTGCTGCTATTATGGACAACAAATGAACGGCTGCATTAAGGAGTGTTCACCTAGATGTACAGAAAACCAAACAAAACACACACACACACAAAAAGAAAGATGCAAAATTTCTGCTAAACTAGCAGAGCTCAATAGAAGAATAGATTGCTCTGCATTTCATTAACAACATTGAGTTATGCTTTTCAAAATAAAAGGAGAACCCTGTGAGCTCTTTCATTATGTATCCTTGTAGCTGAGATTCTGTGCAGTGCTTAAGGGAAGGCAGTTCTGGCTGAAGCGGATGAGGGAAGAAAATTATAATCGAAAATCAATATACTTGTCCTGCAATTAAAATTCTTGGCCTAAACAGGACATTGAGCTTTAGATGTCTTAACTTCATTCAGCAGCCAGAAATTATAAGATCTAAGTCAGGAGGGCTGAGTCAGATTAAAACTTTCTCTGAAAACCCTTCTGCCATTTTTATATTTCTGTAAGTTGCATGTTACCTTTTAGGGCAAGCAGGACTAAAACTGCTTCTTTAAGAAAGGTAAAAAAGCTTTATGAGGTACCAGAGAGGCCAGATGCTTCTAAAGGGTAAGAAGAGAGCTGGAAGCTGAGGAAGGCAGCACCTGGCTGGGCTGTCATGGAGAGGTTTCTTTGGGCCAGATCTGAGGGAACTGGAAAATCCAGAAGTATAAAGAGCAACACAAGATCTAAGTATGTCTCCTTACTTAAACATAATTTTAATCACAGATGGAAATAAGCAAACATATTGTTCCAAGTCACTGCAAGTCCTTTAAAACAAAAAAGAGAAAAAGAGATCTCAAAGGGCTTCTTATCAATATGATCCAAAAATACTAGTTTGAAAAAACATGCAGTGTAATGAGCTGCAAATATTATGAACAGAAAGTCAGCAAAGTTCCTTGCCCAGGCTTAATTGTAGTGTTCCCTCAGAGCTGATGAAGTTTGCACCTTTGTGTCCTGGCCAACAGGTGCACTGCACACCATTAGAATGGAGGGGCACCTGTCTCAAGCCTGGGCCAAACTATGGCCTTGCTCTGTCTGTCTCTGATGGCTTTATTACATCAGTGGTGTAATCATCACAGGAACAACAGCAAAAATACTAGTAATAAAAATACAGATAAGGCCAATCTTCATTTTATCACAAAAACTATCACAAAACTACAAAAACCTTGCTAGGGAACTATGTTTTGCTAACAAGCAGCAGTACTTCATCTGTTTTCCACACAGTGATACAATTTAACTCACTTCCACATTTAATCCTTTATCTTTTTCTACTATTTTGTATTCTATCACTGAAAATGTTTTTTCCTCCAGCAAACCTGTGGTGAAGAAGAATGTAAATTTTGAAGTAGCAGCAGCGAGTAAATTAAAACATGGAAAGTTTTATGAATTAAATATGAAACTGGCTAATGCAATCAGTTCTGTACTATTTACATTATTTATTTTATTAAATTAATTTGACTGCAGCTCAGTTTCCAGGGTGGTAAGGTTTTCATATCAAAGACGCAGTAGGACACTGTAAGAGAAATGGCTTTGGAACTGAGCAGACAGCATTAGGGATCTAGCGAAGGAGACTGCTTGGGGTTTGGGGATACACACATTTTGGAAATATTGGTGCTTTGATTAGCAGGATGATTGCTTACAGCATTGACATTTAATCTGTGAACACTGGGCTACAAGACTAATGCCTAAAAAAAGAGTAGAAGCAATTCACACTTTCTCATGTCATGATTTAAGTCTTTCTGGGAACTAAGACATCATTGCAATGGTCATATAGCATTTCCATTTTGAAATCTCCTTTGATGTTTTATCCCCAAGGGATACTGTAACAGATGGCTATTCAACACACATGTAGTCTTCCAACCCATACGCCTTTATTCCCAGTTACACTTCAGAAACCACTAAGGAAAAGTGTGAAAAAATGCTCTCAGTCCTACACCAGCAAGGGCTGCAAAATTCTGCTCCTGAATAAAAATCCCCTTTTCATTATTTTTAAAGCATTCTGCTCAGTATATACTTATTGCTTTTTCAAGATTATCTTGCAGAAGATATTTTTTTGTTATTTGGAGATTGGCTGTTTATAAAAAAGCTACAACTGACTATCCATCCAACCACCCATCTACCCTTTTCCCCCAACAAAAACTTTTCAAAATGCATTATATAAAAAATATTAAGGTCTCATTTCCTGTTAAATAGCTGTTGCTAATATGTTATTCATTTTTATCATGAGAACTAATGGGACTGTCAAAGTATTTCTCATTCCAAACAGGGAGGTCAGATTCTTTAAGCAATTTTCAAGGAACTATAATCAGAATAAAAGGTTTCTTAACTGGAAATAGACTGTCACAGAAATATTTGAAAAAAGCCCACTGTGGGGAATACAAGCCGAAGAACCAATGACCACAAATTAGTATATTTTAATGTGCAATATATATGAATGGACTAATTTCTAAAGAATAAGGGTGGCCAAAATAATCAGAGTACTTAGACACTGCCCAGAGGAATGTATCAAGGATGGCAAGTTTTCTGAAATTATGAATAGTTATTTACGGAGATTTGGATTAATTTATCCCTATAGACACAAATTTACTTATTTTACAATTGATTAAACTGAAATTTTCTTGAAGGAGACCATGATTTTCTTTTTATTTTAACAGGACATAGTACAGCAATGACATCTCACAGAATTAAAAGTGGGTGGATAAAGACAGAGCTGTAAGATGTTTGCAAAGCATCACACCAAAACTATTTTAGATTTTCTTGAAAACATGACCGGAAAGCTGTCTAAAAAATCACAGACAAACTGTTTTATTAGATGTCAGCATATCCCAGTGGGAAATGTTGCTAAAGGAACGAAGGAGGTTTCTGTGGGATGCTTCTCTGGCTTCTACTGCTGGGAACTTCAGTGAAATTTGTGTGGAGAAGAGAGGAACCCTACCTTGCACAAACTCTGATTGCCATTATATTTACATTTACAATACTTCATTAGTTATCAATTCATCTTTAATTGCTTGTTCAGATATCATTTATGCACTTTGATAATAATTCCTTTATAAACAATAACAATAATTACTCAGCAAAAATAAACTACGTCCCAGATTAGAACTTTCCTTCAAAATAGCAGCTAAGACTCTAATCAAGGAGAAGTATCTCAACTGACTGCTGAGAATATGGAAAATTATCAAACCCAAGATCAAAGGACATCTGATCTTTTAAAAGGTCTTCCCTTCAAAGAGAAAAGGGGAATCTGTCAGCCACAACTGACAAGCACAGGCTGAAAAAGGCATCTATGTACAGTAGAGAAACGGAGAACACTTAAAAATTACTGAGAAATCCCAAGCACTTTGGCTGCTGTAGCACTAAGAGTAAAAACTGAGAAATTGTTACTAATGAATCCTAGTTAGTTAAGAAGTAGCTTAAGCAAGCAGTAGCTTGCCTCTCTATCCCAACATTAATATCAATCCCATGCCAAGTGACAAGGAAGAACTAGGGGAATGAATTTTGAATCTGTGTCTCAGCAGGGAGATCTGGGCACCTTCCAGCCTGCTTTGCCAAGTGTAAGATATGCAAAAGCCCAGTCTTATGGCTATAGGTATATAGACCTCAAGGAAACTGCAACACTTCCGCAGTGAACAATTGGGAGACTGGGAGAACTCATATTCCAGCTACAACCTCAGGTCACAGCACAGCTAAAAGCCTGAAGAGTCATGATTAAAATCAACTCTCAGACTTCTTTGTGGTTTATTGATTATAAAGAATTCAAATGTGGTCACTGTTTATAAAACATGGCAGAAGCCATGAATTAAAATTTTGTGATCCAAACTACACATCGGTATTAGAATTTATGCCTAATATCAGTTATTACAAGTTTTATAATACATAGAGGATGTGTAGAACTTATAAAAGAAGGCATCAACTTATTTCTTTGTTTTGAATTTTATTGTTCCCTAATTATAAAAAAAAAAAAGATGCTATTTTTGCAAGGCTGAGCACAAAGTAACATGCTTTGATAAGGCATCTGAACAGACAAGGCAAAGATTTTTTCAAAGAAACAAGAGCTCCCAAGGCAGAAATAAAGGCACAGCAGTAAAGAGGGAGAAAATAAAAAATGCAGCTGCACAACTGTGAAAAGCAGAAGTAGCTACAGCTCAGTGGAATGCAGCAAGAGCAGAGATGCTATAGAGAGTTTTGCACTGAAAGCTGAGGAGCTGTGACTTGACAAAGGGAAAAAATACAGACAGGTGGACATCAAGAGTATTCATTCTATATGATGTAGGCTTTTGTTATTATTTTGTAATATTTGTCAAACTAAAGCAGTATTTTAACCAGACTCAGGGTAAGATATTTTTTCCTGACCTTTGACATTTGGTATTACAAAAAAGGTTAACCATGACTTTGACTGCAAACAATATTACCTGGATTAGTTCAGCTAAGTTTTGCAAGTTCAGAGCCCTGAATAATCTAGGAAAATAGGTCTAGTACAAAAAAAGACTGAATCTAACCTTAAAAATTATCAAATTTCCTCTGAAAAACAGACAAAAATACTTTCTGAGAATAACTAGGAAAGTGCTACTCTAGAAAATAATCTAGAATTTGCTTCTGTCAGTAAATTATACTGAGTTTACTTGAAATGAAACAATGGTAATGCAATTTTGCAATTGCATGTGTCCATAAATGTCTACCTTTGCAATACTTAACAGGGATAGATCTTCCCTACTTAGCACAAGTAATGTTGGAAAACTTCCTGCATGTATGAACAGCTTGTCAGTGGAAAGGCTGGCAGTGCCATAGAGGTGTAATTCCTCTCATCTGATGTGACCTGTTTAACCTATATTAGTCACTGAGTGTCCTGGATTCTTCTAGGCATGTTTGGAGGATTATTCATTCAGTCATCTAAAATCCCTGTTTTTCAAAGGCATGAATCACCTTCTAGAGGTGTCATAGGTTAAAAAAATGATTGAAGATGATTAGTTGAACTTAGCATGGCAGAAAAAGCAACACAGTGTAGCCAAAGCAGAAGCACATGACACCCATAAATTATAAAATATAAACCAAGATATAATTATTATGCTTTGTCTGCAAACCAAGAGTAATTCAACTAAAAAGTGTAACCAGCAAAAGTATGTCTTTGCTGGTTCTAAGAATGTGTAGCCAGACGCAGTGTCCATGCATTTCACATAAGTGTATCAGCAACGTGACTACCAAAGGTGCAAACAGTGGACACCAGACATCAGAGATACCAAGGACAATCAAACTGAGAAATATGATTAAAACTAGTCCTAATATTTGCTGGGAATAATAGACTACTGGCAATATAATCTGAATTAAAATCAAGATTGCAAATTAGAATAGAATAGAATAGAATAGAATAGAATAGAATAGAATAGAATAGAATAGAATAGAATAGAATATTTCAGTTGGAAGAGCCCTACAACTATCCGAGTCCAATTGCCTGACCACTTCAGGGCTGACCAAATATTATTGAAAGAGTTCTACAAATGTCTCTTAAATACTGACAGATGTAACCCCCAAATAGCATAACAGCATCAAGCACAAGGAGGAAATACGGAGAAGAAGGAAGAAAAGCCATTAAATAACTATAAACACTAACTATTTTGTATACTTATTCCTGATAGTTAATAACATGTAAAATGAACTTCATTAGCATGAAGAATGCTGTTAATGAAAGAGTTTAGTAACATTTTTGTTTAAAGTTTGCAACTATCCTGATGTGTCAGCCTTTAAAATATATCACAACAGTCTCCAATTCCATGGAAAATATCAACATACATGCCTGAATTTGAATCTGGACACATATTAAGTTGCAGCAGTTTTCGTCAGCAAAAGCTGCTGCAAGCTTACCGTACTAAAATATTTGATGGGTTTAATATCCATATATAACTTTAAGTATTCAAAAACCTTTAAAACTCATGGTCTAGGAATGAGACCTTCCTTACGTTTATAATTTTTATACAGCAGCCAGATTAGATCAGTGTACAAAATTTCATTCTATGACATAATTAACCATAGAACCATAGAACATTTCCATTTGGAAGGTACCCACAAAGATATATTTCCTGACTCCACACAGGACCACGTCAAAGTTAAATCATATAAACCAAGAGCATTGTCCAAATGACTGAACACCTAAAGACTTGTGGCCACAGCCCCTTTTTCTTGGTTGCAGGTTCCAGCAACTGACCACCCTCTTAATGAGGAGTCATTTCCTAATACTAGGTATAACCCTCACCTGATGCAACTTTAAGCACTTCCTTCACATCCCTTATTTGTGTAAGAATAGGAATGTTTGGAAGTTTGCTAAATAGAATGGACAAGATCAAAAGTTATATTTCTCTATTGCAATATCATATTACTGAAAGGTGAAATCTGGGAAAAACTGGTTATCTGTGAACATTTGCAAGCCTATTTGAATTTGGACAGATCTGAAAAACATCTCCAGGTATTCACACAGTCCTAGATAAAATGTCATTTCCATCAGAACAGTCTCACTCTTACATTTAGAGATAAATAGATGGAAATTACCAATATTGCAATAAAATTTAAAACATTGTTATATTTCTTTAAAAAAATTTAGAAGATAAACAAAAAACAAAAAGCTGGAAATACAGCATTTTATATTTTTCTAAAATGTTGTGACTACTTATCTTCTAATAACAGATTTTTTGCAAAGCTTCTTAATTTTTTTATCAAGCAACATTGCCTCTCATTTTCATTCTGCTAGGAAGCATACTTTTTATTTCTAAACTAAATTTCAATAGAAAACATTTTCCAATATATGGAAATCCTGCATTATCAAATTGTGCATTGTTAAATACTGTTTCAGTAGAACTTGCAAAACCGCAGCACTGGCACCATAAACCTCTTCTATACTACTGAGATAAATAAATCTCTGGAGAAGGCAGAAAATTATTTTCTACTGCAGGAAATATGGAAGTGTATTAAACTTCTGAACTGAGATTTGGTTTTGGAAAATACTAAGTGCCTACTTTCACTATCAGCTAAGATAAAGGTTTAGTATGAATCATGTGCACTTTAAACAGTACTGACAAGAACAATGTATTATTAAGCATTGAACTCTGCCACAGCAAATAATATTTATCTGACAAAATATAACAAGTGACTGACATTTTCTATATTAATGTCATGTTTCATCATTTTAGAAAACTTATTTTCTTAATTCCTACAGAATGCCCAAGGTATTTGAAGCTTTAGCAGATGTATGACATACACTCTCTGTTCATAACATCTCACAGACTGACTCACACTCAGGGAATCAAATGTAAATGATACAATAAAGAGGAAATTTAAGAATAGTATAAATATCTGTAGTGTGAAGTCATGATGTACAGACAAAAAGTGATTATTCAGACAGAATTCAGTGGAATAAACTGAGAACCATAGGCAGTATTTGAAAGTTAGCCCACAGGCCCCCCCAAACTTCTAAAAGCCCATAGTGAATTCCTAATCCCAAGGTCTAAGAGCTGCTACTTCCATTAGGAAGAATAAGAACTGCTCCTCAAGGGACAATTAGACAACTGAGGTTGAGACATTCTATGCTTAAATATATGAGAATGAAAACTGTCTGAGCTTCAATTTCAGCAATGCATAAAGTTAAAAAAAAATAAAAAGGTATTTTCTTTTGTTATTGAAAAAAAAGGACAGGTGGAGATAGGGAAAAGAAGGAAACAGACACAGGGGAAAAAGTAAAAAGTTGAGAGTGAGTCTTACACTGAAAGTTCTCCTAACTTCAATAAATTTATCATGATCTTCTTTGGAAGATTCATGAACTGAAAGAATCATATATACAGCATATTATTGAAAGCTAGAGCTCTCATTAAGTGACATTTTGAAATTACAGATTTAAACGCACATCTTACCTTATACTTCCATT
Source organism: Anomalospiza imberbis (assembly GCF_031753505.1). Taxonomy (NCBI): domain Eukaryota; kingdom Metazoa; phylum Chordata; class Aves; order Passeriformes; family Viduidae; genus Anomalospiza; species Anomalospiza imberbis. The sequence continues at coordinate 26,768,140 of NC_089685.1, read as the reverse complement.
ATTTATAAAACATTTTTGCACAATATTTTTTGGAAGAGAATATTTTGATCTTTTAGTTAGGCCTTCTAAAGCATTTTTAGTTTATCAATATCTTCTTCCCAACAACAAAAATAGCACATACACATTTCAGATGCTTGTCTTGGGACATTCTATTAGCCTGCACTTGAAAGCGAACACTGGGAATTTGCAGCATGTGTCAAATGTGTCAAAACAACCAAGAGTGAAATCATTACATATATAAATACCCATATATTTACTGCAAGATTAATGTGGAGGAAAGGTGCTAATTTGACAGTTGCCAAGTCTCAGCTCCACAAAAAGGTGGAGAATACACATTAGCAATGCCAAATATACATAAAGTTTACACTCTCTAGAGCACACAGGAATTGCTACATTCAGGAATGAAATAAAATTCAATATTTGCAGTGCTTTGCTTCTTTCTCTTTTCTGCAGAGAAGGCTTAAAGCACAACATGATGCTAGTTTTATATTTTTGATGATCTTGAAAGTTTTATATGAACTCAGTTCAGGGAACAGAGATTATTAAACAAGAAAATATCTTCAGCATGAAACATCTTGCAATCATATAATCTTTTACATCTTTTATATATGAGGTAAATGTTTTAAAACATGCTATGCCTCACATAGGTTTTGATGGTTTTGTCAGTTTGCTTGTTTTCCCACAGTGAAATCCCTTGCACTCATTTTCACCATCCTTTCAACATACCTTCTTTCGTTCTAGTATCTGAAATGTCTGGCTTTGTGCTGTTACTAAATACACAGTCCTGAAGGGCTGCTGCAACTGCCTACTCACACACTGCAGTAGCATTGAACTCAGTCAGGATGTTCTTTCAAGTGCTTTGAAATAACCTGAGATAGAGAAGGCATTATAGAAAAGCAAACTCTTTTCTATTTTATCCATGTAAACAGAAATCTATACTGTCTTCTGCTGTGAACTAACAAAGGCTGCTGCATGACAGATGAAATGCAGTTCAGGAGACCCACCATGAGAGTAATCCTTTCAAATGCATCTAGGATTGTTCAGATGACCAAGAAAAAATGTGGTCATGAGTATTCATACATTATTTTAAAAAAGTTAGGATGAGTAAAATATTAAACTAGATGAGATTCTACATGCCTGAAAGACATTTTTGTACTTAATACAAAATAATTCTGCAAACTTTACTCCAGTCTTTGACTAAGTGTGAAAAAGTGTCTACTGATAGGACAAATTAGGAGTGAAAATATAACAAGAACAAAAAGGACTTGTTTTATGACAACTAAAATCTTTAAATTAAAAAAAAAAAAAAAAAAAAAAAACCAAAAAATTTTTCCTAAGAGGGTCTCTGCACATTTTAATCAGGTAGCCTAATAAAAGTTGTTACTTTTAGCAATTATTTTTCCTCTTTATATAACTGGATTAGCAATGCCACGCTAAGTGTATGTCTGGTAAATTACCCAGAACCCCAAGAGACTTTTCATTTTATTGTTTCATGCTTTAAATTCTACCTATCTAGCAAATGTATTTGCAATTTGCTGGCTATTTTCAATTTTTGCTTGTGACACACAGAGGCTGTGAATTATAGCTAACAGTTCAGAAAGTACAAGCATTTTTCGCATACACAACTGAGAAAAAGGTATTTCATTTATAGTATGCAATCCTTTTCTTAGTGTTAAAACATGAGATCAATTATGAGTTTTAGAATTAGCCCCAGGTAATGGGAGATGTTCTTTACTGGCAAAGTGCTGCCTCTGACTATGGTGGTTTGAAGAACAGGTTGGTTCTTACTATACAAATAGAAAGATTAGCTCTGCTATGTGTATTTAGCACTTATATGCCACAAAACAACATCAGAATAACAGAGGAAATCTCTAAATATGACACAGGAATAAGAATCTTCTGGTGCATGGTTGTATGACAAAGATAAGATCCCTTTCTCCGCAAACATTTCCAGGCCTGGACAGATGGAGCTTGGCAGGGGCTGGAGCAAGGCATTGCTGGAAGAGCCATGCGCTCTCCCTTGCTGGGGACAGTCTGTGGCCATACGTCTGCAGCACAGCATCAGCAGGAAAATCCTGCTGGGGGATGAAGTCCTGACATCACTGACCCTGGCAAAACTCCCAGAGACAAGATTTTTCCCAAGTTTTAAATACTTGAACATACTGTACAAACCAGAGACAAGATAAACCCATTCTAGCTTACAAAAGATTTGGGGCTTTTTTTACCTGACTTAGGTAATAAATCTATTGCAAATGCCCCAGACCTCAAAGAGGCATGTAATTATTTTTAAAAGTGGAATGCATCTTTATATCTATATGGAACAGAAAAATGAAGGCAATATTCTCTAAGAGATTGCTCAATGCCATCGCTGGGCTGTCACTGAAAGCCCTGTTAATACTGAAGCCTAATTTGCATTTTTACCGAAATTTCAAAATTATTAAAACATGACGTATCTTTTGTCCCATTCCAAATGCAATGAAAAAATATGTTACCCTTTGTTGCAGAGAAGACATGAAATCTAAAGCTACCTGTCTTAATGCTATGTAACACTTATTCTGTGAAAAGTTTAAATTAGTCTCCAGAAAGCTGGCACCATTCCATTTTAAAGATAAAATTTAATTTTTTATTTCAAAACCTATAAGAAGCATCTCTCTATTATTTTTTTTTTCATAAGAAACTTTGATAGATTTAGTCCCTTATGAATCTCATTTAAAAATACATGCATTTAAATGCCAATTGGGACTTTCTCTGGAAAGCTAAGAATAAAGGTTTTAAAGTGGAATTCAGAAAGAAGAATAAAGTTAATATTTTTATTCCCAAGGTAACTGAATCTTTTCCAAGTATTACTGGTATCTGCTATTTTTTCTACTTGTGGTAAACAGAACTATTTCTCCTTAGATTATATAGTTTATTTTTCAGAAAAAGCACCCAGATATTCTGACAAGGAAAAAGCCTTTGAAGAATAATCAAACTCCTTTTTTATCCACTGTATCAATACTCTGTTAAACCTAAAGGTGTTATACTATTACTACTTTTTGTTTCACTAGTCTTGGTTTCTGCAACAAGACACTATCAAGAGCACAAGGCCAAAATGATGAATAATAAAACTAGCACATGTAGCAACATATTATTAAGTCTCATTGAAAAAAGGAATATAATTTGAAATACAGATTATACTGATGTTATTTAAGTTCATTTTACATAGCTATTTATCACTGAGTTGGAAGAATTTGTTCACTGAGGGTTTTATATTATAAGTGTGCTAGTTCTTTAATTATGCATAATAAATCACATTGGATTTTCAAGAGATCAATTATTCACTTTAAATCTTGGATTCTGTAAAAATAGTATGTGTGCTCTGACCTCACATTTTTTGACCAAAAAAAGGAAAAACTTCAGATTTGAAATACTAGAAGAAATTGCACTTCTTTCTTTCTGAGCCTACAAACATGAGACACCTGGAGGTAAGATTACTCAAAGAATATTTGTGCTTTTTCAAATTACTTTATAATGTATCATCTGTCTAGCCTATCTGCACTTTTCAGTCTCTGTAGAACTTATCACAGGAAAAGATACCAACTTCTATTTTATTTTTTATATATATTATCTTTTTTCCTTTTGTTTTCAATATGTTTGTGCAAGCATCATTGAAGAAGTGCATGTTCTCTTTTCCTGTATAACCCTGGGAATATAGTAGATGTCTTCAGTGTACCAAGAAACACAGATTTATGCTAGTAGGATAAAATTTAACTGTAGATGTTTGGTTTGGTTTCACAGGATTTGTCTCTCAGGTTATTATTTCAAAGGCCCAGTGTGTTGTTAGGGCCAGAGCTCTTTCTGATGGATAAACCCCTAATAGCCTGAGACATAGTAACAGGGGTAAAACTAAGGTTACTATGCTGTTCTACTTCAGGTAGTGTGAGATTCACTAAAAAAAATTGCAAGTCAGGGAGAATGTGGAAACTCAGTTGGCAGTAGATATTTTTTTTCCTCTCTGTAAAGTCTGCAGCTTTTTTCTATATATAAGCAATCTATTTGAATGTGATGAAGCACTAAGGTTTCACACACTTAAAGACAAGTGATAAATTGAAATGACATGGCTCTGTTGCTAGTTTACTGCTGAAGTAATCCAAATACCTTTTTAGTTTTTGTTACTGTCAGATTAATTTGTGTAAAATGTGCCAAGAGAGAACTCTAAAAGCAAACCAGGGAAGAAAGATATCCCATTATAACCTTCTATTTTAGTGCATGACTTACTTCAGGCTGCTGCACTTCCTGAAACTTCAAACTAAAACATGGATATAAAATAAGCCTTCCATACAAACTACACTGCATGCAAATGCAAATAAAAATGATCAAGACAGTATCTTTATTATTTTCTTTCTTGAGAATATAGTTCAAACATGAGATGAATGCTACAACAGAAATACAAGAAAATTCATTTCTTGAACAAGTTTCCATTGTACAAACATACCTGTTTTGCACTGGTATGTGCACAACTAGTGGGGCTAGTAGCAGTATAAGGAAACAATGAACTCTAGATTCTAAACAAATGCATTTACCACTGCTGCTTCTTGAAACTGAGATGCTGTGACAACAGAAAAGTACTTATGAAAGATTTACAGGAAAACTCTCTCAGAGAACCTAACAGCAGGAAGATGTATGAGAGTTCTGAATGGGATCCAAAGTGACTAAAGGACATTTCTTCCTAACTCACTTCATTAAATGTAAACATGAAGACTTTATTCTTTGCTAGTATTTTTTGTCTTGTTCAATCTAAATATTTTTCATTTAAAAGCTTTGTAATACTATCAAACTCTTTAATTGACAATACAATTGTTTATTTGAAAATTGACGTGAACAAAAATTCACTCTGGCACTAGAAACATTTTAAAAACTGTGAAAATTAGATTTATTCTTTACATGGCTCCACTCACTAAGTATAATCAGATCTTGTATTAACTAAGGAATATTTTGAATTGTGACCTTACACTTTCACTGATGCATGCAGAACTCTGAGGGACTCTAAAATTCCTCTGACAATACCTAAGACTTAGCATATTTGAGTACAGATATCATGAATATGAAACAGTTTCTAAGGTCCTGTAGTAGTAGTAGTTCTTAAGTCCTGTATTATAGGACTTACCAGAAAACAATACATAACTCAGAGAAAACAGTATATTGAGCTTGTCAAAGGGGAGTTATATCTCTTCACAGCTTGAAGATACAGAGAACACAGCAGTTGCAGCAACATCAGAGCTTTTGGGGGAGCATGCCTAATTTCACTCCAAAGTGCACATTCAATTTTTTACTATTCAGTCTGGAAGAGAAACACAGGTATTTCTGACTTATCCTATGTGTGGAAACCTGCATTAGCAGCATTTTGAAGAACAAATTTCAATTAGTGTAAGACTCTCATAATTGTCAGGTTGTGACAGAATTATAAGAGTCTTGAAAAACAAAAAGGATCCTGGAATGCCTGTGTCTAATCTCTAAAATTGAAAAAAACATCATCTGGTGTGCTCTTTCTACCTGCCAAAGCCTCTGAAATGTGAAGGCGATCATTACATTAGGTGGAGCTACAACCTGCCAAGGAGCAGTCATGGAGAATTTTGTAGGCAGTCACTTCTTCTGATCTCTCTCCTTTTTCAGTGTATTACATCTTGTTTTGGTCATAGGCTTCCCCTGGCTTTCATTAGAGGTAGTGTGGGTATGGCCAAAATTCAGTGTTGGATATCAGTTTCACATCTGTTACAGAGTAGTCCAGAGTCTGTTATTTTGGCATCTAAATGATACAAATCCTGGCTTTTAGTAAGTTGAAAATAAAACTTGAATTGAAATTTTAATAATATGAAAATATGTGGATATAATTGGGCATAATACAGAATTGAAAATACTAATCTTCTAAGATGATAGTACTTTTAAACTTTCTATTATTTCTTTTGTGCATTTTTAGTGGAAGGAAGATGAGCTTTTGGCTTTAAAATTTCTGACTGGCTAAACTACAAAAAACATGAGTCCTGCTAAGGTGATCCAAAAGAAAAATTGGGAAGGTTTGTAGCTCTTTGCTTTCCTATCTTGGTTGTGTACCAAGTCAAAGCTATATTCTACAAATAATAACTCTGGCAGTGGCAGTGTTGACTAAAGGTTTTAATAAGTTAAACCCCTTTGCACCCCTTCATATACATTAATCCAATGGCTGTAAAGCAGTCATTGTGGGGACCATTTACTATGCTCTTAAGAAAAATCATGAAGTGACTCGTCCAGAAAATAATTGATAATTCATTTTACCATCATAGAATACTGAGAGACTTTTTTTTTCTTATTAATTTAATTGATGCTGCACAGATTTCTGTTACTAAAATTGGATGACTTCCACCAGAAGTGGAAGTGTAACTTTGTGGAATTGTAGATTTGTCTTTCCTTTCTTTCTTCCTCATTCTTTCTAATTGTTGATCAATTATTGATCAATGACCCATGATTTAGAGTGGAAATTGTTCATCGTCTTCAGATTTATACCTTTGCTAGGAAAGAAATATCAGATCTTGTCATCATAACATGTTAACCACTACTGTAGTTTCCTTCTACTCCTATTGCAAAAAGTGGTATCTCACAAATATGAGGTGTACAAATTAACCCCCAAAGCTTGTAATCTTCAAGATATATTGCATGGAAGAAGAGACAGCATTGGTATAACCTCTAATACATACATATTTAAGAACAGCATTCCTTAAAATTATATTGGGATAGATTACCTGGGGTAAAAATGAAATTTTGCAATTAGAAAATGTGATTTTGAGTAACAGATCTTGCAGCTTGCAGGCACTGTTATCAAGGTTCACTGTCAAAGGTTAACATGGGACTTGTCCTCATGACCACAGATGGCTGATGATCACATGATAGGATATTTCAGGTTCGCATCAAATGCAATTAAACACATTTTCAATAATTCCATCAGGACACACATTATAGCTACATAAATGGTGCATATGTGAAAGAGGAAATACCAGTTTTTCTATTATATGCAGCACTTTTCTAAATCTCCAGACTGACAAGAGAAAAACAAAAACTGTGCTGATTCCTGAATCTGACATTGAGTTGCAGGAGCTCTTAATTAAAATCTACATAAAATTTCAAACCTTTATGGAAGCTAATCTGCAGTGCCCAAATCCTCAGAGCAAGTAAATTAAAAGAACTATACCCAACTTTAATTAAGTAACATTATCTCAAATACCAATCAAGGGAAGAGGAATATATTTTACGATTTGTTCTGCAAACCTAGATATGCTACTCTGTTGGTAGGCATTATCCCTCTCACCAAATGTAACATTATATGGGAATTACCTCTGAAGAATTCTTACTTGTCTCTTCTGCAGTGAAAGAGAGAAATAATAACTTAAAAATTTTGCTATCAATCTGAATATTTCTCTGACAAGACCATGATTATGTTCATTGGAAAACTATTTCTATACTTTTATATTCTGAAATTTAATAAATAAATTATTAAATATGTCCATTACAATTGTATTTTTCAAAAAAAGCCCACACAGTTTGGAAAACGCTTTGATTGCTTGGATAACAATCAGGAATTAAATTACTTAACAGCAAAAGTTCTGCTTAATTAAAAACTTAAGTTTTTACTGAAGTAGCTGTCATCACCAGAATCAGCAAAATTATTCCGTTTGAACTAGGGTGCTTCATTTATAAAGTCTTTCAAAATAAGAGATGGAGGAAAGACACAACATGAACTAGAGAAGCAGTCTGAAACATGCAGGCCCTGGACTTCATTAAGAAGATCCTATAGACATAAAATATACAAAAACAAATGTCTGAAAGATCAGGATGCTAGTCCAAATCAGATTTTAGCCCAAATTAATATTGTTATTTGCTCCATAACATACCTATAAAATCTGAAGTACTACTTAAAAAAAAAAAAAGTGTTTGCTGCTAATATTTGAGGAAAATTTTTCTTCTCTGCTCAGGCTGGAGATTTAAACATGGCCAGGTTAGGAAAATTCATGATATCTAGTATATTTTCTCAACTATTCATTTTAGAACAGAGGCAATACAAATAAAAGTTTGCAAAGAAACGTATGTGCAATCTTAAATCCAATTTGACGCCCTTGATAATCCTCTGAGAGACTGCACCAATTGAAAAATAAATTTACTATTTTCTCTCTCTTAATAAATGTGATTCCATCAGTATTAACACATAACTTTTGTCAGTTTACTGTCCTATATGCTAAATGAAAGAGTTTGCTGACAAAATAAAAATAATTTTCCGATATGTACAGACATATAGGTAGGAAGGGACATCTGGAGATTACCTTGTCCAACCTCCTACATGGGAGGACTCAGACAACTCAGGTTGTCCAGGGCTCTCCAGGCAGACTTTTTTTATTATCTCCAGAAATGGAGATCTGATGTTGCTGTAGAGCAGGACGGTAACGAGAAGACTCCAAGTCAAAGGCTAGAGAATGAACTCTGATTTATTTCAAATCCACTGCTCTATATATAGAGAACATCGCGCAGACTAATTTCATTGGTCTTAGAGTAAAAACATCTCACACCATTGGTGTGCAGTGAATGACGCACGGTGGCAGAACATATCTATAAACAATGTGAACAACAAGATAGATTAGAGAATTATTTACATCCTTTCCCAACTGTCTCCCAGGCTCTCGCCTGGTTAGAAAACTCTCTTTTTCTCTCTGACTGAACTGAGAATATCCACAATCTTCCTAACTTTTTCAACAACCAATGCTTGAATTTGCCACAATGAAAAAAACCCAAACTTAAATACCTTAATGTCTATTCAGAATTTTGGGTGCTGTGCCTGTTGTCCATTGTCCCATGACTCTGTGTCTCAGAGGAGTCTGGCCCTGCCTTCCTCATACACTGTGCAGCAGCTGAGGACTGCTGTCATCTCTCCTTGCAGCCTTCCCACCCAAGGCTCCCACCCAAGAGAGCAAACTCTCTTCTTGAACCTCTGCATGGTGTGCTACAGGTCTGTCACAGGGGCCTTTCCCAACATTTATGCAGTAAATCCCCAAAGCACCCTGTCCTGACTGCACATGCACCAAGAGGATGGAAAACATCACTTCCCTTTAATAATTCATGGAAGTACTTGTATAGTATTTATCATGGTTCAATAATGTTTTGCTTCTAAATGAAAAAAGCATACACTTGTTTTTATGTATTTATAAATGTATTACGAATACATTTATAATACATTTACATTGGTAACACATTACAATTACAAATACAATAAATACATTTACAAATGTATTTATTTGGTTTGCACATTCACTGCCATACAAATACACATTTTTAACCTTCCAGTATGATGTGCAATCATGTAAACAAGGTGCTAGAGTAAAATAGTCTTATTTTAGGATTGGTACCTTTAATGGCATGAGTACTTATTACACCAAAGCATTTAACTTATCCAAAAATGGAATCAGGTAAATAAAAATTTCCTACAATTCTGCAAATTAAAATTTAGAACTTTTTTTTTATTAATCACTGTCTGATCTTTGACAATAATCCATGTCCAAGAAGGTAAAACTATAAAGAAATAAATACATTAAATGTTTTTTTTTTTTTAATTATGTCCTGGCAAATCTTAATATGAATGCCAGCATGAATCAAAATTCCCTACACAGTTAAACAGGAGTCAGCAAAGATTCCTTTGTGCCTCGTATGCATTAAAACAAGTAATTTTTTGAATTCTATATAGACATTATAATGTTACGAATACTGCAGAGAGATTATCAAATATAAGGGTATTTCAAGCGGTAATAGAGAGGGAGATAGAATTGTAAGGAAACTGATGAAGGAGTATACAGGGTTTCACAAATGATTTATTTGAATGCAGAGCTGTTCAAATTAGATAATTAAAAATGATGGCATGATTCTGACAGCTCTCTGATCTTTCCTAATTTTTCATTAAATAGATCCAATACTGTTTTCAACATTTTTCCTAGTTTATGTCAAAAGGCAGCTCAGACTACCAATCTTTCCAATGTGGTTGAAAAATTCTTTAAAGCTTCTTGCACTCAGAAATACTAAATATTTGCATAAATAATTCATTGTGCTTGAATTTGTTGGATAAATCCTGTTCCATAAGCAAAATGTCTGAAGCTTTATCAATGCTAAATAAATTGCACTTACAAATAATAGAGATAATTAGCTAGAATGCATAAAATAAGATTTAACATAACAAAGACAAAAAGCAAACTTTCTATTGCTAAGAAATAGAGTTGCCTTAACTGAGAGCTTTTAGTCACATGATAATAGCCATATGCATTGGTTTAAAATAGTCAAACTAAATATTTTACCTTTCAAAATAATTAGGACAGCTATAGGGGACTTTTTATTCCCTATAGTGCAAATTCAGTTAGCCATGATAATTTAATGGACAGTCAGGCCACACAATCTTATTAGCAAGGCTCCCCTTCAGCAGCTCCTGGAGTGAATTGTCATTCTCCACAGAAAAGCCACCATCCCACTTTGCATCTCACATATAGTATTCTCTCAAAGGGACAAGCATATTTACCCTTCGAGCTTTATTTATCATCAGTCATAACACATAATGTCCTATCTGTTTTATTTGCCATAGATTTTTACAAGTTCAAGCTGTGCATCCATGCAATTTACTACTGGTAACTTCATGCTCCATATGCAAAGTCTTTTTTCTGATTGTAAACAGTTTCACCTATTTAATTTTTGTCAGTAGCCAGAGATAAATAATATGGAATGGCATTGATTGCATATTTGCATTACATATCCTGTTTAAACACAGGCTTAACTTCTTCTTTAATACCCAAGAGAGAACTAGAAATGTCACTGACCCCATAAGAGTCATGCCACTCTCCAAAGCTACATCTATATAGCAGAGTGGAGATGCACTGGTGTCAGTGGTAGCAAAAAGATAACTCACATTCACAGCCTTCACTGACTCCTTTGTCATCACTCTTCTCCTCACCTACATGAACTTTGAGTGTAAGCACAGATAAGTGTTTTCTTGTTAAAATCACACTTTTGTATTGCCACTCTTGACTATCTCTTCTTGACTGTTCTAAACTAAGAAAAACAGGGTTTGGTACTCTGCCATTGACATATTTGTCTCATGCCTCTTTGAATGGCATTTTGGAGTCAGCAGGTATTTCAAGTCCTGGCAGAGCTATCTGTGGGAAGTGTGCCCTAGCTATATGCCTTATTGTGCAATTTAATGCAGTGATGTTCAGTGCACTGCTGGGAGCTGTTAAACTCTTCCCACCTCTTGTCTTAGAGGCTGCTCCATTTCAGGGAGATACGTAATCCTTGCACTAGATTGCAGCTCACATATGAAAGTTTCTCCAGATGGCAAGATCATCACTAAGATGATGTGCACTTTTAGGACATGTGGCATTCTTTGTTTGCTGTTATGTAAGTAATTCAAAACTACAGGAAGAGATCTGCTTTCTCTTTCAACGGTCCACTGAACCTCCCTCAGAAGATGACAGAGCAAATAAAGCAGTGGCACTCTCACAAACTGTGGACATCTTGGTTTAAATATTTCCTTTACTAGCAGGAACCTCTGCATTCCACTAGAAGTGTCATATTTCAGTTCAACTTACTGTCTAATGTAATTTCCTTATTTTTTGCTTTTGACTACTTGTATTCATTAACAGTAATTACAGAGAGAAATAATAGATCAGCCTAAAAAAAAATCATAAGAGGCCACATTCTACTACTGTTAGTAATTGAATTTGCCCATTGAGGATTAACAGTTAAGCCATTCCTATATTATAGCTGAAAGGGATGATGATTGCCTTTGAAAATCAAATCAAAATAACTAATAAATCCAGCATAATCTGTTCAATGTCACCCTAGTTTATAGTTTCCTAGCCACAGTCTACAGGTTTGTGCTGTTAAATGAAAATGTGGTTAAACAGATAGAAATGTTTTTCAGATAAATTATTCCACAAATTTACAGTACAGAATAGGCAATCATAAAAATTGGCCTCTACAGTAATGCTAACCAAAAGCAATTTACTCATTTGAAGCTTATGAATGTAAAACTTCTGTCAAACAAAAAAAATTAGGCTCAAGTTCAACGAGATTTAGTTTTGAAAAGAAACACATTAAAGATAGATATATTTTCAGGAAAAGGGCTAGGATAGAGACCTGGATGGGCCAAAAGAGATGTTTTTGACAAAGTACTCAACATACCTGTGTCACAGGTTTCCCAGGAAGATAAGGAGGATAATAGCTTTTTTGCCTTTACATTGGATTGTGCAGGTTAACTGATAAAGAACTTTATCCACAGCCATTAAACCCAATAGAAATCTCTCATTGACTTTAATGAGCTTTTGTTCAGGTCTTATACATGACAGCTGAAAGACTGCCATTGATTGCAAACCCTAATTTTATAAAGGTCTTTCATATCCACAGGTTGGAAGCATTTGGAAACATGTAAATGTATAAATACGAGCATTATAAGATAAAATTTATCTGTTTTACTTTTAAAATTATGAGAGAGCTTCTCATTGCACATATGTACATCCAGGAATATATTAGTTATTCCATTAACTTATTAATAACTCTTCCTTAGATACCCTCACATATTGCTTGGATAGCCACCTCTGCACTGCTGGTTGCCAGCTGTAAACATATAATCTACACAAAGTACAATTTATAATGACTTTTCCCTTGATATAGCCAGAATATTGGACACAGATTTTAAATTGTCACTTTGTTTTTATGCTGATATTATACTGACTATGCAAGCAAAGACAATATCTGATCTGGCATAAAGTTAACCCTTTAAAATTTTTAAGAAATTTGAAGTAGCAGAGGAGTCTAATACTTCATCAATTCTTTATAATATCGCCTGCATTTCTGAACTAAGAAAGCAGAAGCATTGCCAGGAATATTACTTTTATATTTACTATGCTGTTGAATAGCTTTTTACCTATAGTAAAAAGGTCCATGAAATAGGAAACTACCAGAAATGAAAACAAAAAGAAGAAACTTCAACAAGTGGTACCTAATTATATTAGGTGTTCATGATCATATTTCTGTATTATGCCAAATAAGGAATGATAACCTAATACTATAAAACTTTACTTCACTCAGAATTTAGAAACAGCAGCAATCAATTTAACAGAAATCTCTATCCTGGTCCAGGTAACTAAAAAAAAAAATCTAGCAATATGTAATTTTTTACCACTTAAGTAATAATAAAAATATGCAAATTCTCTAGATGCTTATTGGCTTCTATTCAAAACAGCTATTTTCACTGTTATGAATGGCTGACAGATTTCCAAACCTGAAACACATCAGTATTAAAGCATTAGTATTATGTATCATCTGCTATTCAGCATTCCACAAAGCATTTTTTAAAGACAGTGTACAATAGCCATGAGCTAATTAATTCAGTCCTATATTAAGAAAAGGTAATTAATATCTACGTTTTGACCATATAGAAAGCTAATAGCATTTCTAATTCAGCACTAACCATAGATGCCCTGTTATTTTTCCACTATCAGTTAAGGTATTAATTTTATCCAAAGACAAGATTAAGCAGACAGGCAATAATAAACCTTTAAAAATCGTAGTTTAAACATTTTCATTTTATTTATACACTTCAGGAAAATATGTGTCTATTCTTTAAAAATCCAATTTTAGTCTTGTAAAACCAAGCAATAACAAGATATTATTTATTTTATAATACTTTTATGAACTAAATAAACACAATTTAATCAGGCCAAGTTTTGCAGTTTAGGAATTCATATCTCTCCAAAGGTACATCTAATTTAGAACTTGATTGGTATCAGGGTTTATGCTTTATCAACCTAACCCATTAGGCCATTACACAGAGTTATTCTCCAAGAGAAAAAAAAATTCTAACATCTGTTCTCAATATGTTTTTTCTATTATTTCCTTTTATGTCCCATATAACTCATTAAGTTCATCTACAAAATATTACTGAGCCTATCTGCACTATAAATGCCTTTCTTCAATACGATCTCATGAAAGAGAAGAAATGGTAGCCTACAACATAGTCCACTTAAGCCTCCCACTATTTCTACTGCATCTTTTGATCAAAGAAAACATCATTTTGAAAGTCAGAATTGTGACACACATGTCCTAATGTGCCACACATTTAATCTTATATCTTAAGTGACCTATACACTAAGAAAGTGAGAAAAACATTTCCATGTCTTACCATGTCTGTTCCTTACCACTGCTGCAGTCTTAGGAGAGAATTTTTTTTTTTTTTCAAAAAGTACATACCTTCTGAATGGCTTGAAAGAGTGATTTTAATATTTTAATTTGCTTGTGCAAATAATCTCCAGAGTACAGAAGAGCAGTAGAAAATGTCCCAGTAACCTAAAATCTTACATGTGTAGGATGAAAAGAACCTCAAGTGCTGTGTGTCCTTCTAAATACACTTTCCATTTTCTTCTACTGACAAAAAAATTGTATATTTTAATATTCTGAAGCTAGTTTTCAAACACTGTGATCTCTTCTGCACCTTCTGCTTGCATTCAGTGATTGCTGTTCTAACTCAGTTTGAGAGGAAAATACCTATTTACAGCTGGCTTGCCCATAATGTATTCATCAAAGCAATACAAAGGTCATTCTTCCTGCAGAAAGATAAAGAATTCACTGTCAAAACCTGTCCTGCTAGCTCTCAAAAGTGCCATTGCTGTAAGAAAAGTGATATACTATCTGATGTTAGCTAACAATTGATGATTAATGTGAGGTCAAAGCCTAGTGAAAAAGATTTACTAATATTTATAAACAACTGCGAATTGAGCAAAAATCTGAGGGTATTTAGATTTACCCCAACATTCTATCTTGCATGAAAGCTGCATGGTGCCTACCTTGAGGATTTTACCTTGTATGAATTTCTGTGTGAGCTGCTGTAAATCTGAAACCAATGTCCAACTGCTAAAGGTTCTTTATGCTCTGAGACTACATTGGCAATATATTTGTAAGTGAAAAGATTAGTGGCTTTATGACTAAGATTTATGTTGGGAATGGAGAGTGACAGAGAAAAGCTTACTAAGGGAGGAAAGCAATACCTACACAGGATAGACTGACTTAATTCTGCAAGAAAGAACCTCTAAAACTAGATGTTAGAAATCTTAGAAGATAGCAGAAGGAAAACAATAATGAAAAACAGCAGGAAATACAAGCACACAAAAAGTGAGACAAACTAAAAGAAGGCATCACCATTACGTACTCCAAATCAGACACTGGGCCTATTTAGTTTAATTTCCCGAGAACGAATTATTTCAATTTAATAATTGGGCAAAAGTTCAAGAAGCCAGATAAACTCATAAGGTCCTTCTTGTCATTAATTCAATTAGTCAGTGGGATGACTTCTGTATGAAATAGATGTGAAATGCATAAGGGTAGAAAAATCCAATCTTGACAGCTTCCCTGTGACAAACAGTGGGTTTTTAAATAACATTAGAAGAATATTCTCTCTTAAAAAGAGAGAAAAATCCTGCATGTAGAATAGGGCTTAAAGAGTTTGTATATCCACAGCAGGATACACAATTTATGCATGTTAGATTAAGTTAAAACAAGAACAAGAATCTATACAAAATGTAACAAAGCCAAAACCAAACCCAAACTAGAGTTCAGAGAAAGAATTGGCTGTCCTCCTGATGTAAAGGTGCACACTTTTACCCATCAAGAAACAAATTTTACAGGTTATATTTTTTTCATTCAATATGTAAAGAAAATTTAAATATTTACTTTGGGAAGAGGTTTGAAATATCTCTACTATTGTCCACTGACTAATTTACCAGTTAGCACTTGTTAAGCATGGTTACAGTTCCCCAGGTCTTTATCCCAGCACTGGCACTAAAGAAAGACAAAGCTCCCAGGAGGGAATAATTCCAAATTATATCAGCTGGCAAAACATCCTCAGGGAGCATCTGTCAGCTACAGGGAGCTGGCTCACCCTCTGGCTACAATTCCAGCATATCCCTCCCAATTTAAAATCTCTACCAAATCTCCTTCTATGTGGGAAATTGAAAGAAGTCCTTATATTTTTATAATTGCTAAGAAAAAACTCAATATCTGCTGACCAAGATATTTTATAAAGTTCAATAATTCTCACAAAAATAATTAAACTTCAATCACAATCAATTCATACTCGCTGTGTTTCACATATGCACAGTATTTCAGTTGCAAAATGTGACATACAGAGAATTGACTTACAGGACCAAAAGCGTTGCTGTCAAAGCTGTGCCCATGGTGATCCCCTTCCACCCAAATATGACCATGTGGAACTTTCACATACTTCTTTTTGTATCCAATGGTTCTAAGCAGAATTGGAAAAAAATGGTTAGTTTAAAAGATTTTTAAAACAAACAAACAACTCTTCAAAAACCCCAAAACCAAAACACAAACAAAAACCCCCAAACCCAGAAATGTTTTTTTAGGAAAAATTCACATATTTCTGGGTTTGGAATTTGACTTTGCATACAACTCAGCATTAGCTAAAACCTGCCTGCACTGAAGTCCTTTGGACTTCAAGAGTGTTACTCAAGTCAAAATATATAAAAATTTTGTATGAGCTGGTTGCACTATCTGGGCCTGTTTACTACATTGCTTTGTCAGAAATCACAACACAAGAAAGGAAGAGACTTTTCAGTTAAATATAATTAACAGATTATTAACTTCACCTCTGTAGTAACAAAATTTTGAACCATCAGATTTTATCTCAGGTAAATACCAGTAAGCATTCACATGTTGCAGTCACATAATGATACAGTTTAAGACTGTTTTTCTTCATCAAAAATATACTGTTGTATTTGAACTGACCTCAGATTCAGAGTATAGATTCCTGCAATTATTCTGTCCTGGGGGTAGGATTCGTTCAGCTGTAACAAGCTAAACAAGATAAACTTTAAAAAAACCTTTAAGAGAAGGCCAAGTTATGAAGAAAAATGACATTGATGCCATCCTCTACAGAAAATCATACTGCTGCAGCATGTCCCAGTATTACAAAATGACACTACAGATTAGTACTAAAGCTGAGGTGCAGAGGATGCAAATTTCCTGTATTTAGTTCCCCAAGTAGCTGTCATTTTCACAATGCTGATCTGCCTTCTACCACACACTTCTGCTTTATTTCAGATGGGACCTGTTATTCTGCAATCATTCACGCAGAGATGTTGCCATGTTTTAGCCCCAGACAGCAATTGTCATGCACACTGAATTATTACCAGGATGAAGAATTTACAGATGGGACTATGAATAGTGATACCTCTTATTTAGTTCTGAATAAACAAGTCTGTCCATCGACAGAAACAGACTTTTGATCTAGCTTGTTGCCTCCAGCTGCTCATTGCTTTTCACTGTCTGGAAGATATGCCCTCAGAGCAGAAGGCAGAAGGAGCACACACTAAAACTAAAAAAAATTCAACTGGAGAGAGAAAACCATCTTCACCAGGAGATTCAGCTGGACTGTACAACAGCACTAATCAGGGATATTCACCAGTCAAAATGAAAAATATTGGCTTTGGGGAGGTTTGTTATGGTTGAGGGGGAGGGTGAATATGTTAAAAGGACAAGCTAATCAATAACCTGGAGGCCATGAAATATTAGATGAATAAAGAATCCTCAAAAGTGCATTTTAACTATATTAACTCTGACTATATTAGTCAAATAAAAATAATAATTACTTTATTTGCAAGTCACAAAATCTGACTAATCCTTTTTCAAACAGCTATTTTTTGGCAGCTAAAAGGATGAGCATTCCAGTACTATATTCAAATGGAATTCTACATGTATTTTCGTTGAAAGCTGAAAAAATAATAGCCTATTTGCAGAAAAGAAAAAGACTGATCTTCTCTTTTTCTAGAACAGTTCCATATTATTACACATTATTCAAGACTAAATTCCTAAACCATTTGAAGCAAAAATGCAAAACTGTCCTAGCTGGTAAATATATGATTTCCTAAATAAAATGAGTATGCTATAATAGTTCAATTATGCTAAAAAAGCCATTTATTACTATGCAAATCCTTTCTCTTTTTTTTTCCAAGAGATATGGCATACAGTTTAGACAATAAAATTATTTATGTTTTTAGATTTCATAATGCTCCATCTCATTGATAGTTTCTTTTACAAAGTATCATATATTTTACTAGTAAAATGTTTTAAAGTATAGGTTGAGAGTTGTTCATTAATTCTGCTATTTGATTAGACACTTCTGAAAATTATTAAATGGGTCTCTTCCATCAGTGATAAAGGCAAACAATAGCTCAAAAAATATTTAATTTTCTCTTCCATTCATCCTCCTGAATACACAAGAGTTTATTGTGATAAAATTTTGTACCCTTACAGACTTCATGTACAAGATGAAATTTCACTCAGAGGGTGAAAGGATTTGAAAGTTAATTCTGCTGGCATGTTTACCTCATAAATGTCAGGAAAATAATATGGCAAAGGCCAGTCAGTGACTCAGTTTCAGACCTGACACAATCTCTTATCCCCAGATAATCTCCTCCTTTATTATGATTGGGAAATCACCAAGAGGAAGGCAAAAAAATTTTGTAATAAGTACTTAGAAAAAAAATTGGAGGGAAAAAAATGGTCTGCATGGATAGGTTTTGCAAAGGTTTTCAGCAACCCTGTGAAAATCTAAGGGTTTAACACAGATGTATGATGTGTTCTTTAAGGCCTAAGGCAAAAAGAGAAAGATTACAGAGTGCAGTAACCATAACTGGTTCTTTTTATTATTTCTAAAACATTGTAAATACATATTTCTTTTCTACTCTTGAGATAAGCATCATAAACCAGAATATTTTTCTACAATCATGCAAAAATAAAGTCTCTTGTAGTGATTAAAGAAGAATTCTATGCAAATTCTCATACTGAAAAAAATGGATATACTAGTAGTTTTTACTTAGAGGAAATATAATTAAAATTTACAATGTCAATAAACATATTAAGGGAA
This sequence comes from Anomalospiza imberbis, assembly GCF_031753505.1. Classification (NCBI taxonomy): domain Eukaryota; kingdom Metazoa; phylum Chordata; class Aves; order Passeriformes; family Viduidae; genus Anomalospiza; species Anomalospiza imberbis. The sequence goes on along the minus strand of NC_089685.1, from coordinate 26,749,167 downwards.
TAGGGGAGAAAAACAGAAATGGAAAAGAAACAAAAGCAGCAGTTCTAATTCTCTTCTTTAGTAGATGGGAGTGATACTTCATTAATAAATCCCTTAAATTTTGCCGTTATATGTAAAACCTTCTGCCATTCCATCTATGGGTTATATAAATCATCAGATTTTGCCCATATGTATGCTCAAGAGAAAAAATTTATATTGTAAAAAATAAGTGCTCACATACCTGTGAACAGAAGAGAGGCAAGAAAATCTATTTTCCTAAAACTATTGCTTCAAAATGTGACTGTAGTATTTGCATGGGGCAGTTATCTGGGGACTTGGTATTCTTTCTAGCAATATTACTGCAAACACTGTCCCATGGAACACTCTGGAATTTGAAAAAAAACTTCTATTCAAGATTTTTACTGCATACATTAATAACAAACCATAACAAAGGCTCATGTTACAGTGAGCTCGATCATCTGTTTGTTGATATTGGTTTTAATTTTTAAAATAATTTCATTTTTGAGTTACTCCACAATAGAGAAATAAAGTATTCTTGCAAACAAACCAGACTACAGGCTTTAGAAAGCCATGTTTGGTTCAAAATGGTAGGTTATTTTTAGTTACTCTTGCAAAGACTATGATGATACTTTTAAAATAAAAATGCACAAACTTGGTTTTCTTTCCTAAGAAGAGAACCCAAACTGATTCATAGTCAAAATTAGTCATTGTCCCTCTCTTCCATTAATCCTGCAGAAATTTTAATCTCTGACCTAAATTGCAAGGGAGAGACTATATGTGTGTGCTGCAGTGGCAATATGGCTCCTGATATAAATATACAAACTAACACTAGTTAAACATTTCAGCTGGGCATGCTGAAATAAAACTATTGTCCATCGTTTTGTGCAATGCTACAAGGCCAAATTACTAACACAAACATTTTTGAAAAATGTTGACTACACCTTTTTTCTTAAGGATAGCCTTGCAGACTACTCTTATCACATTTGGGGGTTTAGATCTATGTAAATGGATAACAGTTTTAAATGTAATGATCAATAGTTCAGTGAAAAATAAATACAATTCAAACTGAAAAAATACTTTGGAATGCTTCTAGTACTATTCAACAATGGCTGCAAAACTAAAAATCCTCAAGGCAAATATCAATTTAAAAACATTACTAGCCCATTGGGAATTTTACATCAATTCCTTGTGAAAGGTCTTTGCTACAAAGGAATTGCAGACAATAATATATTTTAAAAGCAATACAAACTTCTATTTTTCATTCTTATTTGAGCATCCTTAGACTTATTTCTCTGACTGGCTGTAACCATGACCTCTGTTAGGTCTCACACATGAATTTTTTAATTAAATTTAGAAGATATCTTGATGAATTCTTAGAAGAAAAATTGCTATAAGTAATAATTAATTTAGTATTTTTTAATTTCATATCTAGTTCATTAGCATGAGTTATAATTACTGAACAATTTCTTAAACTTCATAAAGCCTCTACTAATGAAGAGTAGTCTTTCACTTTCTTAAATTTACTAGCTAATAATAAAAAAAAATATTTAACACCTCTTATTCTTCCCATTTAAATGGTTTGCTTTAGCAATACTACAGGCAAAGACATCAAATTAACCAGATTTTGATATATGGAATCCAAACATCTGTTAAAAACCATACTGGTGTGAGCAAAAAAAATAATTTCAGGTTTTACTGAAGTCTTTGACACATTAGTAAAAATCAACTGAGCTCTGTTGCTCAAACTGTAGTTGAAGTCTCATTGGCTTAAGAACAGGGTCTACCAGAGTTGCAGTCATTTTCTAGTTCAGAACATAATGGAATAGCATTTATCTTTTTAGACATTTTTACAGAAGTTGGTCTGAAATTCTGATTTACTTTTTTCTTACATATGAGGTACATTTTGAACCTTTGCAAAGTTTTTTTTTTTTTTCTCCACAATTTAATAGCTAACAGATGTACTTATAGCTATCCTTGGCTGAGAAATAATTTCAATCTTGACAGTCAAAAATGAGCTCTAGATGGTATTCTAACCACCTGCCCACAAGCAAGAAAAATCTGCTTTTTTAGGATGCAGTAGCAGTGCCAAAGCAAGAAACTTGGCTCAGCTAAGCTGGATGAGGAATGATTGCCTTCAGTTTGATTTGACCTTGAGAAATCCAAAGGTCTCAACAATCTGCATATCTTTGGGTGTCAAGAGGGAACAAACACTGCAGATAATGTCCTGTTTGCAGAGGAGATAAAATAAAAACTCTTTTGTAAAATAGATAGTTTCTATCATACTGAAGAACAACTTTCTCCAAGCAATGGATTGCTGTACATGTTTATTGGGTTTGTATGGCCAGGTTTTGGTATGAGGTCTAAAGGGCAGGCTCTGTGAGAAGTTGTCACAAGCTTCCTCCATATCCAAAAAGGCCAATGCTGGCCAGCTCCAAGATGGACCCACTGCTGGCCATGGCAAGCCCATCTGCAATAGTGATAGGGCCTGTGGGATAACGGAGTAAAGTGGGGAAAGTTGCTGTGCAATAGTAATTTCACCAAGAGAGGGGTAGTATATGTTAGCTCTGCACATACCACGGTCAGTGACGAAAGAGGAGGAGATGCTCCAGGTATCAGAGCAGAAATTCCCTTTCAGATCCTGGTGCAGACCCTGGTGAGTCAGGCTGTCCTTTGGCAGCCCATGGAGGTCCATGGTGGAGCAGAGTTCCACTTGCAGCAGAGGACCCCACATTGGATGGAGTAGATGCTTGGAGGAAGTTGTGACCCCAAGGGAAGCCCACTCTGGAGAAGGCTCCTGGCAGTCATGTGGCCCCATGGAGAGAGAAGTCCATGCTGGAGCAGGTTTTCCTGCAGGACTTGTTACCCCACAGACGACCCACGCTAGAGCAGTCCTTCCTGAAGGACTGCACTGAGCAGAAGGGACCCATGCTGGAGTTCATGAACTGCAAAGTGTGTGAAGGAGTCACATTGGAAAAGTTCATGGTGGAAACTGTCCCATCAGAGAAACACCAAGATCAAGCAGGAGAAGAGTGTGAGGAGTCCTCTCCCTGAGGGGAAAGGAGCAGCATAGATGTGATGAAATTATCACAACACCCATTCCATGTTCCCCTGCACCTCTGTGAGGGAAGAGGGAGAAAAAATTGAAAGTAAAGTTGCGACAAGGAAAAAGGGAATGGTGGAAGAAGGTGTTTTAAAGATTTTAAACCTACCCAGATTTGCTTGGTAATAAAATACACTCATTTCCCCAAGCTGAGTCTATTTTGCCCAAAATGGTAACTGGTGAGTGATCTCTGCTTGCCCTTATCCCCACCAACAGGACTTTTGTTCCACTTTTTCTCTTGTGTCCAGCTGAGGAGGAGAGTGATAAGCAGCTTTGGTGGGCACCTGGCATTCATCCAGGGTCAACACACCAAAATGTGGAATTTTTTCCACATACATCCATCTTAATCAAATTCACAGAATGACCAAATGCTAAGATACTCAATTTCAAGTGACACCCAGATCCCAAAACATGAACCTTACTGCAATATAACATGTAAATTTTATTAGTATCACTGCAGGGAATCTTACACATGACACTAAACACCTTCCAGCTCCTAAGAAATCTCCTTTTTCACTTCCAACACACACATACAGCCATCTGTGCCTTTCTACTTTAACTCTTCCCTTACACATACATAAAGATATAAAGGCAGCATTATTTATGTGAAGCAACTAAATGTTTTTTTTCTGAAGGACACCTACAGACTATGCAGGAGTGCAGCTATTAACTTTTGCCTCAGAGCTGAAATCTGTTTTCCATATAACCTGCAGATCCACCAGTTATTTAGAGGGCTGACTATGAGAAAATGCATCCAAACTCAGAACCTGGAAAGTGCTGGAGGATCCCTAATGCTTCAGGTATTGTTTCATAAGCATTGCCAGACCTGCTATATTGAGAAGGGAACCCACAGAGGAAGACATATGTAAATGACAGAGATGACACAATCTGAAACAAAAGAATCCCATTCAGTGATATTAGGAATAGCTATTATGGAGGCAGTGATTCCCTCTGCTTATAATTGGGCAAATTTTTGCTTAAGTCTGTTTTACTTTTTGCCATTAAAAATTTTGAAGTCTCAGGAAAAATGAATACTAACTTACTGGTTTCCTCATTTGGAACAGAATTATGATTACAAAACCACCCCCTTTTTAATAAATAAACAAAGCAGTTAAAGCAAGCTGAACTAAAAATGCTATCCCTTTTTTCCCAGCTAAAGCATTCCTACCAAAGTACACCACTGCAGGTTCCTGTAACTCAACAGTGCTACAAATAAGTAGAAATCTGATATGGAAAGTACAGGAGATGTTTGTTGTTCTGCTTCATTAATTAGTTAATTTCTCACAAAGCATGTCATTCTTAAAAAACACAGTGATTTACCCATTACTTGCTTCACCAGCATCAGCATAATGCAGTTAACAACTTTTAAAACACATGGTATTCAGGAAAATTACTGGATTTGTGCATATTTATCTAAAATGATAATATGATTGAAAGGACAAAGAATAAGCCAGCTCATCTATGAGAGAGATTCAGTTCAAGTCTGACATTCCCTTGTTAACACCCCATTTGTATGTGAGAGGACAATGTAACAAGAAAGAGACTAGAAATAATTATAAGCGTGAAAAGATATATATGAGATCATTGCTTATGAGATTCACAAAATTTATTATAGAATTCCTATGAGCAAAAGTATCTTTCATAGATCAATTTACCAGAAAAGGATGCTAATCATACTTCTGAACCCAGATATATTTGACCAAAACATACCAAAGACTTAGACGGAGCAATTAATGTCTCTTAACTCCCTTAATATGACATCTTTCCCAGATAATTGCTCAAGTTTATGTTCAAGGCATATGTCAATGCAATTCATTTTTCTGTTGTTTCTTTCTTCCTTTCTTTCCTGAATTTTGAAACTTTTTCGTGAGGAAGCAGCTATGGAGCTGCTGCTCTTCTGTATGATCAATGTACGTGATAAATTCTTTATTTCAATGCTCTTTACCTTCATGTATCTCTTTCTGGAGAAAGTTTTCATTATTTCCATCATTCACTAAAAATTTTTCCCAAAGTTATAATTTAATTTGATCTTGGATAATAATATGAGTGGATAGCATTTCTAGAATTTCTTTTTCTGTGCTTTATAGTGTCTATCTAGGGCCTAGGTTTTGCCCCTCTTGATACTTTTACCAATATGTAGGTATTTGTATCACAAAGGTTTGTTACCCTGGTGCTGGCAAGCATTCTGTAAGATGATTCAAAAAACTACAGTTGACAGAAGCTCTTTTCTACGTCTTGTGAACTGTAGAGTTCTAGAGGCAGTATTACCAGCAATGCCAGGGGATCTGGATTTTAATGAAATAATTTCTCCTTGGGTAAAATTTCTTTTCATCCATTTGCATTCACTATTTATGACTCCCATTTCCAGACTTACATTGTTTTTCTGTTTTTTTTTTTTTAATTCATCCTACCTCCCTTCAGGAACTCTAAAAGAACACTGCAGATCCCCATGCACATAACACTCAGCAGCACAGGAATTTCCCTTTGTTCCTGAGAGTTTTGCTTACCTAGTCTGGAGGCATGAAGCATTTAATATTGTTTGTCCCATCAATGCAGAACTAATTTGCTCCCACTGCTAAGATCAACTAACAGTACCTTCCCTCACAGAGATGACTTTATCATTTCTCCTGTAACATCTGTGAATAGTTTTGTTCTTGGGCCTTCTATCCTATACTCTTTATATTGTATGCGACTATCTTTTCCCTACATGTGTTTCATCTGTTCTAGCTTTAGCAGCATTCTTATTTTATGATCCCTTCCACAGCAGATCTCCTCAACCCATTCAGGAACATACAGTTTTGGTGAATTTTAATGAAACTATGGATGACTTCTGCAAATCTGCTTGTGAAATAATAGAGATAAGTCCAGAATCTGGGTTGGATTTGGAGTGTTTTGTTTGTTGTTTTTTTGGGCAGAGAGTTGTTGTTGTTTGGTTGGTTGGTTTTGGGCTTTGTTTTGGGGTTTTTTGGTTTTTTTCCGGATTGATTAAACCTAAAGCAAAATACTGCGAAGGTGGTACTGTGGAAAATCTGTTCAAGAACCATATTGCTTTCAAGGTCCATATATAATTTATATTACTACCTCTAACTATATTGAGAATATTATTATTTAAAATTAGTGTTACAAAATTCTATATTTAAAATCAATATGTATTTTTCAATTTATTTGACAGTGGATACTACCTAACGATGACTGCACATACTAAACGTATGTGAATAGAAATTACTACACACTTTTACACAAATCTGTCACTCCCATTTGGAATACTGAAACTACTTCAGTCTTTTGCTCACCATATTCTCCTAATCAGAAGAACTATAATCCTTTTCAGGATAAAATTTGCAACAAATAAAAACCAGTAATTTTGTGTTGAAAAACAGAGCAATCCTTATCAGTTGCATAACTTTTGTTTAGATGGCTAACCAGCTTATTGATCCAGGAGAAAGAAAATATACAATATCTCATTTTTCTCTACAAATCTTTCACTTGTGAATCTGTCTGATTCCAACTGCCAATACTGTGCCCTTTCAAGTTAAGATTATGAAAATTATTCACTTTGGTTCTTTTGATAAAAATTCCATTAACCACATAAGTGTATAATTTCATTACCGTCTCACATTTCTCTACTAGATTATATTGATAATTAACATGACAGGTTTTTGCTAATATCATTAGCAGATATTAACAGTATCATATTATATCATATACTAGATGGGAATAATTTGTTAGATTCATTATCATTAACTTCATCATTTTATTAAGGTAAAAACTTACTAGCTATTCCAGGTCAACTAAGTGAATTAACAAACCCTGACATCATTGTCAAATTGAAAACTATACCTGTAGTATACACCCTTTTTTTTTTGTTAATATTGAATTAACTGAGAACATTTTCATTTTATGTACATTTTAAGGAGTCAAAGGCAATGCTTTTGAAGTGAATTTCAAATGTTAAGATTTATGGTACTACTAAGATGAAAATTTCACCTGATATATAATGGTTTCTATTTTCTCTCTTTCTGCAATACATGTAGAAATGCTCCTCTCAGTAATGCCTTTGCCAGCTTAAGAAAAGAGATGATGAAACTTTTTCTAGATTTTAACTTGTGGATTTTAAAATTTGACTCAGCAGCAAAAGTCTAGCCTACAAAATCTGCAATTATTAAACACAGCTCTCTATAAAATTCTTCTTCTTTGAACTCACTTTTTCTACTCACCCAAATCTTCTCCCTTAGCAGTTCTTCTGCCATTACTTTTGTGACAGAAACTATCACGGGAGAGGCTGCAGGCTGACCTTTGGTTACCTATTCTGTGTATTTACTCAGCCTCAGAATGGAGGTTGCTGGCCAGGCCAGTCTTCCAACAAATAGGCTCTTTGAGAGGAGGAAGAGATGCACAGGAGCAGAGGAGAAAACAAAAGGTTTTAAAATTCTTTGTATCCCAGAGGGGAAAATCACAGCATCTACCACCTTGGACAACCCTGTTGGCCTGTTCCTCTCCTAAGGAAATTCTGAAAGAAAAATAATGCTCTTATTTTCAAAAAGTGGTGACAGAGGTGGTCATAGCAGTATTGCCTCCTCATCACTGTTACAGCTTACTGGGCTACATTCTTGAAGACCTGTGACTGTTAAGAGTCTGGCAATATCTCTGCCGAGGTCCAACGGTAAGAAATAATTCCCCAGCCACACACTTCTCACAGAGGAGCTAATTGCTATGCTTTCTTTATTGCTCAGGACTAATAAAAGTTATTACAATTTTCTAATCTGCTTTAGGCAGCATATGCAAAATGAGGAACCCTTAGTGTAATAAGTGTTTTCAAGGTGTTTTGTTTTGATTTTTTTTTAATTGATGGAAGGGGGAGAGTTATTATTCTTTGTACAATGGAAGCCTGAAACTTCACATCTCTTTCTATTTATGTTTGTTAGGGAATAATATTTAAAAATGTCTTTTATTACTTTTTCTTTAGAAGTGTATTTTCTTTTTTAAAGAACATTATTATCAAGAAGATAATTGAGAAGCTTACAAGTAAGTAATAAAAAATATTAACCATGTATGGATAAATGAATTAGTATTTTTAAAATACAAATTATGATTATGAGTTTAAAAACTCAAAAATATTTCAATGCAATAAAAAATCTTAAAAAGTAATATGTTTCATATGTCTTCTGTTAAAAGATATGAGCATATATATGTAGAAGACTGCAGATACCTACTTTTGAACTGGTGGTGGTCTTTCAGATTGAACTTTCAAATAACAGAAATAAACAATTGCAATTTGAAGTAAGCAGGCAAAAAAAAAAATTTGTTATTAGATGCATATCTAATCATAGATGCTGTTTTTTCTTGGTGTATAAGATAATGTTATGGTATATCCAAAAATCATTACTCATCATTAATCTTTTATGAAGATTGTAAGAAATGCCTTATTTTTGTGTCTGAGCAACAGTCCCTATAGGCCAATAATCTGTCTCCAGACAACTGGAAAAGCAGACAATGCCCATGTAAATCACATTAGCTTGATTTCTCTCCATGAGCATTGATATATAATCTATCAGATATGTTTGATTGTACATTGTTGTGTATTTATTTTAGTACCTGCTTACTGATCTGTATCCACAAATTTGTCTAAACCATTTTTATATTTGCTTATACTGTGTGCCTTCAAAGAATCCTGGGACAACAAATTCCAGAAGTTAACTATCTGCTGCACAAAGACTTTCTTCTGTCTTTTATAGATCAATCTCTCATGTAAAATGCCTCTGCTTCTGAACTGCAGAATTTCATTAATAGTTCAGCTGGTCCATCATGATTGTTTTTGTTTTCAACCTCCTTCTGTGTCAATCTTTATAATCCTGTCTCAAGCAAGAACTGACTGCATCATTTAGGGGTATTATACTCCTACGCTGTTAAGGTAGCTCTATATTTTGAATATTTTTTAGTTTTTCCGTTTTGGAATCACACATTTAGATCAGTAGAAATCTAATACAGAGAATTCCTTAATTTAGGAAAATTCATACTTTTCAGAGAAGCCTTCTGTTTGCCACATGAGCTCATGAATAAACATTTTTTTCTGGAAGAACTCAGTTACCTGCAGCCCAGTGATCGGAAATAGTAAAGAAATACCTCATGGAACCTAAAAAGATTTATATAGGTGATCTTTGCTCTTAGGAATAGATGTTAATACCAGTTTTCTCTTTTCTCAAACCAACAAAATTTCATATTGTTTTGTTAAAAATAAAAGCCTGCAAAGCAGTAAAATTTTCAAACCAAAGAGCTTCAAAAAGATAATCTGCAAAAGAAAAGGGCATTGCCGTCATTAATACTTCCACTGCATTCAATAACCTCACATCACTGAGTCAATTTATATTTCATTAAATGGCTCTATTTCTCATATACTCCTTCTCAAATATGTTTTCCCATTTAATGTTACTGAACCAAGAAAATGTTCATTCAATAGTAATTATTGAAAAAGCCCTCAGAATTATTCTTTGGTCATTTCAAATATCAATAGAAAATCTAATTCTGCATCTGGCCATAACAGTAACTTCCTTGTCATTCCCTTGTGTTAGCAGGAACACAAGTATGCTGAATAGCCTACTGATTCTTGTAGTGTTAAGAAATACTTGTCAAGAAGGGGATTTTTGTGTTTCTTCTTTAAGATACCAAATGCTACAAAGGAAGCATTTCTGACTTTGCTTTACCATCTTGCATCATGAGACTGGGAAAAAATAGATATTTTTGTATAGCAACAGAAAATCCCAGCATGCTGGTATTTCTAGAAAGAAAAGTGTTATCGGCATGATCAGATGGTGCTAAATAAGTGAGAGTACAATGATAGGAAGCCTCCTAGTCAAAATAGTCTGAGACAGACACAAACTCCAAATTCTTATTTATAAATAGCAGAAAAGAAGAAAAATATCAATAAAAGTCAAAAATATTTCTACTAATGATGGCCAGAAAAATTTATAAATTTAGGATTGAAGCACTACAAATTATATGTTGCTAAACATATTTTGAAATAACGAATATCAGGTTCCACCTGCTTTAGCAAAGTGTAAGGCTCAGTAATTAAGCTACAAGCTGATTCTGAGGTGTGAGAAAGAAGAAAAAATGGTAAACATGAAATGCATCACTACTTGAATATTACTCTGAAAATTTTCATTGCCTTTTGTCAATACACATTTTAAAGTTTAAATTTTACAGGTATCATGAAAAGCAAAAGGATCAAGAATAAGACTTCAGTCTAATGTCTTATAGAATTAAACTACTTAAAGATTAAAAATTGCAATTCCAGACTATTAAATCAGTTCTCATAGTCTGGTGACTCAAACCAGCAGAAATTGTTTGCATGTTTTCACAGAACTTTGCAATATTGTCCTTACCGAAACAAAGCTCCTCACATGCTTGTAATTTTGTTCTTGAAAGAACATAATATAGCTATGCGTAAGTTCCACATACAAGACTTTACTACCCATATAGAGAAGCCAGTAAAAGGTAAAGAAAATTTAGCATGACTATCCACATTTATTAGAATAATTTGTAATGAAGATTAATAGGTTTGTGCGAGGCTGTTCAACAAAGCTCAGATTTCCTAAGTGACAGAAAAGGCCCAGTATTCATTATTTGACCACTTGTGTGGCTTTATTTGTAAGGATTGGTTTTAACTGCAATTATTGTCTTGATTTTTTCCGAGCAATTGTGGTTACTCTAGTACATGAAGAGAAAATTTGTGTGCATTGTTCTAATAATTTAGGCGTACAAGACCCAGTCCCATCTCCTCATGTTTTTTCTTCAACACTAGAAAAAACCAACATTTTTTTTCTGAACCAGGGGCAATGGGTCACAAAGAGAAAAGCAAAAAAACTGATATTAACATGTTTCTGCCAGCTTCTTCCTTCAAGTCCATAGATGACTGGATTTGCAGGGGTTTTCCCCACAGGAATGAAGGTATGTCACAACAGAAAAGGAGGTAGGAATAAAATAACATGGTTTTGGTGCCACACACACCAAGTCAGTCAAAACTACCAGCAGCAAGACCTTCTATCTCAGATGTTGGACCTTGCTCACCTCTTCAGTGGCCAGACAGAGATGCATTGTGGCCACTGGGAGTGTGTCTGTGTGAAGGATAAAGTACTGGCATATAGCAGAGAAGCAATCAAAGGTCTGCAAATTTTGCTGGCGTGTAGAACTGGGCTGAAGAGACTCCTACTGCAGTTGCCATGCTTTAAAACACACATACTTCCCAACTGTGCAAAGGGAGCCAAGGGAGCCAACTTTCCCTGCCTTTCTTTCAGATGAGCTGCTCCAGCACAATTCCCCATCAGTCATAATCTGTCACTTCTGCTGAGCACTAAGACTGTAATTAATTCCTCATGCCCAGCTATGTAAGGAAGCTGTACTGTATAATCCTCAGCAAGTCGCTCTTTCTGTCATAGCAGAGAATCTTTACAACAGAAAGTGGAATAATCTGACAGACATGTGACAGCTCAAAAAACCCTTCAAACATTTGATTCAAAGCAAAAAATGCACACATGAATTTCTTGAGAGGATGACTTTAGAGTTCTATTATATTTCACCAGGCCTTGAGAGAGAGCAAGTGGGGAAATTTTGCATAGGAAAGCGAGAGTCATTGCCAGGCAATTCCCAGATCTTCCTATTCAATGAATTAGTTAACATCTAGTTTAGAAGAGGGACAATCATACTTTGTTATGTCCTATTGGCAAAATTCCTAAGACATAAAAGCACAATATGTGCTTTTCTCCAGTGCATAACCAGTTCATTTTTCAGCTTCTGAGCTGATGCGTTACAACAAGTATCTCATTTTTAGTATATTACAAGTATATTACAAGAAGTATGGAAAGTCAGTAGAAAGTAATAACCAGCAAAGCAGCTGGTAGATCTGAAATAATCCTCATATCTAAAAATCTGCCTGCTATATTGTTGTGGAAATACTACAGCACATGCTGCACTAAGAAAAATATTAGCAGCATCAAAATCACCTACCAGTACAGACACTGAGAAGGAAGTAGAAAGCAGGATTTTTAACCCAGTCTTTCACACTGCCAGCATTAAGCAACTTCCCAGTTATACCAGTAACAGCTTAAAAACAGCCATGAGGAAACCTGAAAATAAAAAGGACTAGATTCACAGCAGTCAAACTAGTAACTTCTATTTCAGACTTTTCTAGTTTTAGTTTTTTTTTTTTCTTTTTTGTTGTTCTTTTTCTTCTTATATTTCTACAGGCCTTTACACTGCCTTTTATACACTTCCCCCTTTCCTTATGCTTCCTCAAGGGAAAGGCTTATATATATTAGACCGGTTCCACAACTTTTTCTCAACAACTCTAAGAACAAGCAACCCTAAGAACCCACACAACAACTGACAGATGCACCTAGCAAGGGTTGATTGGTCTGTCCAATAAATTCTTAGTGTCCTTTCTGATTGAACACACCACAAAACACTGAGCACTGTTTCACTGTGATACAGCCCTTCTGTAGAGCTGGAATCTTAAGCTTCCTAGGGAGGTGGTAGAGTCACTGTCCCTTCAGGTGTTTAAAGAAAGATTGGATGTGGCACTTAATGCCATGGTTTGGTTGATAAAGTGGTGTAACTTCATAGCTGGACTTGATGATCTCAAATATCTTTCCAGCCTAGTTAATTCTGTGATTCTGTGATCTCTACTCTCTTCATAGGATCTCATTTACTCACAACAGCCAGCAAGATTCCTCCATACCTCCAAGATGCAGCCATTTCATAAATTGGGTTGCAAAGCATAGCTTTTTGAAAAAGCACATTAAAACATATCCTTTATCTGCAAATTCCTTTGTCAACACAGCCCAGCTGTGGTCCATATCTGCTTCTCAAGAATGACAACCTTTCTGATAAAAAAATAGTGCCTCTGAGAGCACATTAGTACAGGCACCAACCCAGTAAAAGGTAGGTGATAAGGCACTAAATTGGTGAAAGTATGATTTTTCAGGCTGAAGATATTAGGAAAATTAATACTTTTTTTTCCATGCAGGAAAATACAATTCCAGACTTGCTTGATAATCCTGTGGTTAGAGATAATTAGGAAACAATATGTATGTGTGAATAATACATATACCATAAATAGACTTTAAGTACAAAGACATGGATAGCAACTTTTGAACACACTGAAAAAAATCATGAAAACACTATTAAACATCTGGAATGGGTAATTCAAAGCAATAGCAACCCATAATGGAACATTTCCTGCATCCATAACATTAGCATTAGTATTTGTTACCACTATTATATCACACCAAAAAAAAAATGAATGTACAAAAGCTAAGGAAGATAGACAGCAGGAAAGAAAATTAAATACTTTAGAGTGAAACCTAGCTCCAGCTTAATTGTAAGAGACAGGATATTTTATAGACAGGTCAGTAATAGGAATGGACAAGTACATAATGTTCTGATGTACAGACCATTTGTATTCAGTTGATATGCAGTTGACACAAGAGGTACAATTACAATTCTTAGTTTTCTGTAGATTTCCATGACACCAAGTTTTCTTAATGTAATGAATCACTTCAGTCTCATATTTCAATTTAAAGCATTTATGGCAATTACGAAACTCAGTGCTCAGTCAGAGAGTTTGACTGCTGTATGTTTGAAAGATGAATCACATAAAAGACTTCAGTCGCTAGTCAGAAAATAGAACATATGGAATGAATACTATACATTATTATATCTTTGCAAAAAATGTAGAATTAAAAGAACAGGAAAATAATTTGTTTCATAACAACCAGGAAGCACTTGGGAACTATTCACCCCCACTCCTTATAAGACAGCAAGGAAACAAGCAAGCTGTTTTCTGATATACTGCTTTTACAAGTAGGAGTCCCAATAGGTGCATTCCTGTGAACCATGGTGCTATTACCACAAAGGGCTTGAATCTTGTGCAATCATATACCTTCATTGAAAAGCTAGATAGCTCAGAATAGAGAACTCCTTCATTTAAAAATCGTATAATAGATTGAGTTGGAAGGGTCTTAAAACCTCATCTAGTTACAATCCCCCTGCCATGGGGTCACTGGCTCAAATTTCTCCTGAATTTTAAAATGTATATCTCACCTATAGATCAGAAAATATTTTTGGATATTTTTTCTCCCCCAAAAAAGCTATCACCACGGTATGTACTCAATCAAATTTCTTATCAGCTACCAAAATCTGAACAAGCACAAAGCCTAAAACATTGTTCAGATTATTGTCTTATGTTCATGGCACTAATGGCCATGCAATATGGCATATAAAAATTAAACTAGATAGCAATTATTCAATCTGTTGAAAAATACCTAAGGATTTAAATACCAACATAAAGCAACTCAATTTTATAGATCATATAGCTTCTTCTCATACATTGCATATCAAATACTTTTTTATTCTACTACATGCTTTTGTAGAAATTACACCTTCTTAGAAGTATGCAATGTGGCACAGTTATTGTTGCTATGGGAACAATAATATTTAATTTTGTGAGTTTTGCACACATGTTCTCAGATATAATGCTGCTTTCATGTACTGTTTAGTAATAATTTTTTTTCTTTCCCCACCAGTCTTCAATGCACTACGTTCTTACAAGAGGTAGGCTGTCCTCCCAGTTGAATTTTTGCTCTTTCTAAAGTAAGTGAGAGTTCTACTGTCAGTTTCTGTAGGGGGACATCATTTCATCCTAGGCCTCTGGTCCAAATGCATTTGCCTAGGAATATACCCTGAAGATATGACTCTGGTTTCACTTATACAGAACAGAAAAGGAGAGAGAGAGAGAAACGGGAAAAGCATGAATGCAAGAAAGCAAGACAAAACAAGAAAGCAAGACAAAGTCACAAAGCAAGAAATCAAGAAACCAAGGAAGTCTTCTGTTCCATGTCAGATTTATATGCTTTATATTATTTCTTTGGCAATTTTCTCATCATTCAGCTTAACAGTATAAATCCAAATGTAATATAATCAGAACAGTTCTTATGTCTCAAGAACTAACTGGTGTGGTTTCTGTCAATGACCTCTTGTCTGTTCTTTTTAAAAATGAAGTCAGACATTACAGCTCTAATTGTGAGTTCAGATATGCTGGGATATCTGGGACTATCTAGAGGAGATAGTGTCCAAAGAGGAAGCATTTATGGCAATATTTTCACATCAAAATTTTTGGGCCTCTCTGCTTTACTTTGCTGTTTACAAACTCTGACATGGAATTTCTCTGCTTGAGTTGAGCATTTTGAGGGGCTTAGTCATCTTCCAGTTACCTGTTAGAGCTGTACAAATGGAGATGCACTGTAGCTTCCTGGAGGCCCACTCCGCTCTGACAGAAATTATCTAGCCCTACAAATGTATATGTATGTGTGTATACTTCTATACATGCACTCCTGTGTGATGCACAGGAACCATGCATTCCTTGGCTATCCCAGCCCCCAGGTAACAGTAAGTTACATAGCTACATAGTAAGCAATAAGACAGAGATTTTGGATTTTGGTATGCATTTTTTAAAAACAGCGACTTTTAGCATGAATTAATAATAGTATTTATTTTGTAAATTCCTTTGAATGACTCTTAGAAAACTGAACTCAGCTCAGTTCACAGTCAGCAGAAGCTCCAGATATTCATCATCTTTGAAAGCCGAAGACTATGTCAATCTCCAAATGTCAGGTTTCTTTTCCATTTATTTGGTATTTATATATCTTTTAAGAGGAGGAAGATGAGTGATGGGGTTAAATAAATGGATAAATGTGAATGATAAAATTCCTACTCCTTCAGACTTATCTGACATTCATAAGAAATTATATTTCAGTAAACATTTCTACTAGAATACCAGTGTGCCTGCAAAACACATAGTAAAACACCTCAGTTTGCCTTAGGTGGTAAACTGGTGAAATCTTCAACAAACAATTGAGCAGCATCTTGCAAAAGTCATAGATTTTTATGGTTTTGGAACAATGAGTGAAATGCATACAGTACAGAAATAAAGGTAAACTAAAGTGGTTTCAAAGAAATTACTTTATATATGAAATTGATTTTATTCTTCCATAATGTTTATTGTTTTATAATGCATAAAGTCTTTAAAAACAAAACAGATTAGAAATACTGAAATGCTAGAAATTAATCTATACAATCTATAACAAAACCCAACTCTTTTTAAACTTTGTTGCTCCTGACAGAAAAAATATCTCCAGCTTCAAATATCCACTCCTTTTATATATAACTCACTACCATCAATGAAACACATCAATGGTTCAAAAAACTGAGAAGACTATTTTATTTAACATATATCATACTGGTATTTTAAAATCTAATTTTAAATCTAAAATCTAATTTTCTATTGTACACTCAATAAAGTGGTCACACACAGCTTTAGCACAGTCCCAGTTGAATATTATGTTAGATCTGATTGCTTTTCCTCTCTGGACAAGCCCAGATGATTTTTTACTAAAAATCTTTAGAATTTTCTTTTAAAGATTAAGTATTTTAACTGTTTTTTTTTTTTTTTTCATTTGAACATTTACTCCTGATATATATGGTAATGCAATTTTTCTTCTTTTACCTGACTTCTCACATAAACTGACTTATGGTACATCTTGAGCCACTTCAGCCATCCAGTGCACTCGTCCGCTCTGTGGACTCTAAATTCATGTCTCAGTCAATCTGGTCTTCTCTTGCCTTTATTGGAAGGGAGGCTGGGTTCTACAGCAGGAAGATCTGGCTTCCTAAACCAGTATATGAGTCACTGGGTTGAAGGCAACAGTACATCATTTAATAAAAATACATGTTTGCATAATTTGTTTTGAATAATAATTTTTTTTCATTATTAGAAAGTCAATGTTTAATTGTGTAACATTGTTTATACAAACCTTAGAAATTCTACATGTATTCAGACTACTATTTTCTGGAGTTTTCTATAAGAAAGTGCACTAGTGATATCTGTCTGCATTCAAAATTTTTCAAAATAATGACCTCCTCAGAATTCATATTTAGTCCTGGAAACTGGTAGATAAGTGGTGAAGTCTGGCTGCAGATGTATGTCTCTGCTGATACAATTTAATCTATTACAGCCCAACTCATCTTGTCACATTGCACCTATATATACATATATTTTCAGCACATGCCTGACTCTTCCTTAAACATTACCACAATTCATATTTTGGTTACAACTGACGAAAATGTACACAGTATATATTAGGCATATACAAAATATATATTAACAGATTTGTTTTCATCACACCATGGTGCTTGACATGCATTTTATTTAATCAAAATCTCTAATCAATATTTTTTTTAATTGTTCCGTATTTTGTCAGTGTTATTTCCTTCATTTTGTTCATTGTATTGGTAGCAGCATCCAATTGCTAACCAGTAGATCAAACACCAACAGAATCTTTTTCCATTGCTGTGTGTTTGATAAAGATCATAGCCTTATATTTTTTTTTCTTTTAATATTTATGTAAATATTATCAAAAAGTCCTTTCAATTATTGCAAATATCATTTTAGGTAATGTCTTAGAAGAAGGGTCAGCAAACTCAAAATAATTAGATTCCACTGTGATTCTTGTTCTCCAAGATAAAAGCAGCAATCAAGATTTGAGTCCCATTGTTAGATACTGTATAAACCCATTAATTTGGATTCAATTTAGCTAAATTTAAAAGTTACAAATCTATTTTAAATTCATTACTATCAAAGGAAACACATTCAGATGAATTATCTTTCATTGCATCTATCTTAGCAATCCATTTTATTCAATATAATTTAACACACCAAAAGTAGGATATAGACTAGTGATTTTTAGAAGAAACACTTAATGGGAAAGGTAATTGGAACAAGAAATTTGAAGTCCTCAATCCATGGCTGTGACATTAACACAGTAAAAAGAAAGTGTACTTCAATTACTCAATAGTCATTGTATTTACACTGCACAGTAAGATATGATTTTTATTCACAGGGCAGAAAAAAGGCTGATGGGCTCAGTACTTTACTAGCCTCATCATTCACAAAAAAAAAATCATGACTAAACACTTAAGTAAAAGAATTTTAATGATGGGCTAGGATCATAAACCAAAATAAAGAGGGAACGTGTTATATACGATAGACTCCGATTTTGTGCAAGAATGTTAAATAGTAAGGAACTGAACAACATTTCTGCTATCATTTTGCAGTAAAGATTTCAGCATTACACCTAATCAAAAACAAAATAGCAGAGAATGATGATGAAAAAGAAAGACAAGTACACTTGAGAGATGTAATACAGAGATGTATTAAGAGATGTGTTTTACATAAAGCAGGAAGGAAATGGCCAATTCATTTGATCTTTTATCAGTTGCTGAGGTCCCAGCTAGAGTACCACAACTTAAGAAATCGTGAAATCTAATGGAGGCAATCCAGGACAGCGCAAAGAGGGGATATTCTAAAAAAGATGTAGATCTCAGTGCAGGTAAAACAATGCTTCTGGGAAAAGTTAAATAAAGCCATGTCCTAATTTTATGCACACAGGGATGGGCTCGGATCTAATTGTTACCACACAGTAAAGGTATAACTGGTAAAATTATTGCCAGTTTGAACAAAGGTTAGCTTAATATCTATTAGCAGATAAATCCATTGTCATTTATAGTAAAGAATGGCAGAAAAAAAAATCCCAGGAACCGCTCTTTGGTTATTATAAAAAACTGTGAGGTGTCTCATCTTGAATACTGTCTGCAGTATTTGGAGTACCTTGACTCAGCTGCAGGACCTTGTACTTGGCCTAGTTGAACTTCATGAGATTCGCACAGACCCACCCCTTGATCCTGAGGGTCCCTCCAGGTGTGATCCCTTCCCTCCAGCATGCTGACCACAGCACACAGCTTGGTGTCACCAGCAAACCTGCTGAGGCGCACTCAATGCCATGTCTGTGTCACTGACAAAGATGCGACGCAGCACACCCCATGTTTTAGATGATACAGATTTCAAAAGGCTTGAAACATGATCAAACCCATGGAGGCAGAGTCTAGTGAAAAGTTTATTCAGATATCATCAGCCTCAAGTTAGGATGCTGCTCAAAGCCAGGATGATATCACAGAAAAGTGCCCCTATACACTTGCCTTCTCTTCAAATTCCCCTCTGAAGAAGCAGGGTTATTCTGGGAAAAATAAGACCTGTCAGGAAAAATAGAAAGACTTTGTATTTCCTTATTCCTGGAAAAATTAGACTAAGTGCAAGAAGCAGCTCATAAACTATAGTGCTGCATGAAATTGTTTCGAAGGAACAATGATAAATTTTTTCAATAACTTTGGACGCAAAAGAAAATAATTGCTTAATTTTCACTAACATAATTTACTATTATGAATTACTATGAAAAATATTCTGGCTATATAGATAGCAAAGCACTAGAATAGTCTTTCCATGGAGATTGTAGAATAACTTTCAACAAGGTTTAAAATAATAAGACAGAAAAACATTTGTTAGAATATACTTGATCTTTCTTCTTTGTCAGAGAACTGACTAGCCCATTCTTCCAGCTTCATTTGTATTTTATAGCTACAATTTCCAAAAGAAGAGATGGAAAATGAAAATGTACTTTCAATAACAAGTGCACCCTTAAAAAGTTACTAAGTTAAATAAATTAATTAAATTAAGGTTTGAGACAACACATCTGTTACTCCATTCTTTCAAAGGATGTGATGAACAGAACTGAATGTTTTAGAATAAAAATGTTCTGTCACATTTTTATTATTAAAAATCTACTAGATACAAAAAGGAAGAAAGCCTGAGTGATTTAAAATTAGATGTGAGCATGGAACTGAGACTCAGCGGATGGATTTTAGCAAAATGGTCTTTAGCAGAAAGCTATCTTGAATAAAGGGAGAATTAGCCCATATATAAATTCCAGTATAATAATGTACAAAGTCAGTTTTGTGGATAAATACAGCATAGTTCAGACTCTAGGGCTACCCAGGCAGTGCTTTTCAATTGAAAAGAACTCAAAACACCAAAAATTAATTTTTTTTTTAATTAATCAAATGCCAGCTTTGTTCATAAAAACGTTGAGATTAAAATCTTCCATTTTATTTAGAATAAAACTTCAAAACAGAAGGAAAGGAGAGGTCCCTCCAGAAAAAGGATTGTTTACTTTTCAGAGTGAGAATAGATGCATTTCCACAACGTCCTCCTGTCATCTGACTGTTATCTTAATTTTTTGTCTATTAACTGAATCTCTCTTTATTTACCCACTTCATCTCAGTTTGTCTTCTCTGCATGGGGTAGGATGAGAGATAAAGATCTGATTTCCTCTGGTGACTGCTTCTGTAGCAAACTAGTGAAGCATGATGCCAGGATATGTTACATCACCATTTTTACCCTGTTTATTGTTGGATAACTCTTTTCAAATAGGATGCAACACAAAGGACAAAAAGGTATGAAATTAAATTTTAAAAAGAGTAATTGTCTTCCTTATCATGACTGTGCTGGTCTTAGAGTTTCCAAATCACTAATTTGAAAGTAGAAATTGGTGTGAGCTAAAACACATAAATACACAAAAAGATAACGGAGCAGATTAACCTATACAGCAAAGAAATCTAGGTCAGGCTTAATAACCTTTGAATTGCAGCTGACACAATGAATATTAAGCCAGTCAACCATGAGAGATGCATTCATGAAGCCAAACCAATCTAGATTTTTTAGAGGAAAATTCGTTATAAAATACTGATGTTTATGTGATTTTTTTTCCTGTATAAATGCAATTGTACCATTTCTAAAAAAAACTCATCACAGATAATTAACAGTGGATCTCAAGCAATAATATTTTTACATACCAAAATTATCTATCTAGAAGGCCTAAGTTAGGTATTATTTTCTGCACAGATTGTTACCAAAAGATGAGGAAAGGAGGAAGAAAAGGAAGGTAATTGCTTTTGCTCTAAAGAGGAGTTGAGAGAAAACTTCCAGTAAATTGAGAGAGTTAAAGAAAATTTTTCTGAAAATCCTACTGAGAAAAATTTCCTGCAGAAAACAGTCATTAAAAAAAAAGTTTTGGTTAACCATTTTTTTAATTCAATACATCATCATCATCATGGTTGTTTTATCCTACAAAGATAATATTTTCTGGGGAATATATATGTATGCATGTATGTGTAAAAACCCACAAAATAATAAAGTAAAATGTAGTACTAAGCATTGAACTTGTTATGGGAGAACTGTCCTTATAATCTCTGGTTTACACAGTTCACTCATAACCATCTCATGAAATTTGTCTGAAAAGGACATAGGAAGATGATGACTTGCCTTTTCTGTGCTAGTGCCTTGTGTAACACAATTAATATTCAACAAATAAAATAAATAATAAAATAAAAAGTTAGCATTTTTCTGGACAGAAATTACTTAAAGCCAGATACCTGAGCATTTTCCAGGACTATCCTCCCCCCCAACACATCCCACCATAGGATTTTTACTTTTTATTTCATAACCCCGTGGAATTGGAGTGTGCCAATTCCTCATACCTGTTAACTTTTATAGACTTCATAGAAATGTTCATTCTCGCAGGACACTGTGGCTGCTCCAGAAATATTTCTTTGCTTATAGTGATGGGCAACCTGCTGTAGCTGGCACTGCTTGGGCAGGGAATCTGAACTAGATGATTTCTAGAGCTCACTTCTGACCTCAACCATAATTGTGATTCTGTGATTGTCCAGCTCTATGAGATCATGAATGAGTTCAGAAAAGGTTTATTAAAAATAAATCAATACTTGAAAAATCTTTTGGAAAAAAATGCCCTAATCTCTACTTCCCCTAAAAACTAGATAGAAGACATGCTATTGTTCTAACCATATTCCCTCTTTCCCTCTCCTAGGAATTTTAGAAGAAGGAAATTACATTAAACAAAAGAAATCTGAAAAGCAACAAAAACTCAACTGTTCAAAACGGATTAAAGCCTCATTAAGCAGCAACCAGGACTGATGTTTTCAGTCAGTATGATTTATGATCTTTGTTTGCTTTGTGCTGTTCACCTACAAACAAAAGGCTTGCTCTGGAATTATTCTCTAGAGACAAAATTGTAAAGAGAATGAGCACTCCATTAAAATTCCAAAGCTGCATTTACCAAAACTATCTTAAATATCAGTAAATTTTAACTGCATCTTTTTTGAAATACAATGATGCAATTCATTTTTACTGAAGGGTGTGTGTTCTGCCCAATGTTATCTTCACTAGTTTTTGATATTTCCCCAGACTGGTAAATGTGAAACCAAAGAGATTTCACAAAAAAAGGCTGGGTTTTACAAACAGGAATCTGCACCAGATGCCTACTCTTTCAGCACCATCTGTGAATTGATAAAGGTAATGATATTTTTTTTAACATTCTTATGCAGTTTATATAGATGGTGTTCCTATGTAATTATGGAACAACTTTAAGATCCAAATATTGTTCTCAACCTCTCTCCTAGATATAATGCTAAAAACCCCCCAATGTTAAATGAGTACCTGTCTTCATTTTAAAACAATAAAAATACCACCTACTGTACAAACAATCAATATTGTGTATTTTGACAAAATAATTCCCACATGTGCATGTGTACACAGTATCATAAATGGGTTACTTTAACTGAATGCTGCAAGTATCTCCTGTTAGTGTGAATGTAAACAAGTTGAATTTTCTTTTGGAAGACTCCTCAAATAAATGGCTATGAAAGGCGATATTTATTATTTAGAATCCAGTTTATCTGACCACTAATATAAAGAAATTCTGCTAAAAAAAAAAAATCCCTGAATCTACCTTTAATTCTGATCTGACAACTCTGACATTCTTTACCAGAAATGTGGTCCTCTTGCCTTAGAAGTCAACAATCAAATTAAAAAAAAAAAAAAAACAGTAATGTTATGATCCCTTGCAAAATGTATCTAGTCATTTGAAAAGGGTCTAAGAAAATGGTGGCATGATTCATGAACATATGCTGGTGACATGAATCATCTCATTTTACCTTTGGCAATTAGGTTGGATTTACATTATTTTTCAGAGATAATTGTCGATGCTCTTTCTTAAAAGGCCTCTAACTGTTCTTAATATGGGAAGGTCAAAATTTTTTGTATAAATAAATACATTGAAAGATCATGTGAGGCTGGAAACAGATTTAAGCAGCTAACCAAAAGACTAATTACAAAGTAATTACTAGATAGTTGCAAGAGATTGTACAAGCAAACCCAGTTTGAATTCTGTACTTTATAGTAAGAAATTTTGGGGGTTTTCTAAAGAATACTGCAGTAACAAACAGGTATTTTGCACAGCTTTTGATAGACAGCTTTTCTGTGAAGTAGAAAAATGAACCTTGAATGAATACAAAGAAATTATATTTTCCTTATGTAAAAATCAAAATTATATGTCTAATTAGGCATGCAACCATGCTTTTAAATTATAACAGGTGATACCAAAAAGCAAGCAAATTAGCTGTGTACTTAAATAACAGCCTAGAGAGAACTGGATGAGCCAGAGGCACTGGCATCTATTTAAACATGCTATGCCATTTTCAACATAATTAGTTATCTAATTGAAAACCCAAACTTAGTCAATGCATTTGTATATGTAATTAATTAGTTTGTTTAAAAGCACTTCATTTGTAGTACTTTATTCTTCATTTCCTCCCTTCGTTACATTACCACAGCATAGATTTGATTTTTAAAAACAAAAAGAGACAAACATAAAATTAAGAAGAGCATTAATAAAAGAAAGCACTATAGGGCAATACACCACTAGTGCTATATAGAATTTTAGAGACACACTTCTGTTTTTTGGTCTGAAGCTATTTTAATTATTTCAATAAACATCTTCAATATATCTACACCCAAACAGTTATGTGTCAAAACACTCTATTTAAGCTTTTCATACGAACAGAATATCAATTACACAGGTCAGATTCACATTGTAAACTCCATGCAAACAGGGAATTGTGACCCAATAAAGCCTTTATTTATTGGTGTCTCTAATTTGTGCCATACTGATTAAGGATTAATATGAGAGCTTTTTATCATTGTGTCCCAAGAGGTATAGAAGTTGCACTGGATCTAAATCTGGGTATATATATGTAGGCATACAAGGATAAAATGAGATCATCATAAAAGAGACATACAAAACTACAAAACTATTTTCTGCAAAGTCACAAATATTAAAAATATTTATAATAAACAGTTTATTATAAACAGTTAAATGAAGGAAGCTTTGCTGCTTTTTTTTTTTTTTGTCGGAAACACCAAAGAAATTAGATGGCATTTGCAAAGCCCTTCCTCAGGCTGAGAAGAGGCAGGAGTCAAGTTTAAATGATAAAGGGTGGAAAACAAATGAAAAGCTGAGTGTCAAGAATAATGATTTATGGATGGACCCAAAAATCCAGGGGGTAAGATAAAGCTATGAGCAAGAAGAGTCCCAAAGTCCCCTAATATTCACTAGACCAGAGAAGTCAATTACAATACTCAAGTCTAAAAATACTCAGCCTTTTCAATTTACTTCTGAAGAGAAACAGGAACCCACACACATTTTAGAACTATGAAATATTCTTTATGATGAGAAGATAGGAGGCGTGCAATTGGAGCCTGACACTAGGACTGGCAAAATCATACCATGGATTTTGGCACAGTTCTTCAAGTGAGCTGAAATACAAGCAAAGATAGCATGACACACACTGAGAAAAGAATCAGCAAAACCAGCCTGGATGTAGAGAAAATAAGAGTACTGGAATAGACAAACAGGAGTTGTTGATTTCAGATCTACAAGAAACAGTCAGGATGGCAGTCCAAGATTTAACTTTGGAAAGCTGGAAGAAGATTTGGACACAGCACAATATATAGTCAAAACCCTGGACATACATTCAAGAAAATAATTTATGCAAAGTATAAGGTCACAACATAAATCTGATTCAGTGATGAAGAAAAAACAAACAAACAAAGAAAAAATCTTCAATTTAATACCAGATATAAGCTTTAAATACAAGTAAAAATATAAGCTGTATGTAAGAGATTAAGGAATTATTAAAAATTCAAAAGACTAAGTAAAAGAGGATGAAGTATAAAAATTCATTAAAGAGCACGAAGGACAGAGAAATAAAGTTGATAAAATCTATTGCATCTGTGATAGAAGAAAGAAGGAGACAAAGTTCTAGAAAAAGAGTGAAGCATAATAAGAGGGAGAAGGAAGTAACCAGAAATTACCTTTATCCAATGGAAATCACTGTATTTGCATAAAAAACTTACAGAGTAGAGAGAAGATTCATGCACATCTATAGAGTTTTGGAAATGTTTATGTTTTATTTGGAGAAAGTTTTAATGATGGAAAAAACTTGAAATACAGGTGTCTTCCAATGGTTTATCACCATCTCTTTAAAAAGTGGTGTAAAAATGGGAGGGTAGAGTCCTAGAAGTTACTAGCTGCACAATAAAAAAAAGATGCTGCTACATAAAGAGACATGATGCAAAAGCTTGCTTAACCAGACCTTCCTTTCAATGCACAGTGTGCTCTTTCCCATTAACACTATTACTTATTACAATAATTTTTGTCCCAAAGGAATTAGACCTCCTCCAATAGCACCCAGGACTAAGGAAGAAGAAGGGCAGTGCCAAAAGAGACAACCGGTACACAAAATCTCTAAGGAAACAGGGAAGTTAAGTGAGAAGCATGTTCAGAAAATATCCAAATAGCTTATTTTTCTCTCTTCTCTGTCTTCCCTGGAGAAATGCTTTTCATATATGCACGTAAAACCACCAAAAATCTTCTAGATAGCTGTGCTCCCTCCTCCTCCCAGGTAGTAAGATAAAACTTAATGTCTGCAACAGACTTTAATTCCATTCCATCTCATGATTTTGACTGCAGTAGTTGCTGCATCTGTCTGCAGTGAGACTGGACTCCTTTTGAACTCTTTAAAATGGCAGTCATGACAGTTGAGAAACCTGCTCTTCTGGCCACAAGTACCACCAAGTAACTGGGAACACAATATAAATATAAAATTATATATATATATATATATATATATATATATATATATATATAAATCATATCTGTATAAAAGCACATCTAATAATATTGCATATTATAATTTTGTCTTTACACTATGAATATATATTTCTGGGTACGTATATATTCTTTTATACAACAAAATCTCCATATGTTTTGAGGACAAAAAAAATAGGGGAAACTGGAGTTTAAGTTAGTAGCATGCTTCCCAAGTTTACATCTAGACCCTCTTCAACTAGCTCTCCCTGCATTGCCAGCTGCAATCACTGAAAATGGATGAAAATTTCTTTAAAACAATTCCACTTTGAAAACCTGTGATTGTGGAAGGAAATTACCTTATACATTCTGTTTTCATCTTATTGCCTTACTATGGGAGCCTAAAACTGATTCAGCTCTGTTTCCCCTGTGGTACACAGTATTTTAAGTTCTTGGCTTCTAAGTAGCCCTTTAGTTTATTCAAATTAAGATACAGCCTACCACTAAACTGTAGGGCTCATGAATACTTCCTGCCTTTCCAGATCATCCCTGGTCCTGTTTTTACAAGGCCCATAGGCACATCCTGTTTTCTCCTTCCCTTCTTCCCTTGGAAAGGAAAAACAAGTATGGAGGCTAGAAAAGGGACACAGCACAATCTACACAGAAGCAAAGAAAATGTGTCATTATGGTAAATAAATGCTATGTAGATTAGACACCATTGCTTTTCTAACTCTATTAATATAATTTCCAGATCTCTGGTGATTCTAACGCAGTCATGGGTATCCTTCTAGTGAAAAAAATGTTAGGTCAAGTAATATTGAAAAGATTATCACAAGCAATACATTCACCTTTGCTTTCTCACCCCAAAATGACAGGATAGGACCAATCCCTTCACACTGAGTATCCATGCTATAGACATTCACACTTAATTTAACAAACAAGAGTATAAGGAAATTTAACCATCTCTTCAAAAGTTAGTTTAACCTGGAATTGAAACCTTCTAGTGACAGAAATACTAAAAATTTCTGCATAAAATAATATCTAATACATAAAAATCCTTTAGTTACAAAATTCTTAATAACATTTAATGTATAGCTCTTAACACTTTAAGCCAAAGAGTAATACTAATTTTGTATGTTTTCTAAAGCTATAGGGAATACTTAATAATATCAATCATATAGGAAACTTTTGCATATTGAAATTTTTTATTAGGTCTCCTCTATCAATCTTATGTTTTCTGAATGTTCCTATTCCTTCAGCGTTCCCTCATCTACCCACACGGTGGGCAACTTTTAGGTGCACTCAAAAATCAACCTGCAGTTGCTGTTCAGGCTTTTTTCATTTCCATACTGAATATAATAGTTATCTACTATGTCCTAAAATTATTTTTATGTTAAGTAATTAAATTTAGCTTCTGTAGAACTAGCATATTCTTGCTTTTCATTCACTTTATGGTGCAGAAATCTCCCCCACTCCAATCTCGTTTACAACATTCCCTAGCAAATATCTCACACCTTGCAATTTTCACGATTAATGTGATGACAAGAATGATGCTGCTTTTTAAGTAAAAGCACATGACAAACAACTTTATCACCTCCATCAGGCTGCCTATGCTGCTGCATCAGTACAGGAAAGACACGGTCTAGTATGAATTTTAATTTATTTATTTATTTGTTTTAAGAGAAGATGAATCCTTTGATAATTTTTTGTAATGGAAGTTCGATAGACAAAAAGTTTGCTGTGTTGCATGCTACAGACTGGGGGGAAAAATTATATTCCTACTTTTTGTATTGGCAGATACTATTATATTTTGATGTGCTTTGAATATCAACACATAGGTATTACATTGAATTTAGCACCTCCAATTCTAAGAGGATTACTGATAACAGATATGCATTGCAAGGGAAAGCAAGTTCTACCTTATACTGATATAGTGCCATACATTCATCATCTAACTGACAAGAAGTCCCCTAGTTTGGGAATCAAATCTACCAGGGCAAAATCTTGCATCTGGATATTTATTTTAGACAATAGGTCTAAATGAACTGAAACAAACACAAATTAGATACTTAACATAGACTTTTCCTGGGCTAGAAATTCTAGAACTCTCTGCTTTAATTTATTTTTGTGAAGTTTCACTTCTGTAATAAAGCAGAAAAGTCATGTAAAAATAACTTGAATATTATACCAGGAAAAAATCTCTGATGTATTTGCAGATTTGCAATTCTTACAGATTTTATTTTTTCAAGATTAAGTCTCCATTAAAAAAAAAAACAACCATGGGCACATAAAACAGAGGATTAGGATTAGGGTTAGACTTGGATTTATTAGTCTTACTTGCAGCCATATTGACTGTATATTATACAACCATGTATCCAGTCACACATCAAAACCCTGAAACTACTGCTTTGTAATATCTATATAAACCAAAGTATGTAGCCAAAACTCATGAGAAAATTTGCTATTGCTTCTGCTACAGGCATTGCACAAAAGTCATAACACAGTAGTTGTGGAGATGTTCCACACTGTGACAGACCTGCAGAGTCTCTTCCAGAGATGTGCAAAGAAAAAATGACATCTGCTCCTATCATTTCAAGCGAGTTGTGGAAATGTGTCAGGTTTGCAGTTCCTCATACTGTCATCGTTGTGGAGCTTTTCCATTTTCAGAAGGACAAAATGACAAGCACTGTTCCTGGGAGCAGAGATGAATCTGTGATTGCAATGAGACTCAGACAACAACCACACAGTTTTTTCACTTAGGCCGTAATGACTGGATGTAGTAAAGAAGGAATTAATTATTTTGCCACTGAAATGAGGATAAATTATCTCTTGCAATACTAGACAGCTTATTTGCTTTCATAACTTTCTAGGCCAGAGTACTTGTTATAACCAGTTCTGATTAAGTGATCAGAAATCCACTGAAAGTTTTTAAATAAATAAATAAACAAATAAATGATCAACATTATGTTTTGATTAAAAATCACTGTGACAGTTAACTACTAAACAAGCTTGGAGAAAATTACAAAACACAAGATTATTAACTTTCTATCACCCAGCGTTCTCTGGAATTCTCATTAGCTTTAATGCTTATTAAATACTGGAACTTAAAAATATTTTCCTGCTGTATTTTAATTTTTTTTAATTTAATTTTTGTTAATGGCTTGCCTTCTTCCTTTTGACAGTCAGAATGTCTGTGCTGCAGCACAGCCAGACCCAGTTTCATGATAAAGCAGTTTGTAACTGGATTTTGTGTGTCTGAAATCATTTGGTTTTAAATTTACCCAGGGACATGATCTGCTGTGGCAAATAATGTGAAACTAATGGGATTTTGATATTATGCTGATATGAATATGGCTTGGAGAATTATGTAGTCTAGATCTACAGAAAGTTTTAAAACAACATTAAAAGTACCTGATGGTGATTTGGTCAGAAATTGAGACTCATTTTATTTTAAATATCAGAAGACAGGTATAAACAGAACATGGCTGAGATGGAGTGGTGACACACCTGTATTAAAATGGAACTCCATTCTTTTGTAAACAAGATTTCTTTTGTGAAGCTCTACTTTGAATTACAGGTTTTAGTTTGGAATTTGACATTCACCCTGTAATGCATCTTCCACCAGGGACTACAAACTCCATTCAGTAATAAGATCTTTAGCCCTAACCTAATTACAGTATCTGAAAAGCTGACAGGGAATAAACATGACTAATGATTCTGATTTTCTCTCAACTGCTCACCTATCCAGCAATCTCTCTGCACAGAACCTCGCAGGGTGATCACTACTGATGATATTTACATGTCTGACATTAGAAATAACTATTGTAGCAAATCATACTTGTATCTCTGCAGTACTTTAAAACTGAAGTAAAAGTTAAAAATAAAACAACTATGTTCAATTTAATCTGAATTTAAGGGGCAATTTCAGGTAAATTTCTCATTTTCAGAAAAAGTGAGACATTTCATTCTCTCTGCAGATCTACAGGGATGCAAATCCTGTTTCAAGAGATGTCCTGTTCAAGGCATAGCTTAGCAAGCAAATCCCAGCAAGAGGGAAAGCAATTTCATTTGTTTTCAAATTTACATTTATTGCCAGCCACTGTCACTGTCAGAGCATTTCAGGTACTTGAGAACACCAGCTTAGCAATCTTTCCTTGGTATAAGAAACAGGAGGTTTATTCTTCCAATCTGCTTCTATTTATTCTAAGCAGAATTTGTCTCCAGTGAGTAAGGATGTTTTGAATTTCTCGTAATTAAAGACAGGGTGTTTAAGCATATATTATACATTTAAGTTCTATTTAGACTGAAAGTTTCAGTCAGACAACACAGAAACAAGGTTTGAAAAGCTGAATCATGATTCATTTCAATCTATTTTTCAGTTCTCTTTTCAGAAGACCTATCATATACCTTTTAATTCCTAAAGATTATGGCAGGCCTGTTTCTCCTCCATGTATACATCACATACATATATTTATAAAATATATTTCTATATATTCAGGTTGAAAATCCAAGTACATTATATGAAATATTTAGAAGGGCTTGCTTATAAATTTAGGATTATAAATTACATTAGGCTGTCACAGTAGTACAACATAGTCAAAATTTCTTCTCCAGAATAAAGCAGCTGTCCCAGTAATCACACACCCAATAATGACTACAAAACAATCACACTGGAAGCTTGTCACACACCTTAACATCAGGGATACTCTTCTATTATTGATCATCTTTCAAATATCAACCTGTGTGTATACTTGGGAGACAAACAATGGGCCAAAGTCAAATAGTTATTATTCATTGCTGTACAGGTGTCTACTTACACTGCAAAAGGGCCCACCATCCCTAAGCTAACTTTATGTACATGCAAGAAAATTCAAAGAACAATTTTCATACAGTAAATGAGTCAAAGATTTAGGCCCAAAAGGTTGCTGAGTGTTTGCCAAAACTTCGGCATGATATTTTTAATTGCTTTTTGTGAACCATCTAATTTGTTATGAAGAGTGACTTGTATGCCTACACATAAATGACTGGTGCTATTTTAGGTAGTCTGCTGAGACATCCTCATGACAAGGGCAACGATAACACAATGTTCAAGAGAATTGTACCTTTCTGAAACTGTAGCTTATAAAACCAGACAGGAAAACAAGGACATCTAAAATGGCACTGGACAGGTATGTTTAAAGGAACTGAATCCCACCCATTAAGCCTGTGAAACTCAAGAGTTTTTCCCCCTTTGGAAACTAACAGTTGTACCAAAAGACATTTTAAATTCATCACTCAATTTTCAACAGTTAATTATAGAAGACCTTTGATGCAACAATTTCAAATAGGAATTGCATGATCTTTCAGCACTGAATATACAACACAGAAAGTGCTCATAGCAGAAAAGACACCTAGGGAGGTAATCACTAAGAGACTAAGGAAAAAACATTCTTCATCAACATATGCTAATCTCTTGCCCTTCTTCTTGCAGCAAGTCAGCATCTAACAGAAAAGTACAGCAGAAAAAAATGGAGCGGTTAAAAGGTGAAACTTGCCATAAAAATCTTAAGCTCTTGCAAAAGACAACTTTGGATCAAAAAGTAGATGTCCAACATACTTTGGCATTTTCAAAATTATTTTTACATGCCTGTGTATCATGTGCTAGTGTAAAGAGATTTGCAATTATTTCTAACACTTCTAAACTTTGTTATGTACATCAAAGGATACAAAGGAACTGAACTCACTTAACGCTGCAAAGGGTTTTACAGACTGACTTCAGCACTGGTACAGAGACACATGGGGAATACACGAGCATGATGTTGAGGACAGGAAGGCAGAACAGAAACATAATTTCCTACACATTCCCTAAAAATTAAAAGAAAAGGAGGGTTACAGGATGAGTTAAACTACACTGCACTGCATCAGCTGATAAACTGTTGATGCAGATATTTCTACAGTAAATTGTTATTTCTGTCCAGGCAGAATTTTTAAGTCTCTACATTAAATAACAAGTGTCAAATTATCTACAAAATAGTCTGACTTCTCTTGTTCTTCAGAATCATAAAAAAAATCACATTATACACAGAGATATGAAAGGCGAGAAGTTACCCTGTGCTTTAAGGTTTGTAACACTAGTGGCTTTCCCTTTACAGACCTGTAACATTTCACTTGTAGAACTGAAGTCTGCTTTTGACTTTGTCCTGCACTGACAAGGCTGCTGTGGCAATACTTTTACCTCTTACTCCCAAATTCTCTTGTCCTCATGGTGTCATGTCATTGAACTGCAAGACTTTGATAGGTCTCTGATGAGAGGTTTCTCACAGGAATGGACTATGATTGATTTTTAATTCATCCTTTCTCCTCCCACACTTCTTTCACCTTTTATTTTCTAGTTTGAGGTTTATAATTTTATGGTCAGGAATATGTAGAGCTCAGTAGATAACTTTAGTAGACAATTTTTTAATGGGTTATTTATTAAAATAAATAATCCATAAAAAACCTCCAGAAATATATATGCACAGAACTTCACAAACAGTTAAATTAGTGCAACATCTGTACCTAAACGGTTGCTGCAGCCAGAAATTTTAGCACTAGTATGGAAAGGAAGCCAGCTGGGACACCAAGCTGATCCTGCTTTAACCAAATAATCATGGTGGGAAGTATTCAATGGAATATCTGTGGTGCTAGAGAAATGTTGGGAAAGAGAATCTTGTCCAGTGATATTCCATTTTCTTCCTTTCCAGTCAGCTGTGGGTATAGCTTTCCTCCTTTCTGTCACATGCTCTTTTTAAAAATAATTTAAAATTTTATTTTCAATAAATTTTGAGTTTTCTTCATTAAGAATGTACATACCATCACTTACGGAGCTCCCAGGAAAGCCTGTCTGCTCAGCAGACAGTGAATAGTCAGAAACACAGAAAATACTCCAGGTTTAAGAAACTTTCTACAAAACTCAGTAGACATATGTGTAGCATTCCTGGTATGTCTGCTATTTTTGCCCATGTTTGGGTATTCTCAAGCATGGAAAGTGGTAAAAGGGATAAGGATGTTACTAATTAAAATTGTGTAACAGTTTAAGTCTATGTAGCCCAGAAAGATGGAAAGTAATTATGAAAAATTCAATATTAACTATATCTCTAATACTCTCTAGAAAAAAAAAAAAAAGATAATTTAGAGTATTTGAATTTACAGAGGGGGAAAAATGGTTCAAAAGTCCTCAGGCATTTGTTACTGCTTCAAAAACTAACCCAAATTTTCATATTCTATGTAGTAGAGATCTCAAAAGAACATATCTAAAGCTGTTGTAACTGCACCTGTTCAATCAATATTTCCCAGCAGGAGAATACAAAATTAAGGACCTCTCTGCAATCTACCAGGAAACCAAAGCTTCCTTTAAAGAAATACAGAAATGCAACCAAAGAATTAACATCATAACGGGTTTATTACATCTTTTAAATAATTGAAAATGTTCAAGGTTTTTAGACAAATAGTTTGAGGAAACACAGAAACACAAAGAAAAACTGCAACCAAACATGAGCAAGTGCTTTCGACTTAACTATCTGACAATGTATAAACACAGAGTTGAATACTTTTTTTCATATGGAAGGAAATGTAGCAGTTCACTAACTCTTTCAATTGTCTGCCATACACATAACAAACTGAGGCCTCTTCTATGGCTTGTGACAGAGCTCTCTTAATAGAGATCAGTAAGAACTCCATATTCACCTGTCTCCCCAGCAAAGAAACTAAAATTAACATCAGTTGAATAAAACTTACACAGATTAAAAATATTCTGCTTAAAGATTCCTTGTGTCATTTTTGACCTTTCCATAAATTCAGCTCAAAGAGTTAATTGTGCTGAAATAAACATTAGTGTAATGCCTAAGGATACAATTTTTTTACCTGGTCATGAAGTATTGGCAGCATAGACAATGAATCTAAACTGTAGAATAATTCATTAGGAAATATGCAGTAGCTGTGGCAAGATTTACTACAAATATACTTCAAGTGTTTTTAAAAATTAATATTATGCTGCTATGCTTGGCTTAATTAGCTCTCTTCTTCATTTACAAAGCATATCTGTCTGGTTTATGAACTCAGTCTCTACTCCCCATTCTTTAAAACCTGTTTAAATAAAGTTTTAACTACTGCATGAGTTTTAGAAACAGTACAATGACTTTTATTACTATAAGCCTAAATCCTTCTCTTAAATATGATCATATCTACATATATTATATCAGAATATGATAAGACATGCTCCATAATACTCCTGTGCATACACACAATACTGGTCCTTTTCATTATATGTGCCCTCTATTTCCATTATGCCACACCTAGGCAATTTTGGGGCTTTTGCACAAGCAGTTGGATTGTGATTAATTTAGCCAATCAACAAGTCAGTTCTCCTAAATCCATTAAAACTCACCTTTCTCCTTTTGGCATATACCTATTTCTAGCCTATTTCAGTGATTTCCTAATCCATTTTATTTTATCTCTTTTATAGATCCATCACTTATTAGACCTACATTTCTACTAGCAGGTGACTCTACTTCTAGCAATTTCTATCTCAGTCTTTTTCAGCATTTATCACTTGCTCCCACTGATACTATAATAAATGGTTAAATATTAATTTAAATTTTGCTATACATACAAATTTGAAACATAGCCATTACATGCTAGCTGGGATCTATCTGAAGTTTGAGAAATGCATGGCATACAGTTGATCATAACCTTTTTTTGCATGCATTTTAAAAACCTCGTGGCATAATGATCAGTGAACAATTATTTGTCCAATCACTACCTACAGACTACAGTAAAGCAAAAAATATTTATTGTTTCCCTCTGCACGGATGCTGGAGACTCTAGTTAATGACTTGTCACCCATTTTACCCAAAATACACTACTGTTTCATCACACAAATTACTCCACGGAAGCAGAATGTCAACAACAGTCAGTTCTACAGTAATTTTAAAAGATAATAGTCATTTTCCCTCCTGTTCTCATTTGAATCTCATAACTACTTTGTGATAAATTTCAAAACCTTATTAGTTCTTCTGTTGTGAACTATTCAGGACATCAGATTGGTTTGCACAACAAAACTATAGAGGCAATCTTTTTAAATTAACAATTTACAATTAACATTTCTGCCAGCATATAATTGTAAATTTTCCATAATAAAAAACTCTATGTCAAAATTTTCAAATTAAAATATGGCAAATTGTTTCATATGGCTGACAAACAGTGCAGTAAAATAGGCAGGAGCACTAAAAAATTGTCAGGCTATAAATCTCATGAAGAAATGAAACAAACAAAGGGGAAAATTCACACTATTTTTCTAAGTTAAAAAAAATAATAGCTAAAGCATCATCAGTTCATTCTGTGTAGAATTGTGTGCTCATTATCCCACTCAATGGAAAAATATGAAATGCATAAAATCAACTTTGAAGAGATGACATTTCTTGTATTCTTTACATACAGTCTAATCCCCAAAAATATTTTCTTTATATATACTGCTATCCTTAAAAAAAAATATTTTAACCAGATTTTCATTTAGACTAAATTGGCCTATTTCTCTTAACATTAGCAGAGCTGAGAGTTGTCATACCAGCTGAGGCTCCGATCCTATGAGTCTGCTCAGATGATCCCAAACGGCAGTGTCGGTGCATTTTAAGGAGTTACTGTGCTTCAGCTGGAGTTAGTAAGCAGACATGTGGTCCCTGTCAGCTCATTGCAATGACAAGTACATGGTGTTCACTTAAGCTGCTTTCAGCAGTTCCAAAAGGAAGCTCAGGTGAAAGCATTGGAAGCAAGCTTTTCTCTTTTTCTATATACAGCATCAAAACTGATGCAGCTGCACATGTGTGGAGAGGGAAATTAATTTTATCAGTAGACTGGAATAGTATCATGCATATGATCAGCTTAAATCAATCACATGAGCAAGTAGTATCTCCAGTTCTGAGGGATGGAGGGGAGGAGGGAAGAGTGGGCTTGTGTGTCTGTCTGTAGAAATGTAAGGGGATCAAGAAAACGTTTTAAAAATCACCACCTCAGTCATTTGCAGTTACCTGACCATTACTCAATTTGAAATGAACAGAAAGTCTGCTTAAATCTTTCTTCAAAGGCAACAAAGAAATTCAGATGGAAATACACACACACACACACACACACACACACACACACACACACACCAAGAAAGTAATCATCTGGGCCTCTAAAGCCAGAATAAGGATGCAGAAAATAAAACAACCTCATACTGAGACTACCTTGCAAGATGGTTTTCTACTCATCATGGTATGTGGATACAACTCTTTCACAGTGTCACTGGCTGAGTTCAGCTCAAAAAATAGATGCAAGTAAGACGGAAAGAGGACTTTTGCACTGCTTTAAAATGAAATAACCAGTAAGATTTATTTACTTTATTCAGAGCAGAGTATTTTGTTTCAGCATGTTTTTCCTCAAATTGCAAACATAAGAATATGTCTGGTCCTAATACTGCTTGAGTTCATAAAAATTGTAGCTTCAATTTACAGGAGGAAAGTGCAAGAATTTCCAGGTTTTGAACCTGTTTGCTTTCCAGTACACCTAGAAAAATCTGTGCTGACAAATACATGAACTTATTGTTCATTTTCTGAGATGAGGAGCCCAGGGAGCTCAGTTAATATCTTTTCCACAAGCTTCTTATATAAGCATAAGCCTACAACAACATCTTTCATCCTGACTTTCTCATCTATAAAATGGGTTTAATACTCTTTCCTTCCTCCTACCCTCATCTTTGTTCTTGTCACAGTAAGCTTTTAATGCAATACACGTAGATCAGCACTAGGGTTGAAACGAAGCTAAGCTTATATCCACAAACTGCTTAACCAGACATCTAAACACTGAGAAGATGCACTTCTAAGCTGTTCAGAACAAAGAACATTTTTACTAAACACACCCTTTATTCTGGTGTCTAAGTATGGATTTCAAGGCCCAATTTCAGATGACCAATGACATTTGTCTACAGAGGTTGCAAAAAGAAAGTAATTTTTTAAAGTTGAAATACATGATGGCATTTTATTAACTACTGGATTTTTAAAGTGTTTAAGCATTTTAGTCTCTCACTGCTCACTTTTTAAAAATCTTTATAAAGACAACCTATTGAGCTTCCCATTGGGATGATTCTAGTTGTATGAATGTCTTTTCTAACCATCTGATGCCTTGGCAGCAAATCAACTTTCAGTGAAACAGAAATAAAATGTGTTTCTTTAAAGAAAAATGTCTATGAAAGATATGCTGTCTTAAATGAGATGACTAAACTCCATTTTTTAAGCTTCCAACAGAAAAAACATTCATCTAAACGTGAAGTCACACATTTGAAAATTAGTATTTGCTATTGTAGAATCATAGGATAGTTCAGGTTGCAGGGCTCATCAGGAGGTTATCAGTCCAAACTCCTGCCAAAACCAGGGTGAGCTACAAGGTCCATTATTGAGGGCTTTATTCAGTCAGGCCTTGCACACCTCCAAGAATGGAGGCGACAGCTCCTGTGGCAATAGCCCCATTGCCTGATCATCCTCAAAGAGAAGGGTTTTTTAATCTGGTTTGAACTTTTATGGCCAGTGCACCACTAGGCCTAGCTCCATCTCCTTGCTAACCTCCCCATGGATACTGGGGGCTTTCTGTTAGGTCACCCCAAAGCTTTCTCTTCTCCAGGGTGAACAAGTCCCATTATGCCAACATCTCCTGGCAGGGCAACTGCTGCTGCCCATGCTGAGTTTAAGGTCATGGAGCCCTCTGCTGTACTTGTTATGTATTACTTTTGTCTTTCTGCCCCAAAATGCACACTGAAATCTATGTGTGGTCTAGGACACAATGGTATTTTTCTTTTCCTAAAACACTTGTGTGTATCACAGCCCTGGTCGTAATGCCAAATTTCAGAAATCCAGCTTTTTTGTACCTTTAATACTGGGCCTAAAGATTGACTGAACCTTAAAAATTCATTATGGATACAGAAAATCTTCATCGTGCATTTCTCAATTTGTTTTTCTGGGTTAAAGATGCTGCACCAATATACATTCCCATCATTTGCATTTACAGAAATGGAGTCCAGTCATGCAAGGACTCTGTGTGGAAATAGAATAAAAATCAATGGAAACTCTATTTAGGAGACTTGCAAGAATATAATCAATGATAAAGAGTCATAACAGAGAAGTACAGCTGAACCTAAAAGAAAACTTATTTGGCTAAAAAAATCCCATCAGTACCTAACAGTAAGTGCTACCAAATAAACTGCAGAGATACATAAACTGGTGAGACATATATTCTGTGCACATAGACACAAAATAAGAATATTTTACAGGATGAGATTTCTTCTAAGGTAATTTGACTGCTACTATGTCCTTTAGATACATAAAGAACCAAGACAGAACAATATGAAGAAGACAGTCAATACAAAAGATATTGCAAAATTTGTAATCTTTGAGGATGGTGCTGTGTCTCTGTAGAGTACCTGTTCTCATTTCTGCAGATCTGACCACTCACAGATCTATATTCACAACCCAAAGACAGACACAGTAGACTTTGACAAAGAGAATAGAACACAGCCGTAAACATACCTTGTGTCATCATCTTCTGTCATTTCTAGATTTTAATGTGTTTTACTGATAATCCATTTTCCTATTCTAACTATCAGCCATTGCAAGCCATACCTTACCACATAAGCAGTACCTCAGAATAGTTACCAGGGGCCTATGTGCAGGGGGCAGTGAGGAAAGAGGGAACAAAGAGAGTCTTACTACAGCATTAGTGAATATAAATTTCTTCTCTGTGATTGAATAGCAAAGGTTTGTATGTAATTCCTGCCAGGTTATTGCCCTGAAGATGTTTTGTACAGAGACATTCTTGGGCTCCAATACTGGCAAAGTCTGAGTTTTTCTGAAGGCTGTTCTGCTTTCTAGAGGCAGGCACAGATTTTTTGGTATAATCTAATAGAAGTTGTTATACAGCAGTTTTGTTGGAAAATCATTCCTGGACCTCAGTGAAAAAAATAAAGTCAGTCATAATATCTGACAAAACTGAGTTAATTCGTGTCGGAGCCCCCAGAATGTCCCTTGGACACTCTTGGATGTTCCAGGCCCAGGTCAAAAGCATTTGAGACCCTGGCATACAGCCATAGACCCCTGTGGCTTTGAACCTGATCCATGGAACAATTTACCAACCTTGCAGGAAGAACAAGAAATCACAAAAGTTTAAATATTCTAGTAAAAGTAGTCACAAAGTGAAAGGAAAAAATATTGAGTACTGTACAGGGGGGTTTTAGACCTTATACAGAGAAGTCTGAGGTTTATACATAGAAGTCAGAAGTTCTAAGATAGAAAAATTTAAGCGCACCCTAACCTCCTTCTTTCTTCTTCCTAACCTCCATGTTCATAGTGATGTTAGCACTCACAAACTAGTTTAAAGTAGAAAGTCACTATTCAATATAAGTAATAAACATTAGCAAAAAAAACATAAACATTTAACACATAATGTATAATATAAAAGAAGGCGCCAACCCCCTAAGTGTCAGAGTGTGCCTTTGTCTGACCTACTGAACAGACCACAACAGTTCAAGAAAAAAATCTTTTAGATAACATACAATAAACTATCTTAAAACCAGATGACTGAAGACTGCTGAGTCTTTCTTTAAAAACACAAGTTAAAAAAGAAACTTTTCCACCTTTCCGAGTCACCCAATCAAAGAGTAAACCCAAACAGATTCGGTAAAACAAAAAAGCCCCAAAACAATAAAAACCCCTTAATGACTGTCTTTTTCACACTAAAGGGATAGTGGATGCCACTGACACCAACTTTCTGAGAATAAAAAAAGCAACCAAACACCTGTATGGAGTAATGACAGTTTGAAGCTGAAAGGGTTCTCCAATAAGTGGACAGAATGACTAAATTTTACTTATAATTTAAGGAAGTATGGGATCTTTGACTGGAAAAAATATAACAGCCTTCATGAACTTGACAACAGGAGTACATAAAGTTAATAACAGTGACTGCTGCAAATCCCATTATACCTCTTTCCTTCCTAACTTTCTGTGGCAACAGTTTCTACAACTTAAGGATAAACCTTGTAATAAAAGTTATTGTTGAAAATTTGGTTTAGACCTACAGTTTAATAGTGCAAGGATCTATGTCTGCATTGTCATGCTTTGAGAAACAAGGAGTATTTCCTTTTTCACATCTTCAGAGCAATTTTGCAAGATGCAATGTATAAACACACACAGCATTTTCCTGAAGCATTTAGCTCAGAACACTAACTCCGGAAGATCCTAACAATATTCCCAAACATAACCTTTTTTTTAAAAATTACTCTTGCTAGAGGCTCACTGATCATTCTTAACTCAAGTACAGCATTAAGAAGCAACCAAATAGAGGAAAAAAACATAACTGGCACACCAAACTCCTGCAGACCTGTAGAAATGTGACAGTCAGGAGGAAAACAAATTAGTTCAGCATGATACTGAATAGACTTAATTTCAAATTTTACTAGCTTAATACCGATTTTGATTTCCTTCACATAAACTGTCATTTATTTTTGTTACTGAAAACATACCATAACTCATCTGTGAAAGATTACTATAGATTTTTGAATTACCAGTAATGCATTTAAGATAAATAAGTTTAATTTCAAGTTATTCCAAGTGCTTTACAACACCAACATTAATTTTTAACAAATTAGATTATATTGACTTTTAAAATAAGGCCTCCTTTGGAAGACTTA
This sequence comes from Anomalospiza imberbis, assembly GCF_031753505.1. NCBI lineage: Eukaryota > Metazoa > Chordata > Aves > Passeriformes > Viduidae > Anomalospiza > Anomalospiza imberbis. The sequence continues at coordinate 26,708,390 of NC_089685.1, read as the reverse complement.
TCATTTAAACAGTCTTCAGGAATCGATTTTCCACTTAAAGCTATTTCTCCTGTGAAAACAAAACAAATCCTGATCTGTGGGAGCTACACTTTGCAATGTTGTCTGTATACAAACTGACCTGTAGACTCATTTGCAAGGACTAACTGGGGATTTTTTTTCTCCATTTTTTAAATTCTTTTAATTCTTTTGAAGAGGAAGTTGTACCAGCTTAATTAAATTCAATTATCTTTTTCAGATTTGTAGCATGTACTCTATGCTTCTAGTGATTTACAAGACATTGCCAAACTCATTTCACCTGCACTAGCAACTAGACTGGAAGCAGGAATAGAAAACTGTAATGACAGCATTTTTATTTCAGTGCATTTGTAGCATTTTGCAATGCCTCAAATCATATTACAAAAGGTAAATTATTATCTATAATGTCTGACTACCTGAAAAATAGAAAATGAAAGGTGAAAATGGACTTATTATGGATCTTTCACCTACACAACTTTTCAAAAAGTCTAAAGCAGTCATTGTTACTTTTAAAATGTCACAATTTTCATTTCATTAAATACTTTTAGAATTGAGATTTGAAAAACAGGATTTTTCTACCATGGAGTCAACTCCTGAACTCAAGTCAAAATATAAGGGACCTTTCCTATGGCAATAATGGCTCTGCCTATTAGATCTTCCATCACTTTCAGTAATTAACAATCAGTAAAATGCTAATTAACTTACTTTAATTGATAACATGAGAAAACACAACTTTCTAGTATTATCCCTAATCATGCTCCAAATGGATCAAATAAAGATAATTCATGCAGCTATGAAAGCACAACTACAGAATCACAGAACATGTTGCCTATCACTCTTCTTATCTCAACCCATGGCAATACTGCTTGTCTGATTTAATTGCAGCTGGAAAGGAAAAGCCACACAGCCACTTGCTCACTCCAACCTTCCCTGCCAGGGGCAGGGAGGGGAATTGGAAAGACAAGGTAAATTTCATGGGTTGAGAAAAAGCAGTTTAATAATGGAGAGGAAATAAAATATAATGCTAATAACAACAACAACAACAACAACAGAAATTAAGACAATAATATTCACTCTGCTTTGTTATTGTTGTTGTTGTTATTACTGAAAAGAGAAAGAGAGGAATAAAACTCCAGAACAGCAAGCGATGCACAATAAAATTGCTCACCACCTGTCCCCAAGCAGTGATCAGTGCCCTTCAGCCAGCTCCCTGCAGTTTACACAATTAGTATGACATTCTGTGGTATGGAATATCCCTTTGGCCAGTTGGGTCAGCTGTCCTGGCCATGCTCCTTCCTGGATTGTTGTGCACCTTCTCACTGGCAAAGCATGGGAAACTGGAAAGTCCTTGACTTATGGTAAGCACTATTCAGCAAAAACTGAAGCATCACTTTGTTATCAACATAATTCTCATTCTAAAACCAAAAAACACAGCACTGTACCAGCTACAGGAAGCAAATTAACTCTATCCCAGCCAAGACCAAGACACACAGCAAAAAGTTCTGGAACAATTGTCACACCTTCAAATAATAATAATTAAAAAATTCACATCTGAATTACTGAGATTTCTATCAGTATTTCTATCAATAAATAATCTAACCAGGTTTACCGCAGACAACTGAGGATCATTGTATAGTCTTCTGTGTCCATGAGTGATTCACTAACCTGCAGGCTCATCAGTATTCTGAACACACTTGTGCCACGCACCTTTGTCCATTTGGCCAGGAACACCCACAAATGTTAATGAAAATTTCCAAGTCTTAAAGAGTTTGAATGTACAGCAGAGTTAATTTCCTAAAGCTAGAATTTAGGTTATTAAATGTCCTTTTTTTAATCAAAATCTACACTCAGTTTCAAAATTTAAAGCAAATATGTTAATAACATAGAACAATGTAAAATAACCCTTGAAGCTACCTTATATTGCAATCTCTTTCTGATATTGCCACAGAAATAAAGGAATACTGAAACATGAGTAACATTCTTATCACTTATATGAATTACAGCACTAATATCAGCAATATAAGTACCTTCTTAAGGACACAGGTCAATAAAAGACAGTACACACACTACTCCTCTCTCTTTAGCTCTCGAAAGTGATAGCTAGTTATAGCTGTAGATGTCTTTAGTTTTTAGACTTCAAATTATCTCCTTTGTTCTAGATATTTTGCTTGAACAGAGACACAACAATTTATTTTGGTTTCTCTAACTGAGATAATGCAATTCAGTTGAGAATTTTTCAATAAAACAGGAATTGTATTGACTGAAAGAGAAAAAAAAATACATAGACATATTTCACAGTGCCCATGCCATTAACTAGGGCCCACTGAAATCAAATTCAAATCCTTGATTTGAACTGCAGCTGTCAAGTACTTCTCAAACAGTCACTACACCAGAGCAAGAATCATTATCTAAATTAATTGAGTCACAGTCTGCCATATTGTCTGAGATCTCCCAGGGTCATTCACATCTTAGTATGGGAAACCAGGGATTTATCCTCCCACCTGTATGCCTATTCCACTGTGTACCTGGGAAAAAGAAACCTTTTCAAGCAAGCATTTTCTTCAAAGTAATACTGTTCCCACAAAAACTTTTTATTTACATCTAGTGGTAATTTATTTCCACCCAGCCCCAGTAGGAAGCTCTATCTGTCAGAGCAAACCAAGTCTTGAAGTACTCTAGAGTCTACTCTTGCTACAATGTTTTTTTTTTTTTTCCGATAGAAGAATTTACTCAAAATCAGTTGCACAATATTCCCTACACACTGCAGTGAAGACAGTACTCCATGAGGGCTCTTTTTCAATAAAATAAAATAAAATAAAATAAAATAAAATAAAATAAAATAAAATAAAATAAAATATCAAAGATGAGATCCTGAAACAAACAAACAAATAAACAAAAGCCTAAAAACAACCTACTTGCCCACCTCAGTGCAAAACAGCAGCTGGAGTTTCTAAATGAAAAATCACAGCCCTATAATCTCATTGAAAACTCCTGTACAATTACCTGCCTTGATTTGTGGCAGAGATATTCTCAGAAAGAAGCATTATTTGTACCCATGTACATTTCATGCGAGAGTGAATAGCTTTGTGTAGCATTTCTCCTCTCATTAAAAAACAGACAGGTAAAATGCTGACATCCTTGTTAATAATAGACAGAAAATGCTAGAAATTACTCGCTGTCTAGGATACTGATTTAAAATACATTAAAAAGCTGCACTATTCCTATAAAGACTCTGAGACTAAGGCTTAAAATACTTACTTAATAATGTCTCCTTCAAGAGCAATCACTCGTTTAATGATCTTCTGTTCAGGATTTCTAGGAGACCTGAGACAGGAGATAAGGTTACACAATCAGTACCATTCCCATTGTTTTAAGAAAATGAAAGAAATAGACACTATGGAAGTCATTAGAAGATTGCATGTTCTCCTTGAGTTAGCATCAGTCACTATGTTCCATGGGGAGGTGAAGCTACTGCAATCCTTGTCACTGCAAACCATCACTGAAAGCAGCTGATGACCTGCTGGCAAACAGCACAATAATCAACATACCTTTTGTCATGAAAAATACACTCCACAACATTAAAAGCAAAGCATACCACAAATCAATGAGGAAGGTATTTTTACAAATAGAATAAGGTATTAAAACCTGAATTCCCCATCATTTGTTGGGAAAATGTATTAAACATGTATGTCATTCAATCAATTTGGGAGAAAAAAAATCTTCCTATGTTATATTAATATCTATCACTAATTTAGGTAAGCCTTGCCTAGGGAACTGCAGAAGTTCAAAAATAAAAGTTGCAAAATTTTCTGAAAGTTGCAGCTTCTGAATGCATTGTTTTTCACTTAAAGTTATTTTACCATAGCATCTTTGATTGAGTAGATTCTGATCATGCATTACATAATAATATAAGAAAGCAAAGATGAACTTGCATGTTCATCCTGAATATTCCAACTTCCTGGATGCATATTATTAGATAGACTATTAAAAGTGTTATTCTACTGTAGTTTGGACAGGTTAATGTAGTTATATATTCACCACAGATTTTCTCTTTTTTTTTAGGCTTTACCTTTTTTCTTTTACTCTTCACTTTTAATTATCTAACTATGCAAACTTAGAAGAATATCTTCATGTTATTAAACAATTATTTTTATTTTCTGCTTGCACACAGAAAAGTCAGGAAAGGAACAAACTTTATTTTCTGTTGATGCTTGGGTTCTCCCTGTTAAGGTTTCAAATACAGTCTGCTAGACACACCACTGACAGAGATGTACATTACAGTTTTCATGGCTAAAACCATCTTTGAGCTCATCTCTGGTCAAATGGTAAGATTACACTTCTTTAAAAAGCAAAGCTGAGCTAAGTCTGGATGAAAAGCTTGCCCACACTGCTGCATGACTAAAGGCATTTGAGGTTCACTTCCAGTTCCAATCATTAAAAAGAAAAATATGTTAAGACTTTTTTTTGGTTGCTTTTTTTTAATATTATGCCAAAAAAATTCCAAATATTTTAAAATTAGTTTGAGGTTTCAATATTTTTTCTTGTGTGTGCATATCAATACATTTGAAATAAATTTCTCTTTCAAAGTAATGAAATAATATCCAAGAAGCCTAATTTTGAATTTCAAAATATCCAATAGCTTGCATTTACAGTTTATCAAGCCTGGATACCTATTTTCAACGAGCAATGAGGAACACTGAACATGAATAAAGACCATATATTTATTCCCTACTCATCACTCAAATTTTCAAATCATTATGAAATTTACAGTAATATTTTATTTAGCATTAATTTTACATGAATAGTTGTATATTCCAGTTCTTCTTTGCATTTCATGTTCCTTCTTAAGGTGGGAGCATACAGTTTCATCATATTTTATGTTAATCTTGGGAGGAATTAATCAAGTTTTAGATGCTCGTATGATTTAAATATATGGAATATCCAAAGCACTTTCTGATGCTGCGCCTTGCAAGCAACACTTACTTAATTGAGCACTCATTTGAGCATTGGTCATGTCCTATTCTAAATCAAAGCACAGTCTATGAAAAGACAACACACCTTTATTATAAGATGTTACAAATTTCAAATATTTTTTAAAGTTACTTTACTGCTAATTGATTTAAAATTGAATCCACTTAAGCTCAGGCTGTAATATTTTCATGTAAAATTTAAGCAATGAAAATGATAATACATAATGTATGTGATGAAATGTGCATTTCTTAAAGATTGAATGAAAACAAATTTTATGTTTGCTCTTTCAAAATTCTGTTCTGGTTTGACACCTAACTTTCAAAGTAAGGTTCTCAGCAACTTCCCAGCAGGCATTTCCACTTGATTAGAATATATATATTGTAATGCAATTATTGGCCTCTTCCTTAATTTTCTTTTCTTGTGCAAGAATTTCTACTGACCTTGGAAAAACATCTCTCTAAATTTGAGGTATGGATAGTTATTCTAAGAGTAGTTGCTTTTTTGCTAGCAATGATACATTTAAACCAAACACATAATTTATCAGAAAAACTTCAAGGAATTTCTTGCAGGTATTATTATGAAAGAGTAATATTTTTAATATTGGAAGCCAGAATATTTTTAAAATAAACTTCATACTAACATTCTGATTATAATTTATTAAAATGGCAAAGGACAGGGAAAAGACAGATTAGCAGGCTCAAAGTGGCCAATAATACAGGCATTTTAGACCAAGGATTTTCAAGAGCTGAGCAGAATGAGTCTTTTTCAAGAGCCAGTGTGCAACGAGGAGGTAAGAGAGACTGGTTCTGAAGTGATGGATGTTGATTCCTTCCTGAATGGTGTATAGCATAGCACTGGGATGTCATTGATTATTGAAATCACAAAAGCATACAGGCCATTTCTACCTTCTAAATTCAATCCTGCAGAAAACAGGGTGGGATCACATTACCACAAAGCAAGTTTCCCAGGAAAAATAGGAAAAATTTTATAGCCAGCAGAAAAATCCACTTTTTAGCAAGTGATTATCAGATAGAAATGGTCTCTTTACATATTTAGCAAGTGAGTATTTCAGTCAATATTACTCCTAAACGTCTCCCTTTCAACCACTTAGATTATTTATTTATTCTAGTGGATACTGCAAATTTTACATAATTGCCCCATGAGCTAATTAACATTTGATCAAACAAAATATTTTCATAACATCTCTTGATATTGTATGTGTCACTTGAGTCTTCTTTCATACTTTGAATTTTCTAAGTACATTTTTCTCAAGAGCATCCACAGCAAATCCTCAACTTTCATTTCTACTGGCTTTTCTAGAGAGGAATTTTTTTAAAAATGTCCTAAGATCCCAGCAAAATAACTGAAGCACAATCCAACTAAATAAATACTACAACATACAAGAATACTTTTTGCCTTGAATAAACACTCTGATTAATTTGGTACCTGCATTAGAAAGAGACCTGATTCTGTGAACTCAATGAAAAAGCAGACAATATATTTCAAAGGTATAGCTTCAATTAGATACTTTAATGATCTACATGTGTTAAATGTTACCCATCCATTACCACAGACACCCCCGAAAAACTCTGTGCTAACTCTTTGAAAATTTTTGGAATTTTTATACCAACTTAGTATCTTCTAGAACAGAACAAATAGCAAGCATTTATTAAAAAATTGCAGAGAAAAGTGCCTAAAGTTTTCAATTTTTATATGTATATATCTATTTTTCTATGTATATACATAAGTATGTATATTACTGTTAGAAAATTTCTTAACTTTTTATGAGATAGAAGCAAGATGTTTAGGCAGCAGTCTCAAAGTTTTTCTTCAGATCATTCTCAGTTTACTTCAGATTGAGTTTTATGTGATTTGATCATCATTTACATGGTGGCAACAGAAGAAATTAGGACTGTGTTGTTATAGTATAAACAGATGGAAATAATGAAGACCATCTTCTTAAAAATTGAATTTTTTGCTATTTTTGCTGTTAATGACAGATACACAAATGGACTTAACTATATAAAAGAGGATAAGAGAGGATTTTTGAGATCTCAGTCTAACATTGTGATCCAAAGCCATTCACTCAGTGAACTCTTCATTTCCCAAAACTAATTCCTCTCTCATGAAAAGTTCTAGAATAGCTGGAATCTACACTTCTGGGAATTTACAGGATTGGTGCAGGAGGAAAAATATGCTGTTTGTCTCCTTCTCAACCCATTTGGGGATCCAATAAATAGCTAGAGGATAACTAAAATGAAGATGGAATCCAGAATAAGGGGAATTAAAATGTCTAAAGAACTGAGAACCTCACAGTATGGTTTTGGTGGCTTTACCTAAAAACATGCTTGGAGGAAGAGGGAACTACCCTCTTCCTCCAAGCAGTGGAGCTACCTCATTCTTATTTTCTGTTGCTCATCCTTGCTTCCTGTTGCCAGTATAGTATGATGCTCAAACTCTGTACAGAAGTAAATATGTAGCAATATCCATTCTTGCATTCCTTCTAGCCCCATAGCTAGAATAGAACAGATCCAACATAGACAATTCTAAATACTGTATAAAAATGGAAATTTACTTAATATATGCACATATTTTTTAAACCAAAATCTTTTAAATCTGCTTAACTTTTTTCCCAGTCCCTAACTTTCATCTAAATTCCATGCTTCTTTATGCAGATAGAGAATCTCATAGTAAATGTAATATCTAACTACATCATAGGTTATGACACAATTTCTATTTTGTGGCAAATAACATGCAATTTAACAGTGAAGGAAAAAAATGTTTACACATACTATTCTTGCTTTTTTCTTCATTCTTGGTATCAATTTCTCTTCTATAGAATTACTGCAATAAATGCATCCAGCACCAGGTTTAGTATCTGTGCTCAGTTTGGACCCACCAGTACAAGAAAGTAATTCACAACTGGAAAAAGTGACACCAAAATAATAGTAACAGAAGAGCATGTAACAGCAGTGGCTAAGGAAATTGGGTTTGCGCAGATCAGAGATTAGGCAAAGGGTTCCATTGCTATTGTCATCTATCTAATTGTTGATTGGGAATTCAGAATTTTTGGAAAGGTACACAGCAAAAGAGATTGGCAAACAACATGAGTTGCAGCAAGGGAAATTCCAATGGTGCAGTTTTGACCTGAGAGGCTGAGAACCACGGACATACTCAGAGCTCAATGGGACACAGGTCTGGGCAGTCTGACCCAAATTCAGAGTCTAACCTGCCTTGAGTGGTTGGTAAGATTAGATAGTCACTAGAGGTACCTTAAGACATAAATTACTTTTCACTTCTACAGCCTTTAGTCTTATTCAAGTGTATGAAGAATCGGGATTTCGTATCTTAAAATACAAAATATTTTGATACAGATGCAAGCTCTGATGCTGGAAGAGACCATGCTGATCACTTTATTTATCTGCTGTAGCCCACAGATCATTTTTTTCTGTGTTTTTCTTGCAGTACCTAATTCTATTAGAAAGCATTTTTAAAGAACATTATGATATCATGTCTCAACATTCTGAGTTGCAATGAGACTAACATCCAGAGAAATTACTCCACAGTTTAATTATCCTTGCTAGTAGGAAATTGCATCTGCATTCAAAATTGAATTTATCCTAGTACAATTTCAATTTCATGCCTTCTCCAAGGCAGAAAACCCCTCAACATCTTATTTCTTTTTCATGAAGAAAGATTTGGGTACATCTGTTCTTAAATTTCTCTTGGATTCATCAGCTAGAATTGCCTAAACTTCTTAACACACAGTTTTCCAATTCTGGGACCCATTTTTGTTACTATTTTTCAAACTCCTCCAACATTTTCATTTTCTTCTTAGCACATATGGGAATCTAACATTATTCGGCTTGGATTACTACTATGCTTAGTAATCAATTAAGCAGAGCAACATGGCCTTATTTGCTCGCTCAATCAAAAAAATTCTTTCCTGTTTCTTAACATTCCATTTATTTTTGTATAGTCAGGCAAAAAGATTTTCGTCCTAGGAACTGGTGTTGAAAAGACACCAAAAGTGATAATTAAACCTTCTCTGAGTAAATTGCTTGCTAAAACAATGAAGCAATAAATTTTAGATCACTACTTGCACTTCACATTGTATAGAGCATCTTTGTCAACACCAACCATGTGATTCACATCATGCTACCCTGTCTTTCCCTGTACTGCTTGCACACTTGTCCAATGATTATAAAGACAATGGACAAAACCAGCACCTACCTTTGGATGACACAGCAATCTGCTGGAAATATTACTGTTCACAAATGTGCCTCCAGCCATATTTACACCTTCACAGCTGAACAGAGCCTGTTTGTAATCTGTCTAATGTCCCCATTAACTCCACAAAAGGAAAATTTCTTGATCAAAATATAATGTGGCAGTAAAAAGAATGCTTGAAGAAACCAAATATCTATATTATAGCTTGTATCAAAATAATATTTATCTAGCTGTTTTGTAAATTTACTGATAAAACTTACCAGGTTTGCTTGACAAAACCTATTCCTGAAATAACACCTTTAAGTGTATTTTAGCTTCTACTAATAGAATGAGAAATAAACCATTTGATTATTTTGCTCAGATAAGACATTTCTAAGGTCCTTCTCTTTGTTTGAATTCTGGAAATTTATTGCACGTCATTAAGTCATTTGCATTTTCTCCTTTGTCTTTCAGCTTCTTCAAAAGAGGCATTTTCCAAATGGTATTCCACACTACAAAAACAGTTTGAGACCATTTTTGCCTGTCAATATCAATATTTGAACCCCTTTCTGGCCTAAAAATGTGTTATACTTTTAGAAGAAGTGAAATAGATTAGATTAGCACTTTTTTCAAACAGAAACATTATGCAGAACTTATATGCAATTTTGAGAATATTAGCACAAATTGGGAGCATCAAAAACAGTTCCTCAAATGCTCCTGCATTTCCTTTGGCCTAAATTTGAGGAAGCAGGCCCAGCCTTAATAAATACTAGTTTAGTGAAACATTTTGAATATTCACAAGTTTTCACTCATAATTTACGAAATACGTTCTTAACGACAGCAGTTGCACCAACTGGTTAGGCATAAGTTCTGGTGATGCTTGGTTTGCTCAGCATCTCCAGTGCAAAACATGTACAAAAATATAATTAAAAATATGAGGAAAACTGCTTCTAGGAACATCCTGTAATTTCTAACTCCATACTACATTAACACTTCTTAGTCAAACTTCTGTTAAAAAGCGAAATAATTCACTGCCAAAAAAACATTTTTACTGAAAGTAGTTTTTTATAATAATTATCAATTCCAAGAATGCACTGGTGGAAAGGTAGTGTTTTATTTTTCTTACATTTCAAACTATTTGTGTATAACCTAGAAAAATGCTTACTTGAAATTTTTTGGTGAATTCTGAGCAACCTCTAAACAAAAATAACAATCTGAATAGAACACCTGCATGAAGCCTCAGAACAGGAGTCATATGCTTTGTTGCCATAGTTAGAGCAAATAAACAATTCTCTCAAGCTCTGCACCTAGAAGGGTTCAAGAAATAAGTGCATGTGACACTTAATGCTATGGCTTCATCAGTAAAGTGGTGTTCAGTCAAGGGTTGGACTCAATGTTCTTGGAGATCTTTTCCAATCTTAGTGATTCTATGATTCTTGCATGCTTGTTGCTCCTTTCCCTTTCTAATGGGCTTCCATTCCTTTCCTTCTCTCTACATTCTGATTTAGTCCTGAGCTTTCAAGCAGAGCAGGAAGTAACTCTCTAAAGTGAAAAAGTAGCTTCCATGGAAATAAATACCCATTATGTTATCTCCTGGTACAAGACATTATTTATCAGAAATCTCCTACACTAAGAATAGAGCTGGAGGGAAATTAATAAAGGCTTGCATAATTTCAAAACAACTGAGTTTTATCCGGTATATCTACAGCATGCTATAGAATTTCAACCTCACTGTATGATGAGACATCAGCAGCATTATCTTTTCAGTGTTTTTCATAGGTGTTAGAAGGATATCACAAATAATTTAATCTTCATCAGCAGATAACTATGGATTCTCCCCAGGATTAACTAGATGTATGATTCCTACATGACAAAATTAGCATTTTTTTCTACACTTTGGATCAGGTAATTAAAATTGAGTATCTGAAAAACTTTCAGAATTATTTAACAGAGAAAGTAAAAAAAATACATCTCCATTAGATATGATCATTTTTAAATTACATCTAGTTAGCTACAGTAAGGCAAGGGGAAAAAAAAGGAGGGCAATTGAAAACGCTAAATAAAATGCTTCACAGCAATAAAACTAATTGGTACTGCAAAACAACATGACAAGGGACTCTGAAAAAAAACTCAAAATACTACAGTAACTTGGAAGTATAGCTACTAATTTGAAGTAAAATCACATTTAATTGTTTTTCAGGCTTCCAAGCTAACCACTTTCAGGTTAAATGACTCATCTGCTTGTAATGCAGGCTGTGTAATCACAATAGTTATGTGCACTTGACCTTCTTCCTGTTAACAGAGAGACTCAATTAATTACTTGCTGTTTTAACCGGCCATTTCACCTTATCTTCACCTTTTTCAAAGGGGTTGAGTAACTCTAACTTAACCTTTGACTTCGGAAGCATACATAGAAATATTTATCTACCAAATATGAAGTTAGCCTGATCTAGGAAGGAGAATATCTGGGTTTCTATGCTTAAGAAAAAACAGTAATATATGCACTGTTTCATTAACCACTATGCTGTAATGTAGGAGCCAAATTTCATCTTTGCTACAGCTGCCCAAACATTCTACTCTGTAATGGAAATAAAATATTACTTATTTCCATTGCAATAGACAACAGAGGGAAATGCACAGAAAACTGCAAAGTGTAATCAGATGCTTGTAAATAACTCTTACATTGCCATATGGGATATTAGATAGAAATAACCTAAATAATCTACACATTACCTATTAAAATGATCAAAAATATGATCGTACATGCTGTAATATGGACTTCTATACCTTCTTCCATTCTGGGTTTAGACCTGTGTTCAGTGGAAACTCTTCCATGCATACAAAATTATCTATTTAGTTGCTCACCCAAAAGTTGCAAATGTATTTACACACCACACATTGTGCAGTTTTTATCTATTTTGAAATCACCTAAACTCCATCAGCACACTGCTTTTTAAATTTTTCTAATGCTGTTTCAAGCACCTGTTGTGAAAATCTCTTTCTTGATAATTCTAAGTAGCTGGATATATTTTCTCAAATGTAATCTCAGCTACAGTCAAGAAACTAAGCCTTTCAGATGAGTTAAGTCTGTTATAGTCAGTGCAGAGAATGTAACAATTAAAGTGGGATGAATCAGTCTTTGGAGGAGTGTCTCTCTCCTCAATGACTACAAAAGAAGACAGACATTAGCTCAGTCTAGCCATCTTAACAATGAAAGATTAAAGAGAAACTGCTTAAAAATATTGTTTCATCTACCTTTTAAGTATCTGTAGCAGATTTTGTTTTTCAAATAACACAGGAAAGCAAGCATTAACAGTGAGGTAAAGGAAGGACCAATAACAATATAATGTATCATTTTTATATTGTTGTAATATATCTTCTTAGTAAAAAGTAATTTAAGAGTAGAGACATGTCAATGTCAATTCACAGAAAACCAAACCACCAATTTAAAGTTCCCTACAGAGGTCAATAAAAGTCCTGACTTCAGGATTATTTATCTTTTTTTCTTTTTTTAAATAGTGCTGCATGCAATACAAATACTTTTTTCCCATATTTATCACAAACAAAATGAAAATCAATTATCTTCTGACTAGTAAAATGTAAAGACAGAGGTTTAACTAAGAAAAAAAATTGTATCTCTATTCATGGTCATTAAAAAAACCTGTCCATAAGATAGAATACTAAATATCTCTATGTTCCTACTAAGCACATGAATATATAAATTATTTTCAGACTGTGCAACGTTAACTTCACTGGAACTTGTATACAGTTATATCATAAAATAACATTTCAGAAATTGAGAGTGCTGCTAAGGATAACTGATTTATATAGCTAAAAATTTAGCATTTTTTTAATAGTATACAGGAAAAAAAGTGAGAATCAGCATTAGCAAAACACAACCATAGTTACAAAATGTCATTTGCAGAAGTTACAAGACATGCTTTAAAAAAAGAACAGTCATAAGATTACTGGACACAGGTAAAACCTCTCACAATAAAAAGAAACCAACCTAAAGTTGAATTTTTTTGCTTCACAGTTTCTGCTTTTATCTTAGATACAGGCTGCTGTGACAAAAATCCTCATAGTAATAGAATTTATGAGCTGCTTACGAGGATTTAGCAAAGAGAGGCAATGGCAAATTGAATAGGGCGTGTTTTTCCACACTATATTCTATCCCAAAATGTGATCTTCTGTGTCAGCAGGTGATCAAGCATTTTGCTCCATTAGATAATAATTGCATTATCCTCTACTTACGTGTTTCCACAGAAAGAAGAAGGGACCCTTCACAATAACTAAGGATGTTGTTTTAAGAATCTTTGATCACTTGAGCATGCATAAAGAATTTTGAGGAGTTTGTCAAGAATAAAACAGTGTCCCATGTTGGCTTTTACCATGAGATTTTTAGGATCCTGAGCTGTAAGACATATCTTCTCTTGTATGATGGCAAATATATTTATTTAAAATATTAAGAAATGAAGATTAAATAAATAAGAACTATTATCAACAGTGAACAACATAAATGAATAAAATATTTATATCTACAGATGCTTTTTTCCCTTCATGTATAGCAGTTTACAAGCTTTTTAGACAGTGCGCCCCTTTGCCACAAAAGCCAATCTGCTCTCTCTCTGCCCCAGCTGCGCACACAGCCCCTGGGTTTGGTCTGCACACTTGCTTCCCAGCTCTTCCTACGCTTCAGTCCGCTCTGGTTATTCCACCCAACACGAATTCTTCAGTCTCAGGCAGCAGCAAAGCCCATCCTAGCCCCATCCAGCTTGTCAAACCCAAACCTATGTGACAGTTTCCCACAGAAGGTCCCTGTCACCATTTTCTCTAAGGAAGTGGCATGCTGCTCAGAATATTGCTAGATAAGGGACAGACTGGCAGAAGAGATAAGAAGGGAGAGAGAAAAATAGACTAAATTTCGCAGACACTTTTTTCACATTCTAAGGACTAATTCCTCTTCACCCTCTATCCATGTGACTAAAGTTCAAACAAATAATTTATCATTTTTTTATCTTCCCCATTTGAAGTGAATTCCAGTTTTACTAAAATTTGAAATTTTTTTGCCAGTCTTAAGTCTCTTTTAACCCATTTTTCCACTGGTTTGGGTTTTTTTAATGAAAATTTCTTATTTCTCAAAGTTTTATAGAACAAGAATCTTCCCATAGAAAACAGTCAGAAAGATAGCAAAGTAAAATGCAAGCCAGAAGGACTAATGACACAAGCTTGTATGAGAAATTAGTGTGAAAGAATAAGTCTTTACTTTTTAGTGACTGGAAGTATTGGCAGAATTAGCAGCATTAAAAGTTGGGAGGAAAAAATGCAAGATATGGCCTGGGATTAACAAAACTTTTCAGAAATTCTACTGGCTCTACTGCAGAATATTTTAAATATATAATTTACATATTATTCCATATATTTCAGACCATCTTGACAAATTCTTAAATGTGTTAACTGTCTCTGTTGACAGAGAATATCGATTAGAAACACAAAAATGTTCATTGAGCCAATTCAAACTTAGCTTTGCCATTCTAATTTTAAGCCTTTACATTTTCCTTAAAGATATATATCCACAACAAGTTTGAAACACAGACTTTCATGCATCTGGGGTTGAGAGAAGCTCTTTCACATCCTTATTGCAAGAAAACCAGAATAACAATACAAATTATTTGAGTTATGAACAGAAAATAAGTAAGGGTAAAAATTGGGAAATCATAGGTCTTTCCAACACTGGTGACTACTGCATCACAAAAGAAATTATTTAGAATAGCCTAAGCTTATCATTTTGATTCTCCAAAGGTTATTCTACTATGCATTCCTGATCAGTATTTGTTGCAGTCAAAAAGCATAAAATATATACTGGAATGTATTTAAGCTGGATGATGTAGTGTTTTGAGACACTAGCTGTATACTTCTGGCTCAAAATCTAAAGATAGCTTTTGCATATGTGCTTCAAATGACGCATCACTACAGAAATGGTTATTAACACAGTTCCTTAAAATTCAAGCTGGCAATATGTTCAGAAAGTAGGATAATGGTAAGGCTGTCAGAGCCATAATGTTAGCAGTATAACCTTACTTCCCTGAAAGAAATTGTGCAAGAGTATAAAAAGGCATCTATGAGATTTGTTTAAAGGATTTATGTAATTCAGAAATAGAGTACATTAATTTTCTTTTTAACTGAATAGCAACACTAAGAGTTACTACTTACGTATCTCTGTACATTCAAAGCACTAAGTGACTGCCATTCGTCATTTATGGTGTTTGATAAAAAGCTACCAGAGTACTCATCTATGCTATTCAAGTTTGCTGTGCAGACAGTATGCAATGGAACTAAGCTTTACAAATGATTAATTGGAACATAATCAAAATGTTATTAAAAATAGTTGTCACATTTGAAACACTAGATATTTCTATGCTTTGTGATCAGTTCAAGTTGTCAAGATGAGTCACAAGCAGCAAAACAACTAGTGACAGGCAAAGAGTTCTCAGCAGGCAAGGATGTTTGTGGTACAAATCTGTCATATAAAACATAATGGGAATCCCTCAAATTCCTGCTTGTTTATCAGCTTGGAGGAGGGAAAAAATGAAAGCTGTTCTTCCATTAGATGTTCACAAGCGTGTCTGTGCTAGGATTAGGCAGTATTAACTCTTTGAATGTAGTGAGGAGCAAATGCCCTTGATCTCCCTCAAAGACAAGCCAATTCATTTACGGGGGTGGGGGATTCTGTACCACAGGTACACTCGCACACGTGTTTCCACAAAGGGCAACATTCATAGAGGGGTCACTCCAGCCAATGCAATCATTGAAATAATAAATATTTGTTTGAACTAACTTTATGAACATTTCTGTTTCATAAAGTAAGTATGGGAAATTATACATAAAAGAAATAGCTGAAATACCTCCCCATTATCATTACATATTGACTTTAATTGAGAGAGGAATCTACATTACACAACATTCTATACAGACTTCTTTAACCTATTGATAATTAGATAACATATTAACTGTGACTGCAACAAAGTCACTGTTGGATGAAAAAATATGGAGAATGATGTGGCTAACTTGCGCTCTTTTTCAGTGCCTATGCTTTAGAAAGAAAATTCTGCATCATTTCAGGATTTTCATGTGGGTATCCACAATGAGAAAAAATACATCATGAAAACCTGTCCTGAATCTGAAGGCAAGATCTAAAGTAGATTTAAGGATAGGCATCTCAAAGAAACCTGACACAGCCTGGGCTGAACTTCTATAATGCAAACAAATTGTTAGTGGCTAAACTTCAGCATTATGATAATACATATAGCATCATCTTGGCTCAAATGGGCGACTTCGTAGTTTATTCACCAGAGTTCGTTGTTTCTTTGTTCAATATACTTTAGGGTCAATAAGGAAGGAGAAAAAACTTTGAGCCTGACTTTCTACATGTGCAAGGTTAGTATGTACATCCTAGCAATGCCCCCATCACATGATGTTTCTTCTTACATCCTCGCAAAAATGGGATATTTACAATAGTCTGCTATCTGGTTGATGGCAATTACCCTTAGAATTGCTACTAGTCAGCACCACCTATAAGACAAAGTCACTCTAACTTCCAGTAAAAGAAGGATCAAATTATTTTTTCTCTGTCAGGAGCTAAAAAGGAAAACATGGGTAGCTGCCATGAAACAGCTATATTGATAATGTACATCTAGGCCTGAGATTTCAGGTCATGTGATTTCACTCATGTAGCTTAATATTGAGCTTAATAACTTATGATTGATTAAAACACAACTCGGCATCCTACTTTCATTTGAAGATTCTAATAAATGGTCACTTTCTACTGCATTTTTGTTCCTCTGGTTAATCACAATTATCCTCTCAGTGTTAATAATATTTTTCACATTTGAAGTTGTCCAACATCTTTTAAATTTTTTCTCAAAATTAAGTTTGAGGTACAGAATAGAGTCAAATAGAAAAATGTCCAATGCCAGTCTTCATGTATGACAAACTCTATAATTTTAGAAGAGCTTCTCTCTCTTAAGACACAGATGAGAAACATTTAAAACTATTTTACATCCTAAGAGTCATTAGCCAATTCAAAGACAGATGAAAGATCTTTTTTCTTTTATAAACTTACTCTGCTTTCACCATTACTTCTTTATGAATAATTTAACGCTGCCTGTTTGAAAACAATTTAAACAGGGAAAAATAAACCTTGCAGTCACCTCACATTATTTCCCATAGTCATCCATCTTCATTTCTTTAAACATTGTCCCCACTTCTGCTCCACTAGCTTACATTAGCTGGTGCAAACTTTCGATGAACTAGAAGAAATGAAGCCAAAGGAAAGCCTCATTTAAAAAATAAAATTTTTTAAAGTGCAAAAAACAAATCACAGTGTAACCTAAAAGAATAGTGTAGCTTCTATTTGTGTTAGTGAGAGTGAGAAATTGAGGAATAAGTAACACATTTTTCTCTTCTTGACTTTCATGTTTTGGTGCATTGAAATGGTTAAATTGTTTGAATTAAGAACATAGACATCTAAGCAGAAAAATTTTAAAAGGTCAGATAGACTAATAAGAACCCTGACTAACAGCATATGACTCAAATAAACAATAAAGTAAACATGCATAAAGTAAAAACTATTATTTGTCTCATTTGAACAGTCACATGAAAGGAGATGCATAAAAATAGTTTTTAGACCCCTAACAACTGAGTTCTGGTCCATCCAGCAGACAGCTGGTTGAGTAATAAATTTCCGCAACATTCTTGTTTGCCTCTCAGATCACATTGAGTCTTTTAAACACATTCTCAACTTTGGCTAGATGATCGTAGTCCAGTGTTTGCAGAAGTCGAAAGAGTTGTAACTGTACTCAAAAAGGTAAAAAAATATTTCAGATCTTATGGAAAGTCACAACCTACCTTCAAAAAACTCTAAATATAAAGTAGAAAATTTATGGATTACATTTTAAAGTTCCATCAAGAACAGTTTTTAAGCTACAGTAATAGCTCCTAATCATATTCTGAACAAAAATGTATTATTTCTTTTCTTAAAAACTTAATGACATCAAGACACTTTTGGAGATAAGGCGAAAAGAGAGAATAAAAACTTGTGTAAACTAGAATTTCTAACACTAAGTTCATTTGCGAATGTGTTGTATATTGCTTGCAGCAGTTCAATGAGATTGCATACATTCCAGAAAAATTTTAGATTGTGAGTATCTTAATGAGACAGATTCAGTCTTCTCTCCAACTGTTGAATAACAATTTCATCACTCATGTAGTGGAGCAGAAAATGTATGAATCAAATTAGAAAAACCTTCACCATTTGAATATAACAAGCCCTTAAATGCATAATAAATTTTGGAAAGAAAATTAGCCATATAAACACTAATGTACACTGTGTATTTAATGGTTTTTATCATGTGTGAAAATGCAGTGCTCTACTCAATTGATCAGTTTATAATCATACAGAAATTAGAAAGTACTAGCACAGTTCAAGTGAAATGCTATAAAATGAGCAATGCTATTAGATGCACAGCTTAAGATGACTGAGGGCCTTGTTATTTTTTTGGTTAAGAGCTCCTTTTACTTACTTTAAAGTGGGTCCAAAAATCATAAGATATACAGAAAAGAATTGGTTTTGTCAACTGGTACCCACCTGAAGGATCACTAATGGTGAGTTATACATAACTTGTAGGAGCTTATATCACTCAGTCTTGCATTGGTGAATTGACATGATCTTTGAATTTGTGCATTCAACATCAAAACAAGGATGAGATAATTATTAGACCTCCAATTAGCCAGAGAGATCATCACTTTTGCCCTCAGAAAAAGGTCGGACCTTCCTGGTACACTTAACAGACAAATACATTACTTTCCTATAGGATGTTGCTAGTCCTGATCCACGAATTTGACTGCCTGGCTTGACCTTATAGGACCTTCAGGCTTCATGCCTGAAGACTTGTCTGGCAGTCTGGACACTCAGCTACCCCAGCCACATCTCTGGCCTTGTCCCATACTGTTTTTCATAGAGTCTCAAGTTGGAAGGGACCCATAAGGATCATCTAGTCCAAATCCCTGCTCTTTGCAGGAGTATCTAAAATTAAGTCATATGACTAAGTCCTGCCCTGATGTTCCTTGAACTCCTTCAGGTTTGGTGCTATGACCACTTCCTTAGGGAGCCTGATCCAGTGTCCAAGCACCCTGTGGATGAACAACCTTTTCTTAACATTCAATCTGAACTTTCCCTGATACAGCTTCATTCCATATCCTTGTGTCCTATCACAGGTCACCAGAGAGATCAGCACCAGCCCTTCTGCTGCCAACCTTGAGGAAGTTGTAGACTGCAATGAGGTCTCCTCTCAGCCTTCCCTGTTCCCTTCTCTAGCCTGAAGAGACCATGTGACCTTCTCCTCAAAGCCCTTCACCATCTTGGTTGCCCTCCTTTGGACACTGTCATAGCTTTATATCTTTCTTATACTGTGGCATCCAAAACTGCCCCCTGCACTCAAGGTGAGGCTGCCCCAGTGCAGAGCAGAGCAGGACAATCCCCTCCCTTGCCTGGCTGGTGAAGCTGTGCCTGATGCACCCCAGGACATGGGTGATCCTCCTGGCTGCCAGGGCACTGCTGACTCATATTCAACTTGCTACTCACCAGGACCCACAGATCTCTTTCTGTGCGCTTCTCTCGAGCTTCTTGTTTTTACAAATAGAGGATTACCCTGTCCCAGGTGGCAAATCTGGCAGTGAGCTACGCCTTGCTCCCTGGCTATCCAGATGTCTCTGTAAGGCCTCTCTACCCCAGAGAGAGTCCACAACTCCTCCAGGTTGCAGCACTACATACTCCTGTGCAAGAAATTAATACATTTGTTTGAGGGGACAGAGCAGGGCTTTACATACCTTTTTAAAAGGAGCAGTTGTAACATAAAATATTTTTTGCAGGGGCTGCAGGCCTGTCTCCAAGGTCTGAGAGACTGCCTTGCCACCCAACTGTCCACTGCTCCCTGTGCCCCTTCTGAACTTGCCTGTTTCTCTTTTCCTGAGGGTTTGCAGTTCCAGCTCGATGCTGTCAGGCCACCCACTAAGCCAGAATGCCTTTGTCTTAATTCATATATCTCTAAAGCGCTACAAGGACCTGATTAGCAATGACAAAGTGGCTTCAACATAACTGAAATAAATTTTTAATTAATTTAATTAAACAAATGCAAATTCCCTGATGCAGATGAGTTTAAACCAGTTTAAGAAAGATCTAGTTCATTTCCATACATGTTCTCAATTGTTCTTCTTCTTTGCCATCCCTTGAGTATGGCAAAGAAATGAAAGCTTCTATGTGTTGAGTAAAACAACTGCTTCTGTAATATCATTCCAAAAACTACATGAGCAAGTCAGAGCATGAAAGAAAATTGCTACTTCGAGCAGAAAAATGAAGTTTCACAGGTTTTGACATCTCTTTGGGGTAATGAGCAACCACATGCTAAAATCTAGACTGTCAGTGAGCAGGAGACTAAGCTTTACTAAACTGTGGGATGAAATGGATGGATGATGAGCAGGACTGAAGGGCAGAAATAGTTTTATCTTGCAGAAACTATCAATGGCATGGCTGGACAATTACAACAGGGGTGGTTTATGAAGTTCTCACCAAACTTCTGGGAGAATTTACAAGCTTGGGATGGAAATCAGTAACTAACAGCATTCACAAAACTAGTAACAAAGATGTTGGGGGGTAGGGGTGGGTTGTGTTTTGATTCGAGCATTAGTGTTTTGTCTTTAATTAATACTGTAGAGTGATAGTAATTTCTTTTAAATGCTAGAAGTCAAATCCTCATCTTTCTGATTACACTGAGACAAACACAGTCTTTGGTTAATCAGTTTAAGCAATTCTGAAAATCGGTTTACTTTAGTTGGTGAGCAAAGTTAAAAGTGAACAACTTTACTAGAACCACAAGCCTGTTACCTACCAAGTGTAATTTCCTACATGGTCATCACAAGGCATGATAATTATGGTAACAGCAGGGGAAGGAATTGGTCCTGATAGCCTCCTGCACCAGTGCCTCTGAGTTCATCATCATATGGGTAGAGCTTAACAACACTGACTCAGATCACCAACCCACTCACTCCCTCAGCTACATACCTGCTATTTTCAAGTACTCTGCTTCATTAAACCTTTAAAGGACTCTTATTGCAGGCCACAGTTAGGAAGTGGTTATGCTGTTTTTTTCCCCTCTGTAATTAATACAAGTCTGCAGAATCTTACTCTCACATTTCCAAAGTAGTTCCATTTCAGCTTACTTTTTTTCTAAGAGGAAGAGCAATTCATATCTTCCCTAACTTGAGTAGACATTCAGATTGGGTTCCATCTGCCCTTATAAGTGGGAATGGGGATATTTTTACAGTACTTACTGTAGCACTAAGTGGCTAGAGTGGCCACAGGTGATTTAGCAGATTACAGAAGGCAATGAGACACTTCTAAATACATTTTCTCACTTTGAATTATAGTTGCTGAAATAAAATCCTGCAGGAACAAACAGTTTTGACAGATAACATATATACAATATCATACTGCTTAAACCTGTTGTTCACACAAGTAACTTCACAATGGATTTTTTGAAAGTTGAAAAATCATATAAAGATATTTACTGTTTTCAAGTTTTTATAAAATACAGGCTATCAAGCTACATTTAAATACTTAAAGGAAGTAATCACCTCATTTTAAAAATTATGTATCATTGAACTGGAAATGTCAGACATGTCTGCAATTAATCACTGTTTACATAGGAGCTCACTTGTCAAAGAGACTTGCCAGGTATTATAGACCAAGTACACTTTTCACAATGTGTTCAACTGTGCAAGTGCTAATAACTCTATCTCTCTTCCAGAAAAGGTACAATCATGTAAATAAGCCCACTGACATCTAAGGCTGAGGAATGATCTTCATATTCAAGAACAGATTATATCCTGCCTGCCAATTGTCTTTCTGGGAATGACCTATGTGATCCCCAAAGCAAGCATGAAGCTAGGAGTACCAGCACACCAACCCATTTCTACTCTGGAGTGAGGAAAATATTGAATTCTAAGCATGTAACTCTTTAAAGGAAAAGGGTGAAGTGATATCTCAAAAGAAGTCATATTACCTCTCATTTCTCACTGAGGCTTATTACAATGCTTTTGACAAAATATTTTTCTTTTTCAATGTAATTTTTTGTTTCTCTAGTTTCACTGCAGTAAGTCTATTTCTTTTTTTTCCACATACTGGCAACTGCCTGTATTTTTCCTCTTCGCAAAGATGCTATTTACTGAGAACCTACATTCAATTTAGATTTTTTCTAATTTTGAGGTACAATGAGATTCTGTTATGTAGAATGGGAAACAAAAGGACACACTAGGAATTAACAGACACCAGAAAATTATTTTGTAATACTGAAAATATTCAAAACTGAATTTTCAACTTGAAAATATTTACCACAGCATATAAAATTACCATAATGCACAGAAAAACATAATCAGCAATAATAAAAAGAAAAATTAATGTCTTCTGTTTTGTTAATTATAAAGGGATCAAGAAGAATGACAATGGGAATTTTGCCTCTATTCCTGAGAAATTAGCTACTCTTAAAAAAAAACAAAAGTCAAACAGCATGAAATTATAGACTCCATACCTATTATGAACTTTGGCAACCCAATTCCAAATAAGCAGGTTTTTACTGTTAATGCTACATATCAAGGACAATTTGCTTGCTTCTACAAAAAAATCAAACTAATATGGTATTCTTTGCTAGGACAGAGCAAGTTAATATTAAGTAAGTTACAGTACTTGGTTTAGCTCCCATGGAAATAAATGTTGGAAAAACTTCAACTCATTAAGCCAAGCCAAAACCAAGCCTGTAGTTCTCATTTGAAATCCTAATGACTATAATATGAAAAACTGTAAATAAGTATTGAACTATAACCTATAGTCTTGTCTTCAAATGTGGCTCAAGATTTGAAGTTTAACCAAACAACTGTTGAATTTTAAAGATTATGGTATAGGAATTTTTTTTTTCCCTAGGATGTTTACCTTTGTATTCAGAAACTGAAAAGCATCTTTCAAGACAAATTTTGAGAAAAATAAATCATATCAGTCCTGATGCAGACTTCCATCAAAGGACATAGAGATACTTTTAAATGCTGTCTGTTACAAAGAAGAGAGTTTTAGACCTCCTGGGGATCTGAAAAATACCTGAAAATCCACGGACAAGCAAATGACACCTTATTCGTTTTTGAAACATTACTGAAATATAGCAATATGTTATAGCATTTGAAACCATAGACTCGCATGTTAGTAATAAGTAGAGGAATTATTCCTTCACTGTTACAGTAAGTGTGGTGCTGATGTTGAATTGTTGTCCAACGTATCAAGTAAAACATCTTAAAGACAACCTGTTTTCATCAATGCCTTTAACAATAAATTTGAATAAAAGAAATATGTTCTTCTTCTGCAAAATAACTTCTGTCATTACACCTTTCAGTTAATTGAATTTCTAAATGTCTTGGCAAGAATTTCATAGTATGCAGCAGATTCATTAGGCAACTCTAATAAGATCAGTCATGCATTTGTTTATATGAAAAGTTCATCCAAAAGCATCAAAATTCCAAGAAAATATCAAGAGACTTATGATTAAGCCATACATACAAGTTTACTACTACTTTTTATATTTTTTTCAGATTACCAATTTCATAGTGAATATATTGGTATTGTCCTTGTATGTCACTTGCATACAATACCCAGATTTAAACTAATTTGCCTAACATCCAGCTACATATCACATAGTTAAAATTATCACTCTCTTGGTGAATATTCAACAGATCAGAAATGAAATAAAAAATGAAAGATAATTATAAGAAACTTGTTGCTACTTGAGCTTTAACATAACCTTGGTGTTATCCAAAAATTACTGCTTTTTTTCTATTCACAGGTAATAATCTCTGCACTAATAGTAATTAATATATAAATAGATTTTCTACAGAAATCAAATGACTACTGAATAATAGATTGCAGGCCATGCCCTCTAAAAGCTGTGAGTGAATTTTTAAGATTAAATAAATGAAAATTCATTGAATTAATTTTTTAAAAAATCAAAAAACAAGGTGAAAACACTGTGACTAGCAAGAAGAAAGTGAGAACAAAGAAGCAGTCTCTCATAAACTCTGAGGAAAACCAAAAAGATTGTCAGTAAATACTTTGTCAGTTAAATGCATAATATACATAATAGTGACCAAGGAAAACAACAATAAGCTCTGTTAGCCTACTCTGTACTTAATTCAAATTCTTGAACTGTGTTAACATGTGAATTTACTAAAAAGAACAAATATTAGCGACATTCAGACAGAGAAGTAAAGGAAATGTAGCTTCTTAATTTGTTCTTTAGATACCCTTGAGACTGGGTACATTGCAGAGGCTAGAATTTTGAATACAATAATGTCAAATACAGGGTCTGTTTCAGACAAAATCATATTAAAGGGTCTGATGGAATACCATCACCACTACTGGTAAGACATTTGATTTCTGCAACATATTAAATGCAAGCTGCTTTGGATTCAGGCCTAAGACCATCTCCTACAAAACACAGCCCAAAGAAGGAGAATGTTATCATTACTATTCTGGTGAAAGAAATGTAAGGACTGTTGCAACTAAGAAACATCACTGGTGTTTTCACCATTTCATGAACTTTAAAATATCACCTTAAGCTGACTAAAACTCTATACATATTCCTTTATTGTTTATAGCTATTATTTGTGCATTGTTCATTGTGTTGTTTTAATTGCTTTGATAACAGTGTATACTTCTGAAGGATTGAGGAAAACATATGGCTTCTTCAGTTTACTCATCTAATTTCTGATAGTAAATTTAATGTAAGTCTCTACTAACCATACTAATGATTAGGGAATAAACACTGAAAGGTAACAAATAAAGAAAAATAATTCCAATTTTTTTACCAGAGTGTATAATATTTCTGGATGTATATACAAGCCTTTGAATACAGTAAAAAGAAGTGAAAAAATTAAAATGATATCTATGCACAGAACCAACATCTTTATCAAAACAAGCCAGTGATGACTCAAGGATTACCTCCTACACAATTTAAATTAATTTTCTTGAGTAATTACATCTAAGTACTATTATTCCCTTTCTCAGCATCTTGATCTCTTTGCCTTGCAAAAGAAGAGAAAAAGATTAAGTCCTAAATACCAAAACACTAACATTTAATCAGAAAACCCACATTTGTGATACTGTGATGTTCAAGGGAAAAAATTATTTGGCCTTTGATGATTCTTGTGGATCCCTTCTGACTCAGGGTATTCTAAGAAGCCATAAAAATTAGTCTATCATAAACATTTCTAAAAAAATCTACTTGGCTTGAGACTCAGCATTTACTGTTATTATAGGTTTGTAAAGGGAGTATTATTGTCTTTTTATCTAATTTGCCTCACCTACTACTTTTTCTTCTACTTGTGATTCTTTCAGAATATTCACCATTAATAACACATTAGCTATTACAACATCATTTATTACCTGAACTGCTCATCCCATTTAGTAAGTACATCAGTTCAGAAGCAGCATTTACCTGTTCCAATTCTTAAACATATAATCTAATACTACATATTTTATATAATAGAACTGTCAAATTTGTAAGCACTCAGAAGTGGAGGTCATTCAGTTTACAATGTGATTCTAGTAGTGCTATTTCAGATATAGCCTTCATAAGAGTCCAAATGCACTAAATATATCTATTTATAACAATTTTCTGGTTTTAACATTTTCTAAGTATAACTCTGTCATTTAGAAATGATTACAGGTTTAAATATATTTATGTTAAATTCTCTGATGGTTAATCAAGGAAATTGAGTTGGCCATATTTAATTTGGGTTCAATCAGTTTGGCTTCATGTGTTACTGATTTTTCAGTCTATTTACATAGGAACTCCATTTTATTCCGGTATCTAAAATCCCTTTGTCTAACACTTCATTCTGACTTCTTATGTGAAAATGAAGTATCTTTTGTGGATACAGATAACCAACTTCTCCATGTCATGTGCCAGGCTAGGAGATAGCCTGAGTGTCCCTTGGAATGCCTCTCAGAGGGGGGGCAGAAGTTAGATTACACTAACCTACAACACACAAATCCCCACATTTGTGTATATAACTCAACAGAAAACCCACATTCTAATGAAACACCTATTTTTCTGTTGATAAGAACTAAAAAATTCTGCTTGTCTTGCTAACACAGGTAGGAAAATCTTCCATCCTTTTTTCCACTATACCCTGATTGCTACATCTCTCTCAGGATATGTATTTTTTTTAAGGATGAAAATTGAAAGGTGGTGGCATTCATAAGTATTTTGACACAAAAATATGGTGTTGTTCTTGCAGGATTTTGCAAAGGTAACATGAATGAATGAATGAATGAATGAATGAACAAATGCAAAAGATGAACATATAATACTGACCAAAGGTAATAATGCAATTATACAACCAGAAATACTGTAATTAGGCTTGCTTAAAATAAAGTAAACAATACATTTTATTTTCACTTTTGGAAAACCAAACTGACTTCTTAATCAATGTGCCCAAACAAGTTTGAAGTATTATCTTCTATTTTTAGCAAAAATCCTATTCCCAGGGCACAAAATAAAGGTAGAATATATCAAATTTTTTATTTTCATAGGGCAGTAGACAAGGCTGACATAATTAAAACCAATCAATGCATGGTGCTCATTTTACATATTGTTTTACACCTTATATTATTATGTTAAATCATGTCCACCATGACACAGTGATCCATTCTCTTACTCTTCCTTCAGAACACATCTAGATCTCTCGTTCTCCTGCAAGCTTCAGTTATACCTCCTCTAAACATATCTTTCTGCACCCAACTTATTCCTGATACCATAATACCTCTGAATAACAACTCTGCTGCAGTTGTGCTCCCTGACAGCTATCCAGAGCATTTACATATTCTATTTTTTCCAAATTTTTATCAATTCTAAAGACACGAACCTTACAATGAGATATAACTTTACTTGCCTTTCCACTGTCAGAACAGGTGGTGAGGAAGATATGTTGATCTACTCCTCTAAATCACATCTTGTACCCATTATCTCTCCTTCTGGAATGGCAGAGCAGTAACTTCCTTTCTTTTTCCTGTCTCTTCCATGCACTTATGCTTATGTACTTATATTCAACTGTTCACTATCAGCTCCCTTTTCAGTTCTTGTTTCTCTTCTTCTATTGACTTAGCTTTAAAAAATCTATGTTAATTGTATCATCTTCTTCCTAACCTCCTCACATATTTGTCATTTCCTTGCTGACCCACACTTCAGCTCATCTCCAAATCCACCACTTTCCCAAAAACATTCAACAGACTTGATCTTCTCTAGACACCCTTGCTTTTCCAGTTATTCTGCTGTGCCCTGTTTCCTTGTTTCAACACAAGATCATACAGGCCTTGTCTATTACCTTCTTCATTCTCAAGTGGGATAAAGTTTGGGTATTTTCTTTAAAAAAGCTTCTCCTTTTTAGATATTAGGTTCTCTACTTCTGTTATCTCTGGAAATTCACACATTTAAAACTCCCAACTGCACACTCAGCATCACATGTCTCATTTGCTGCAGCATCAGTTTCTCTGCCCTTAGCAAATGCAATCTTGTTCCTCTCATACCCACTCAGAATGTTGCTCCAAAAATGTTTGTCCTACTTTGTCACTTAGATCATGTCAATGCTGTCCCTGCTATATTGCAGCAAGCAGACTACTGCTCTACATTTTATAGGTCCTCTAAATAGATACAAGAACCACCAGGTTAGCATGTTTGTAGAGTTAAAGGGGTATGGATGGACAGCAGGGGAAAACCTTCTGAGTTTAGTGACCCACGTGACTGCATGCTGACTCAGTTTGAATTCCCTGAAATTCAAAGATTTTCCCTCCCTAAAAACAACTGACATGCCAGGAAGAGAAACTTCTGGAATCCTGGATAGGGTCCTTCCTACAGCCGTTCTTTCTAACACACAGACCTCAGATATGAACAATAAGAGATGAAAACTTCTGAAGATACAGAGGGCACATGCAAGTCACATATGAAACCTTGGGGCTCAGCTGGGGCAGCAACAGGGGTGCAGGAACTGAGAGGGAGAAGAGTTAGGGCTGCAGGTTACTTTAAGGAGCCTGCACAAGGTGACGGTGAAATGCAAGACTATTTTCAACAGACTGAGAGCACTATTCCAGCACCTGCATGTCATCAGAAAATTGTAAAAGGCTTTCACATTTTTAAAAAGCAGGAAGTTACTGAGCTAACAAATTCTAAGATGAGTCATAGGTTTCAGTCCATGTGCAACATCTAAGTGTTCTGGTTGCAGATGACAGGGTCCAATTGAACATTTGACGGAAAATAGCATTGTTCAGTCAAAGTCAGGCAAAATTCAAAAATAACTTAAGGAAAATATGTTCTACATACATATAGCACCGTCAGTGCAAACTGAAAATTATGTTGTTTGTGTGCAATGCAACAGGCACTGAAGAGATGTTAAAAGTTCTGGACTACATTTGTGTACTGTGTTACTGCTTGAAGGCAATATTTATTTTAAAAATATTCTTTTATTTGTGTAGAAAATAAAGAAATAAAATCTCTGTATCATTGTGCCCTTTATTAAGCCAACCTAACCATAGACTGACTGGCAATTTATCTCTACTTGGTCAGTAATAGATTTAACCATATTGTCATGGCTCTAGCTTCTGTAGATGAATATTCAAGACATTTTCCGTAGATGTAAGTGGCAAAGAGAACTATATGTACTTTTGGAGGATGGCTAGATCCAGTAAAACATAAAATAATTCATATAAAAACAAGAGCCTATCACAAGTGTTTCTTTCAATAGAGAAAAAAAGGTACACATGTGCCCTTAAGAATTTTTGAAGAGAAATTTTCCTTTCACACCTATGCAAGATGAACATACATCCCAAAAGAACAAAAAAGCAGCAGAATAAAATGTGACATAATTGTCTGTCAAGGTGTCTACAAGTCATCACCATGTTGCAGGTGAAAGATACCTGTGTAACCTATTTGCAGTAAAGAACAGAAACCATTTTGATTCCACATACACATCCAGCCATCCATTCTGAGGCAATTCAGAACACATGACAAGGAAAGGTAATAGTGAGACTGAAAGTTCACTAATTTCACAAAAAAATAACTCATGGAATTTGGTTTGTCTGACAAAGCAAAACCAGAAGACTATACGACATTATATACACTAGGGGGCAGAAATTGAAGAAAAAAGTGGAAAATGTTTCTTGCTTTATTTTAGCACTGTGAGAATAGAAA
Source organism: Anomalospiza imberbis (assembly GCF_031753505.1). Classification (NCBI taxonomy): domain Eukaryota; kingdom Metazoa; phylum Chordata; class Aves; order Passeriformes; family Viduidae; genus Anomalospiza; species Anomalospiza imberbis. The sequence goes on along the minus strand of NC_089685.1, from coordinate 26,678,856 downwards.
ATGTTAGAAATTACAGTAAGGATATTTAGTCTGGGATTAGACAAACATTGCATTAATTTCCAAAGAAGAGTCCTCATATACAACAAGACAAAATCCCCCAAAAACCTAACCTATTACAGGATAAAACTTGAGAATTTTTTAAGTATATGATTTTGATCCTAGACATAACCAGAAACGGATTTTTTGTGAAACAAAGGGTCTTCTTAGCTTCCTTTTCCCACATGTGTGGGGAGCAAACTTCGTACTATTGCCCTAGAAATGCCAGAACATTACTGATCAACACACTTTGTGATCGTACCAAATTGTATTCATTCTCATCACTTCCTCAGAAATGCAGATAGTGTTATTTGATGAGCACAGTTTCAGCTTCTCTAAATGCTCTATTCAGACAGGAACTTAAGGAAGAATATCGGGTTATTTCATCAAATAGTAGTTCATCTGCTGGATTCTCAGATAAGAGAAAATCAGCTGAAATATTCTCCATTTTGAGAAGTGGAAGCAAGTTTTGTACAGCTGGTATCTCATGTAGCAAACACACAAATAATGAACTAGATACAACTGTCACTCCTGAGTCACCACTGTACACTTCCCATGTATTTTTAGACACTTACATACCACAAGTCACAGAGGTAGCTGTAGTATCTTCCTGTAATCTAATCACATTGGCAAACTGCAAAACCTTTCATCACTGATGAGCAGTTACACTTGTCTGCCCAGTGAAATCAATCTCTGCTGAGAATGAGCACTCACCAGTAGTATAAACACTGTACATCTGAACATGGTCCTGCAAAAGCAGTACTAACCTGTCCTGTGCATTCAAGCAAACAAATAAACAGCAATATAATAATAACTTTCACCAAACCTCTAATGTTTTTGCCTTTTTTTTAAATTTTAATTAACATCAATTGAAGAAAAAATAATATGGTGTGTAACAATAGAGGTGCTTTTCTGGTCCTGACTTTGAACTTAGACTTGTAGGAAAAAAAATAGTATATAGTCACATATATACTGCGAAAACAGATTGTTAACCCACTACTTTCATTAGTGACCATTTCCTCTTGCAATCAGTAATTTTTAAATCAGTGAGGACATCCCTTTAGAGTTTGTCAAGGAAAGTCATGATTTCTGCTTATTTCTTGACAAGTAAGCATTTATGATTATGACTCTTCTAAAGGAAACCAGTAACATTATTTAAAATAATGTTTTTAGGGACCTAGCAGAAATAGTTTCTAAAATGACATTGATTTAAACTTTTTTTTGGATACTATCTTCAATGTGATTTGACTGGATATTGAAGATGCTAATGTTCAATTTTAATGTTGAAATGTCTATATTTCACCATGTGCCATTTTAGTTTCCAATCTGAAGGAAACAGACATGAATTATACAAATGTAATATATGGAGACATCAATCTTACAGTGCACATTGTTTATTCTAATCAACATCACCTATTGATATGCCCATATTTGTCGGTGTGGATATTTTTTACCATCTTTACCCTACTCCAGCTACCTCTTTATTACATCCCTGTTCTTTTTCTACAGTGTATACCCTAATTAAATTTTTTTTTCCAGGATTAGGAAAATGTAGCATATATTGTATGGAGTCACACATGTGCTACCATGGGTCAGCTATTTTAATTCAGTCTATCACAAATTAATGTGACATGCAAGACTGACAACAATTTTATTCCTTGGCCAGCACCACACAAGGCTTACAAAAGCTTAAATCTCCCAATAACAGTGGGATGACACATGGACACATGAACACAACCTCTGCCATTGTGGTCTCTTTGGCAAGTTGTTACTCATTGAAAGATGCCCACTGATTGCATAAGGGAATAAAGTTCTTATTAATGCATATGGTTCCTCATCAAGATCATGTACCAGTGCAATATTTGGGCTCTTTGCTCTATCAGAGAGGCTACTAATAAAGCACTTGCAAAAATTAAACCACCCTCAAGGATGCACCCGATGGATCAAGGCAAACATACACACGATCTACACTGGTGATGTTGTGAATAAATAAATACAGCCTCCAGTGACCTCAGTGCTCCTTTATAAATATTACATTTACATACACACAGAAATTATAAAAAAAAACATGTATAAACAGTTAAAGGGTAAAATGTGAGTTGCACCTTTCAACTAGATTATTACAATAAATTGAAAGCATTGCCAACTTCAACATACAAAAGGTTTTTCGTTGTCCCATTGTACTCTGCTGTGGCGTGGCCCTCACCTGGAATGCTGTTGGCAGCTTTGGGAGGCACAATATAAGATATTAAGCTACTACAGACCTCCAAAGGAGGGCTACAAAGATAGTGAAGGGCCCTGAGGGGAGGCTGTAGGAGGAGCAGCTGAGGTCACTTGGTCTGTTCAGCCTGGAGAAGAGGAGAATGAGGAGAGACCTCATTGCAGTTACAAATTCCTCGCAAGGGGAAGAGGAGGGGCAGGCACTGATCTCTGCTCTGTGATAACCAGTGACAGGACCCAATGGAATGGCTTGAAGTTTTGTCAGGGAAAGCTTAAGTTAGATATTAGGAAAATTATTTTCACCCAGAGGGTGTTTGGGCACTGGAACAGACTCCCCAGGGAAGTGGTCACAGCACCAACCTGCCAGAGTTCAAGAAGCATTTGGGCAAGGCCCTCAGGCACATGGTGTGACTCTTGAGGTGTCTTGTGCAGAACCAGGAGTTGGATTTGATGATACCTGTGGGTCCCTTCCAGCTCAGGATATTCTATACTTCTAGCAACTCTAAGTGATGGCAATTATTACAAGACTACATTGCATCCAAATATAAAATAATAACCTTTCCTACTTATAGACTTAATTTATTTTTGCACTTTGTCAGATCCAAGTTTGATCAAAATAGCTGCAAATAAAAGACTAGTAAATCCATTGCATTGGACAGTTATTGAAATGCCTTTTTTTTTTTTTTTTACTTAGTTCTATTAATTATATTCACATACCAATTAAGAATACTAAGTGCTTTTCTTGAGATAACTTGTTATGGATTTCTAAGTGAATATCTGTGTAAGATTAAAAAACCTCATTGAAATTTATTTAATTTTTGCTAGATTTTAAATAAAGGGCACTAAAGAACTTGACTTATCTATCTGCATGTTAACTACTCTTCCCAAAGCTTTGGGAAATAAGGATATAGCATATTACCCCACTGCATCATTATAGCACTACAATAATTTTAGTAGCTTGAAGTACTGAGGTAAATATAACATACTCCAGTAGTGACAGCATTTGAGTGGTTTCCAGAATTATTCCTCTATTTATAAACAGATCTTGTAGATGACTTGCAGGATATTTTATTTAACACAATAGACTCAATACCTAACTATACCTAAATCAATGGCTCTCTATCACATTCTCCTGTTCTCTAAACATTCAAGAAGTCATGGATTCAACCACCTCACCAAGAGGTAGTTGAATCCATGCTGCTATTTGCAGCATGGGTTATAAAAGCTATCTCCTTTTATAACCCACAGAGATTTTTAAATGGGCCTTTAGATTAGCAAAAAACCGGCATGTTGGTACTCTCTAGTCAGCTCTTAACAGACACCCTTTGCTAAGGGAAAGGGAATAATGACACTGGCCTCGTGTCTCTGGAAAAGATCCTTGACCCAGGCGAAATCTGAGCTGTTCTGTTTGGGCAGCTTTAGGCTGCACTGTGTAAAACCACAGGGTGATCTGAGAGATATGCCCCACTATTCCTAAAAATGTTCAGCAAATGTGTGCATTACATATCACATTACATATACATATATATGTACAGATTACATTAGTTTAATAAATATATAGATATGATATAAAGGCAATTGTATTTCAGTTTCTGTTTGAATTCCTTTTGAGATGGCAAACTTGTGTAGGAAAGTAGAACCTTCTCAGGATCATATAAAGCTCCTATTAAATTTAAAGCTAAACTGAATCGTTTGCATGTAAAAGAAAATAAGCTTAAAGATGCTTTGTGGTCTCACGTGACAAGGAAACGGTAAGGAAAAGGGCAAGGAAGAGAAAAAGGAAACAAGGGGAAAAAAGGTAAAAAGAAAAATCAGGAATTTGCTGCTGCCATGCAAACAGACTAAAAAGCTGATGATTCATGAAGGCCAGCTCATGGAAGTGTTCAGCCAAACAAATTAATTCCTTTCAAATCACAAGACCAAAACTGGTGGGCATTTTTCCTCTCATCATTGCTATGAATAAGAGTTAGGTATTAAACTCCTAGTAATGATATAAAATAAGAGTCAGTTAGTGACTGAATATTTTGTTCAACTATAATTGCAGAGTTCCCAAGATATATTAAAGACTTCATAGGACTAAAATAGACAAAATATTATTCACCGAAGAACTTGAAAATAAATTATTAAGATTTAGTTTCTATCAATTTTGTTGTTTATCATTTTGTTATCTTTATATAAACATATATATTTTATCTTCTTTAGTATTATTCTAAAGAGAAAATAACTTCACTCTTTTTATTCTGACATACCTTTTATAAATTTTCTCTATCGGTATGACTTACACCCAGTTAGCCACTTCTGTATTGCCCATGTAAAATTAAATTACCACAAAAGTTCATTTGCTTTTTATAATGTACAGTTAGTCCTTATTTGCAATATTTGCCAACACTGTATAAACCATTCAACACAGAAAACAAAGGCTTTTGCCTGCTTGAAGGCCTTATAGTCTCTAACTAGAGTGATTTGACTGTGCAGGACACGAAAAGAAAATTGAACAATGATTAACCACCACAACACCAACACAGACACAAACATTTCTTGTGGATACTGCAAAAACAATTTTTTTTTTTGTGCCAGAAACACAGAAAAAGGACAGGATGCTTTTTACTTAAACAAACCACTGGGAAAAAATGTTTTCTGCCTCAAGTAGAGTAGCTATGCTTACTACAATACAGAATTCCAGACAATGCTGGAAGAAGGAATTGAGGACATCTTTGACTATAATAATCTGCTTTCTTTTTTCCTAAGATCAGGTAGGGAATCAATCTTCTCAGCCTACACTACAGATGTAGATCCATATGTATCCTATTTCTAGTCAGTATTTGAAGAGTTTTTTATTAACTGGTTTATTTAGACACAGAGACATATTTGGTGTGCTCATTATGCCTTCTCATATTCTGATTAAGACTGACACAACCTGACCACCACATCTAGAACAGAAGAGGTGGCCTCTGCAATGGTCCTGAAGTTCTGCTCTCCTGACCATCTACAGTTGGTGACATGCAGATGTCTTCTCTGGCACAGGCACCCAGGTTTCCTTTCTGGGGCAATTAGGACTAGAATATAATGGGGATGTGGCTGGAGTGTGTCAATCTATGTTCCACAGTGGAAGACAGTCCCTATAACTCTAGTCAAAGAACAAGGCTGGACTAGGAGCACAGCACATGGAAAGTAGGACAGATTGTAACTATACAAATAGTGAGCCATTGAGTCTACAGCAAGAAATTGATTTTGAAACATGATTTTGGCCCTGAGAATATTTGTACTTATTGGCATTAAGAGTAGCATAGGACAGAAACTGTGGCAAATAAAAGGGTAAAAATATTTCATTAGATAGAATAAAATATTTACACGTGGTGAAGACATCTAACAACAGTTTTATGGGTTTGCTTACCTTCAAGGCACCAAATGCATTTATTTTAAGGAAGAAATGAAAACATTTATTTCAGTGCACTGAAAGAGCAATCTCATACTATTACTATACTGTAGTGAAATTTAATCCATACTGACCTCAGCTGTGGCAGTTCTGATAATACATGGAAGTGTATTATCAATGCCCGGAAAGCAGCAGGGAAGCAGCTAGTCAAAATAAACCGTGTCAGTTCTGCAGTTTACATACAAATATGATTGAATTTCTTTTCCTGTGTTATTATAACTGCTCTGCTACAGCAATTGCTTGGGTCTGACAATGACAACATAGGCAAGAAAAATAAAAGGAAATGAAATAAAGGCAAGATGACCTAGTAACAAGAAACATAAACCTCCTTCTCCCTGTAATGAAAAGATTATATTTAATCAGAAACTGTGTTCTTTGAATTTGATTCAAACTACCTCAAAAGACCCTTGACCAAAGACATTTACAGTCAGTGAACAGTAGCTATTTTATGCAATTTAGTATTTTTGAATTTGAATCACTTTTCTATTCACCCAGAGTCAAACAATTCTCCATTAAAATAAAGTGTTAATAACATCATGCTAAGTAAAGGCTTAAGGACAGAGAAGTTCAAGAGTAAGAAATGTTCCTGTTTTCCTATTTACCTTTCACTTAAGTCTAAAGCTCTGCACTGTGTGTGCTATTCAGCTCAGAAAACACATTACAGCTGCACACTAAGCTAACAGTTCTGTTTTTAGTTTCCATTAAAATTCTCTACTATGAAGAGGTTCAAAATTCACCCACAAAAATATATTCCTAGGAGGCATTTGATCTCATGTCAAGAATGGATATTTTGATTTTTTTCACAGCAAGTATCTGGGGACAAATTTTTAAAAAAATCATTTTCTGAAAAAAACAGAGTGAACGAAACATCAATTTGAAGAAGGTCGGTCTGACAAAAGAGCCCTCAAGGGGGTGCAGAATCCTCACTCACTCCAAGCCCCCACTGGGAGGAGTCTGGAGCCCCTGACAGCAGCAGCAGCAGCCTTGGCTCCTGCCCAGTGCAGTCACAAAGCCCTGATAACACGTCTGCACGGAGTACAGATGGATCCCCTTCAAGCATATGTCCCTAATGTGAAAGGCTCAGTCCTCTTACACTCTACCAGAAGCTTTCCACATCCTGTTCCGTTCTACAAAGAGGAACCAGATTTATTTTTCTTCCTTCTGCCATATGTGCATCTATAGAGAAAAGAGGATTTGTCCTAGTAAATGAGCACATCATACAAAATGAAAAATATTGGTTCCATTTCTCTCTGTCATGCACAGACTTGACAGAAAAAACCAATATCATTTAATATCAAGTGTTTCATGTGGAATCCTACTTCTGATATTTTAAAATACATATTTATGCTTAAACATCCCAAACATTTAACACAAGCAATAGCATTGTGTAAGGTTTGTTTGTCCACTTTCTAGCCATCTTAACCCACATGGTGAAGGAAAACAAAAGATTTCTGATCCATGTTCCTAAGACATGTTGTAGCAGCTTTTTCTTCAAGGTACCATTTGAAACCATGTTGTCATTTCTCTTTAAGGTTTATCAAGCATTGCAAGTTTCCCTTTGGATCCTAAACATCATTGGAGGAGAAGTACTTACAGAAAATGCCTCCAACTGCTGCTAAAATGAACCGAATATTCCTAGTCAGAATAATGTTTTCAAGTTTGTTTTGGCAAATAGTTGCATGTGATTGCTGCTATAATGCCACATCCTTGAGTGATTTTGATAGATCCTTATAACAATAATACCACAATAACCTGTCTATAAGCTCAGGTTTTATTTAATTTCTTATGGAAAAGGTAAGCTAAAATGTGAGAAAACTGAAATGCACAAAATTAGCTTTGCATTCTCTTCATCAGCCCATGCAGCTTTAATTTATTTTATACAACAAAAGAATCTGAAGTAGAAAAATAGTGTCAAAGAACATTTTCTACTCTTCTCAATGGCATTACTTTCTTATTAAACAAAAAAATAGTAGCAATTTCAGGGCAACAGATTTGACTTTATACCTGGGAAAATAATTTCTTCACCTAAAAGACATCTTTTTGGACTGATTACCTAGATTGAGGGCCCCACTGTACAGGTGTTTGGCACAAAACAGTCACTCCACAGGATCTAGCTAAGAAAGGTTCTGTGGGAAAAAGAACAGAAGGTAATTACCAGATTGATGACAGACTAGACAAATTTCCCATGGATGAGTCTAAAAAAATTTTAGCTGTGCATTTTTCAGAGTGGAGTGTGCATGTTTGTGCATTGCAAACATAAAGTATCCTATCCAGACACCAGAACTGTCTTCTGTGCAAATCTCTCCAACTGCCAAATCTTACACAATTTGTTTCACAAGTATGGGAGCTAGAATGTACAAAATGCCAGAAGATGAAGAAATCTTTGGAAGTAGTTATTAAATATGCATGTATATTCATGAATACTTCACACTTCTCCACTGACCACACTACATGAACATTCACTAAAATATGCAAGAGTTCATGAAAGAGTTCATCAAAATTGCATGAATGACAATGCACATCAAATGAGACACTGTGTATTACTTTTTGATATGTGACATCTAGACCTTCAGAGATATTATCTCACTGTCAGATTCTTCAATATCTAGCTTCGAAGTTCTGAATTAACCTCTGCAGGAAACTGTATTGTGTCTTAACAGGATGTAAAAGCAACATGCAATATCAAAGTTACAATCTCATAATAGGTTAACCTCAACACACATTAATCTACATACTCTGACACTTGTTATCATCCTTGCATTCAACCTTCAGGCAATCATTTTTCAAAAACTTTCCCATTCTCTCCCATGCTTTTTTGTCGAAGAACACTCTCAATATTCTGTGAAAAACTCAACAATTCAATCCCACATTTCAAAATGTAACTAAGGCTTCACTATTAGGAATTATAAGCTAGTTCCACCCTGTTATAGCATATACATAGAATCACAGAATAGTTAAGGTTGGAAAAGACCTCTAAAATCATCAAGTCCAACCATCAATGTAGTATCACTACCATGTTCAACATTAAACCATGTTCTCAAGTGCCCTATCCGCATGGTTTTTGAACACTTCCAGGGATGGTGGCTCTACCACTTCTCTAAACAGCCTGTTCCAGTGCTTGAGAATCTTTTTCCAATATCTAATTGGAAATTTTCCCCAATATCTAAACTAAAGCTCCCTGATTCAACTTGAGGCCATTTCCTCTTGTCCTGTCACTTGCTATTTGGGCGTAGAGACTGACCCCCACCGAACTACAGCCTCCTTTCAGGTAGTTATAGAGAGCAATCAGGTTTCCTCCTTTACCCCAGGCTAAACAATCCCAATTCCCTCAGTCCTCATAAGACTTGCACTCCCTCCACCTCAGCCTCTTCCTTGCTGCTGATTTTTGCAGACTGCTCTCAGGGTTGCTCCCTCAATCCAGCACTGCCTCCTCTTTGGACACTGAAAAACACCAAATCCAGTAACACTTCTAAGTAAGAGTTGTTAGACATGACCAATAAGACAACTTGAATCGACCCTCTATAAATTATTTTTCATGCCTCCTACACCCTCTTCCTAGAGGAATATAATAGACTTGTCTATCACTTCCTCACTGTACATACAAAATCACATTGTGGTGTCTATAAATAAATGACATGAAATAGGCAAGTGACCACATTGTAAACTTATTTCCTCTAGATCAGTTGCAATAGATTCAAATGTATACATGGAGAAACTTGCACCAATCTAACTAAATTTATTTAAATATCAATTTAATTTAGATCAGCATCATTTCTTTTTCAGGAAGAACCTTAAACAGGCATTTCTTTCCATTCAATATAGGAATTCTCTGGATGGAACACATGACTTTCCTGTTGGTAGCAGCACAGATAACCTTAGGTTTTCCTTAACCTGTTCAAAGTGCTTGAAACTGTCCACTGACTCTGAACAGTTCTGAATTAGTTCTGTGGTGGAAGATATGCCTTTAAGAATTAAATTGAAAATATTACATTCTGAAGTTACTTATCTGTCTGATGTACACTCCCCTATTCTTGGTTTTTCAGCTCATATAAATTCCACTTATCTTTCTTTCCTCTTCCCATGTTTATTTGAAGAAAACCATTTAAAGCCTCTTTTTTACCTTTGCACAAATTATTTTCTGCTCCTGGTACAGTTGTTGTGCAATGTCTAACACTGTATGCTTTTAAAACATACCTGTGTCTAGTCCTCAAAACAAAGTTTCTTTTCTAATCTATAATTATATAATAAAGTAATGTTGACAGGTGTATCAAACTGTTTATCCCCAAATGCCATTATGAGTGGGTCATGTAAAAAAAAAAAAAAAGTTGCAACCTAGACTAGATTACAGGGCTGAAAGCAAACTATTGTAGTGGAAATTACAGAAAAGTTACTTATTTTTTAAAAATAGCCAATAAATTTCAAAATAAGATCTACCTTAAGACATAAAATCAGAATTTCAGTAAAATGAGGCTTAGGTGCAGCTCAGTGCTCAGTAAAGTGATTACCACAGCCATACATGTAAGAAACAAAAGACAGATAGAAAGTCATTACAAAGTGAAGAGAAAGAACCATGGATTTTTAAAAAAATAACTCCTACAAGAATCAGAGCTCCACTACCATGAACACCTGACTTTCAATTCAACTGTTTTTTCTTTAAAAGTTCAGTTCTAATGTCAGACAATCGTTCTTATATAGAGAACAATACTGAGAACATGGGTTGAACACACTCCTTCTGCCTAGGAGTACTTTAATTATAGCCCAGGGCTCAGTCAGTTGGATACCTATGAGTTAAGTCAGTGGTCCCTAACTTTTTGCATATTCTCTTGAGAAAGATGTCAATAATCTGAACCTCACCAGGATCAGTTTATTTCCTGTTCTTGACAGCTCTTGCTGCTGCCTTGGTTCCTGTTGATCCCAGCACAAGGAGTACAGTGCACAGGGTAGATCCAGCAGTATTTATATATGTGGAATCCACACTGTTCTATGGATTTATTCCATGCCATTAAGATAATCCACCACCAATTACGAACTACTGAGCTCACACGTACTGTATGTAAATTCTAAATATATTTAACAGTGCTATGTGAGAAAGGGCTAAGATATGATACCTTGTTTTACATATGAAAAATTATTCGAAGATACTCATCTCAATCAGAAATAAAACACTAATGCTGCCATTATGGTATTGCTGTTTGCGTATTTTCTTTTAATTTTATTAAAACTGGACTAATTTTTCAAGATACAAATTGTGGGTTTTGTTCTGTCTACTCAGTTCTGAGATTTGCAGTTTAAGAAATAATACTTCTTTCCTATAAAAAATAGTCCTGAGACAAAGAAAAAGCATTTTGGGCATATGTTCTATGAACAACCATATTGAACATTTCCCCACAAAGCCAGGGAGAAAATGTTTTTAAAGTGAGTGAATTTGGATTAAAAAAAAAAAAAAATCCATATCCTGTTCTCCAGTTTCATACAGCTGGTAATTGTATCACAGCTTTTAGTCAAACAGCCTCACTCCATAGTCTTCCTGAAGCCATTGTGGTTGAAACAGGAAAAAAATTAAAATAATGGTCTTGTAACATCCTGCTATATCTGGATTCCTTTAACCACTTTTGGAATGCATAAAATACCAATAACTCTTATGGACATGTTTTTTTTCAGTGACCTTCTGCTGTCAAAGAAAAGTAATCCTACTGGCAATAGTGAATAATGGGATCAAAAATGGTGTAATTTGGCAACAAGGGTTTGATCCACAGCTGAGTCTGCTACATGATTCTCTTTCTCACTGATCAAGACCACTGAGTTGTCAGAGACAGCCCCGACTTCAGACATGACCAGATGCCAGCTCATAGCTGTTATTCAATTACTTTGAAAAAGAGTCTCTAAATGATACTGAATTCTGTCATTAGGAAGAGGGTGACCTCTCTTTGGAAGCCATAAATACTTCCATAGTGACTTAATACAACAATTTGAAAAATAATAACAACAGAAAAGGAATATAAGGAAGAAAAAGAAAGGCTGAGTCCCTTGAAAGGAAAGATTTCTGCAACTAAGCTGCCTTTAAAAAAGTCAAAGAAGAAAAAGAAAATAAGGTTTCTCTATAAATGTAAATTATTTTTATTCATTGTAACTAAACTCTAGGGAGACCTATCAAGATGAGCTTCACAGAATGTCAGGCTACATACGCTATGCAAAACATTTCTTTTCTTCTAATCTTGAGCAGCTTCTGTGCTTTTAATAAGTCCTGGTTTTAATTAGACCACTTGAGTCTCAGACTTTTTAGGGAAAATTTCATCCAGGTTGTCCCACAGATACAAAACTTTCAATCACAAAAAGGTAGTGTAAGAAAGTGTCCAACAGGGATTCCCAGACAAAGAGGACAATTTTGCACTTCTTTTAGAGAGCTATATTACTACAGCAAGACTAAGGTCACAGGCATTCTTCCTGGCCAAGTACAAGCAGCAAATTCAAAAGAAACAGCAAAGAACAGGACATCTATGCTCTTTTTCCTTCCCCTAACTTCAAATACCTAGTCAGATAAAAGGATTGGTAAGTACTTGCAGTATTACCAAATGACAAAACCCAAATACAAGATAGTAATTTCAGAAACTAAAATTGCAAAAAGATTTTCAAATGCAGCTTCTGATTTTATCAGCCTTTTTTTGTCACAATAAGAAATGAATTAATGGATCTTTTTTGAAATTGAGAATGCTTATTTAGATTACATTGTGTTAGTTCACATAGCAGACCTATAAAAAAAAAATGGAAAGTACAGAGAGCTCTTCAGTCAATGGAATGCTTAAAGACATCTTCTTTAATAGCTAATGAAATTTAAATTGAGAAAAAATTGAAAGACCAGGAATTTTAAAACTTTGACAAATCAAACGATAAATAACAAATAGCTACTAATAAAAAAGAGGAAATACCTGACAAAGTATTCTGTTTAGCCACTCTCTAATCTCCTATAATCTTCTTTCATTCATGATTGGACAAACACAAAGGGAAAAAATAATGTTGAATATCATTGGATAATAAATTTCTGAATATGACTCTTGAAGTACATCTTATACATATTAAAAATGCTTTGCCAGCTATAATGCATGTGGTATTTTTACTATTATAATGCTTTCTCATCACTCCCTACTTTGTATATAGTTCCAAATAACAAATACTAGCAGCAAGTTATATTGCATTAAGCAAACAATATTTTCAGGACATATTTGGTCTGCAAATTTCACAAACTAGCTGTTTCAATCAGCAGAGAGGAAATGCAGCTGTCACCATCTTTGAATCTGCTTAATAATTATCCTCTAAAGAATATGCAAACCAACAAAAGAGATTAACTATGAAATCCACATAGAAAGCAGCATTGCAATATGAAGCTAGCATATTCTGCAAGCATGGCTGTAACTACTGACTGAACAGAGGTTCTTCCAAAAGGAAAACAGCATTAAATAATTATCTCAAATTTCCCGCATGCACTTCATTCTCTTAGAAAATTTTCCTCAGGTTATTTCCCTTTTAAGGGAAAGATTGCAAAAATATATATATCAGTAATATAATTCTTTCCTTTTCTCAATTTAGAAATATTTTTTTTTTAGTTTTGAACTGCACCTGTTATGTGACACACTGCTGTGGCAAAAGCTGTGCATACAAAGGTTGTAAAAGGAATGTCCAACATGAAAGACAAAGAATGGTCTAAAATGGGATGTCAGTGACAATAGCCTGACTCAATGAAAACTAATTTTGGGTTGAGGCGGGGAAGGAGGGAGAAAAATCAAAGCTTTCAATGTATTTTTCTCTTGACCTAAGAAAGAACATGTGAGACACTTAAAAAAATCTTATGATAGATAATGAAGACCTTCATGAAGACTCTCAGATTCTACTGAAATAGCAACCTGCTCAAAAGGAAGAAACACTTGTCTCCCCTTTTTCCCCCTTTTATATATACTCTATGGATCTTAAGACTGTTTCTGCTGTATATGTTTTACCAGGAAAGAATTATATGTAAATGTATTCAACAGGTGATAATGAAACGGCTAAAAATAGAAAGTAGGGTATGATGTTATGGAGATACCATATCACAGCTGAGAATTCCATGGCCTAGCCCAATTTTTATATTTTTTTTTAATTCAGTAAGATGTGAGACAGAGTCCATGTGCAATATATGAATATATGGTTTTAAAAAACACTGATATAGTGAATGTCAGTATTCAAACTATAATGCCTCCAGCTACTTGGGCACTACAATTCTAAAATAGAAGTGTAAATCATACTGTGAAAACACCTTAATTCACAGGTGAGACTACTATTTTGAAGCTATGATTTTGCACCCACATAAACATTATTTATCAAGGAAATAAACCAAATTGCAGTGTCTTTATTTTTAACACTTGAACACCTACAATAGTTGTGGAGTTTATATATTTATAGTGTTTTTTATTGTTTTCTTTGATACTACAAGGCTTACCATACCATATAATCCCACTGAAGACTTACACTGTATTAAATCAGCTACTTCATTACTTTTAGAGACCAAAGCCATTTTATTTTTCTATTTGTACTGCAACATCAATCATTTAAAGTATATTTTCAATTGTGTTTATATTATGAGATATATAAAGCACATGAGGAAATATACTGTAAATAAATTATTGCTACATTACTAGATAGCAATAAAGGTTGAAAGCAAAGAAGAAGAACAAAAAACCAAAGCACATTACTCTCTGATAGTGAGACTGCAGCAAACTGCAAACTGCGTAATCTATAGAGAGAGGACAAATGTCAGAGTAAGTTCCTGAGCAGGACTACATAGCTCCAGGGGAAGATAATGGCATATTGTGCTCTTCAGCTTTAGGTCAGAGCCTGGCACCAGGCTCAGATCATTCCTCTTTTATGCAATGATCCACTGCTTGCATACTCAGACATCAGAGTTGTTGGTTAAAAGCTCATGAGGGACGTTGGTGATAAAACTCACCACTTCCATTTCTCACAGCATTGCCAGGCAATCACAGCACAGGCCAAATGGTTTCCATCATGCTCGAAAACCAACCACTAGCTAACAGTACAGGGACCATCTATAAATGTTCGAGCAGGTATGAAACAGCTGCTGAAATGAGTAATGGAGATTCTCCCAGGCCATCTGATGGCTGTCTGGTGCCTCGTGAAATGAGCACTTGACTCACTTTTCCCTAGATCCCAGAGGACCGATAAGAGGCAATACCCAAGGAAATCAGTGACCTTGGCAGTAGAGCCAAAAGGAATGAAAAATTCTGCCTTTCTCACAGCACCTAAGAGTTGAGAGATGTTACTGGAATGTAGAATAGACACATGAACCATCACCAAACACTGCTGTGATATCTCTGTGTCAACGTCAGTCACTGGATGCGATTACAGACAGCAACCTTCACATTCAAATTACAGGAGAAAGCAGATCATTTTCATACATGAGAATTTTCACAAAATTGTCTACTGATCTTGACACTAAAATATGTCCCTGAGAGGTACTAGAAAGACCTCTATAAAATATGTTATATATACCACAGAAAATAACTTTTCCACTACCATCAAAATTCTTGAAAGAACATTTCTGACACTTTCTAAACAAGTATACCAGCCAGAGTTTCATAAAACAGGATTCATGATCCAGCACCACCTGATAGCTGTTGCTACCACCATTGCTACTGATACTGTTAACTGCTGTAATGTTCAATGGCACTATATTCCTCATTAAGAGAATCCTTGTCTGGCAAATGGATGGCCCTGCTTTCAGTATGCCGCAGATCAATTTTGACATGTTGTGATAATAAACATTTAAAAAATAAATTAACATTAGCATTGGTGGGATGAAGTTTATGAATATTTTTGCCAGACAGCAACTAGCCAGACCAAGTAAAGCACAAGTTTTGGTGGGAAAATGGCATCCTAACTAAAAGTAATGCTGGGAAAGAAATATAGGAAAAGGCATAATGACCAGCAAAGTCTTCAAAAACACTGAAGAGTTTTTAAAAATACTGTATTTTTTTAAAGGTTATACAGTTTCACATATATTTTGTATTTACAGTTGAACAAGAGCTAGAAATAAAAAATGGAAGAATGGCTGCTCTAGAGGTGAATATTAACCCCAAGGAACTAGCTGGTCAAGAGCGTCATGGTGGGTGAAAGGCAACTTGGGTGGCACTGATGAATTTAGAGTTCATATTCCTTTAAAAGGGAAGAAATAAACAGCAACATAAAACAACTAACTTCAAGAAGGCAAACAAATTCGGATGAATCAGTGAAAAGACAGCAAAAATAAGTTAAAAGAGTAATTTTTTTCCAATGGGGACAAAGGTGGAAATTGCATAAATTCAGATATTTCACAGATCTTCAACAAGCATAAAGTATGACTAGCACAAAAACACACAGTGAAAAATAAGAAAAACCAACACACATTCTGGAATACAAATAAGAAAGGAACAAGATTAATATGAACACAAACCCCTATAAATACACTGGCAGTGAGAGAACAACAAATAAAATATTTACCTGCCATTCAAAAGAGAGGCAAGGATATTGACAGAGTGAAGAGAAGGGGCCAAAGGGCTTTTCCACCAATTTTCACCAAACCACTCATGTGCAAGCAAATGTCCAACCTGGTTTCTACCAGAGAGCTCAATTCTTAGCTCTGATTAAGTTGATCTGAAGATATGGGCTAGAAGCATCACTGTCATGCCAAACTTTGCAATCAATCTCCTGCCTAAAAAAGGAAGGTTAGGGACATAAAAATCATTAGTAAATTTGAAAGAAAGCATTGAATGGGCAGTGCAGTTGTGATTCACGGATGAGTACTTGGGGAAAAGTATTTTTTGGTTTATATAGTAATTAATAACATACCAGTGTCCAAACAAAAATTAGGGCATTGAAGCAGAGTTGAACCATTCTAAAACTTCAGTGTCGAGCAGCAGTTCACAAGAAACATTTTTTCTTCAACAGAAGCTGTCAATTGAGCTAGATCGGATTAATCTAACTCATAATTGAAATAAAATTATTATGTTTCTTCTCACTAAATGCCAGCAGATGCCATAATTAAAGAAAAAAATATTATTTATCTACCTCAAATCAAATAGTGTAAGCAGAAAAATTCTGTATGGAACAATTATTTAGTTTCACTATTCAATTTCTTTTCCTTGTACCTTCCTGGTTCTTTATCGCAGGATGGCCATATATACATTATAATACAATTGACATAGTCTAGACAAAATGAAATCAATCTTAAGATACCTGGGATCTTAAGTGATCTTATGATCTTATGATCCTTTGAATAAACAGTACTTCTAGCAGTGGTCTAAATCTCCATTCTTTTTACTCTTTGCTGCAAGAAGACATGAGGGAAAAGAATTTAGAGGTAAATACACCCAACTAAACGCAAGAGTTTAGACCTGACTCTGAAATCTGATAGAAAAATAAAGCCTAAATACTCTACTTTCAAGACAAGAGCTCAGTCTCCTCAGGAAGGAGCTCTGAATAGGAACATTGCACACACAAGATTTGCAGGGAATTCTTAAATATAAAAGGATTTTCTGTCACAAGATCATAATCAGAAATCTATCATTTTGGCAACTGCAGACTTTGTGTTTGTTTAGTGAATAAAATTACAAAAGATTGCCTTTATTTTTTTTTAATTATTAAAAGCAGCAAGTTTTACATTAGGAGAAATAGAACATATTTTCATAAATTTTATAAAGAATAAAGGTAAAAAAGAAACTCATTATTAATTTACAATATGTATAAACAAACAGTCTGCATTATACATTAGTTACATTTTAATAAGAAATATAAATGTGGGTTTTGCAGATAGAAAGAAATACTTATTTTTAAATTTTATTTATATGACACTGTTTGCAGAGGAAAATGTACACATGTAGACTGAGTAATTAATGACTACTTACAGGTAGGAAGAAGACATTTAGCTTCCATATATGAACACTGTTTTCAGGTTGATCAGATTCAAAATGCAGGGGGGTAATAGTGGAAAAAATAATTAATATTTTACAATCATTATGCTGTTCTGCTGTTGGTTCTCTTGATCAAGCTATTAGTTGCTTAAAAAAACTAAGATCCTCAATTACTACACATAGCACAGAACATTAATCATATTCCTGACATTTTCAAATCTGGGTATGTCTGTTTTGTTTTGTAAATATGTGCTGTATCTGAAGCATGTGATTCAGATTGGCTTAGAATATCACCAGAAATATACTGAAAAAAAGAAAAGAAAAAAGAAAATAGAAAAAAGAAGGAAAAGAAAAAAGAAGAAAAGAAAAGAGAAGAGAAGAGAAGAGAAGAGAAGAGAAGAGAAGAGAAGAGAAGAGAAGAGAAGAGAAGAGAAGAGAAGAGAAGAGAAGAGAAGAGGAAAAGAAAGAAAAGAAAAGAAAAGAAAAGAAAAGAAAAGAAAAGAAAAGAAAAGAAAAGAAAAGAAAAGAAAAGAAAAGAAAAGAAAAGAAAAGAAAAGAAAAGAAAAAAAAGAAAAGAAAAGAAAAGAAAAGAAAAGAAAAGAAAAGAGAAGAGAACCCATAAGAAATTGGAGAATTATAAGATGAAATCGAGGTGAGAAGCAGAAGCCATTAATTTCACAAGAGAGCTTTGGATGGTATAACAACCCACTTCAGATGCATTAGTTGGATATCATTTTCTGTTTCAGTAAGAGTAAGATCAAATCAAGGCAGCCTTATAGTAAAATCCTACAGTTACACTCTGAAAAGAGGGGTCATTTTAATTTCAGGGTCTTTTATTACACAGCAAGATAAGTGATTGAACTGTGAAATAGCATTAACAGCAAAAATATATTCTGATGTTCTCTCTTTAATGCATTTAGAAATTACAGAGATATTTTTACTTGCAGGAATTATGATGAATCTTCAATTCTTTTTCCTTAGCTACAAAATATTTATATGAAGACTTTACTTTCGGTAAATCTGCTGACACTGCTAAATTTTGCCCTAATTATGAAATTAACTTTTTTAAGGGCTGTGATGATGTAATAGATTCAGAAGTTCAAAGCTCTTGACCAAAAGCAAAATTGTTTGCTATAAACTCATTACATTTTTTCTTATTTTTGGAAGCCTTTTTCTAGAGCAAAATATTGTTGTAATTCAAAGCAAGAAAGTGGAAAATGATGAGTGTTTTTAGTACAAATGACTCGAAAAGGAATCTATACTTCTTACAGCCTTCAGAGGATCAGTGTTTACTGTAATGGCTTAGAATCAGTGAGGCTCCATCCCTCTCCAGCTACAGCCCCATTAGTCTGGTCTAGGATACTGATCCCAGGTATTTCAGACAGGTATTCCACTTTATGGAAACTTTGATGAAAACCTCAATGCATAAAACATACTCTGTTGTTTTTATCTTAAGGTCCTAGCCAAGTATGTGCAACACCTCTCTCCAAAGAGTATCTATTAATGTATGAATATGTGCTGGGACACAACGCTTTACACCAGCAGCTTCACAGTTCTGAATGTGCTTAGCAAGAAACAACCTAACACTTTTATTTACATGCTACCAAAAATACCTTCAAGAAAATACATAAACATGAAATGAAATGCAAAGTTGCAGCTGTCAGTTCAAACTTACCCAGCGCAACTTTGAGTAACGTGAGTTGGCTGAACAGAATATTCTGAATCCAAGTAACCTCATCTTTACTCATAGATTCATTCACACCTCACCCTCGGTGCCAAACCTCCACTGACTAAGGAACAGATTTGTCTACTGCTAGAATATCAGATTGTAGGAATGAGGTTAAATACATTTTACTGTTACCATAATTACTTACAACTAATGGAACAAGGAATACCTCTATTTCACAGTTGAGAGATAGTTACTATCAAGTGAGAGAAGTAAAAATAAAATACTGAGAATACAAGACTTAGTTGATATATTACTATTAGTAATAGTAAAGAAGAACAAAGAGGCAGCTCAAAACTTTCAGTGTAGGCATAACACTGCAGTATGTAGATCAGCTGTTGTGTTTCAATTACAAGACTAGCAATAATGGTAAATATGTCTAGATTTTAATTAAATTTCCCATAGACTTCAGTATCTGTGACTAACAGTATTTAAATTTCTTCAGTCATATAATACTTATACAACTTCACAATTACTCTTTAAGATATAAAGAACTATACATAATCAGTTTTTCACCCAAGGAAAGAATTATTATAAACAACTCTGATTATATTCCACATATAATCACCACCTACACTTCAAGAGTATTGTGGCTAATCTGGATCACATTATTAGCATACTCTTGGTCTGAAATCTTTATTATCTTCACACATAACACCAAATTTTGAAATAATAATTCCTGTTTCCTGCTTTTCTGCAGGAAAAAGCATGTGTCTCTATGTGTCCATAGAGATGCTTATGTCTTCCTTTAAAATAGTCCACATATATTTAAATGCCACCCAAAAGACTCTTCAATCTTTTTAGTTCTCTATTTGGTGATTTACTATATCACTGTCTTGTAACATTTTTCCAATGTTTTCACATAGATTTTTAAATGAAATTTCTACTCTAGTCCAGTTTTAATTTGTATGTAGAAATAACTACTCCTTCATAAATACCTAAATAATAGAAAGAAGTTTTCATTGTTTTAATTATATTTTTAATAGAATTCATCCATTATCTTTAAAAAATCCCTCTTATCTGGAGCACTACATTCTTTTTTTTTTTTTTAATGTTTTGACCTGAAGATCACCTTGCTATGTATGCCTGGAAATTAATCTATGCTCTGGAATTCTTCAAGTCATTTCACTTGGCTATAGAAAAATACATGCAATTTCCAGTAAAGTTTTCCCTACAAGTTTTCCCTGTAAGCCTAGGGAACAATCCAAAGGCAGCACTGGCATGAATAATGTGGAATTGATGCTAATCAAATAAATTTTTTAATCAGGATAGCTGCATTTATAATTCCTAACATTCAAGGGCTCAGATGTGTTATTCACTTGTTAAACCACTTGTGCTTCAGAATAACATAAGCCTGATGTAAAAAGAAAAGCAACTCATCAGTGACAGAACAGACAATAAGGAGAAAAAGTATGCCAATCTCCTCTGTCTTTCTATTTATGTAGAAGAAAAGTGGTAACCTTTATTTTGAGTTCCTAGTCGATGGTTGATTACTAATTATGTTAATTCAGCTGTGGTTGTTTGTTGGATAATATAAAACAATTAAAAAAAACAGATAAATTCTTAAACTTAGAGATCCACTTTTAACAGTGCCTTTGTGATTTCTCAATGAAAATGATGTTGCTGAATTAAGGTGGACCATCTGCCAAACAAACCCAATTTTAATAAGTGTTATTCTACTTGAAACTCTGCAGTAGACACAGAATCGACTGTGTTGCCCATCTTAAAGAAACACCCTCTGATGTTCAGAAGCTGAGCCTAACAGAGTTACTCTCATGGAATTCTGTTAGGAGTAACAGACAGCTAAAATTTCCCAGTGTGATTCTTATTCCATTTTCTAAGACAGTTCTCACTGACCAGTCGTTATAAAATACATCATGAAATCATTCTCTACAGAGATTGAATTATTTGATCAAATGGCTCAATCAAATTATGTGGCAAGCATAAGTGGACTATACTTTTTTTCAAACTACCTGTACTCTGACTTCAAGCTTTATTGTTTCCTCTCACTTATAATGTACCAGATAGTACAGCTGGGTACTTAAGATCTAAAAAGAAAACTGAAAGGCAAAGGCTGGATTGATTTGTCAGGGTAAATGCAACAAAGAGGAATACTATTACTATTACAAAGAACTATTAAGACAGGAAGATGAGATGCCTGCTGCAAACATATTTTTGCATCTTTCCCAAATATAAAGAAGGTTCCAGTACTATATTATGTTGTTAGGTAAACATCCTACTTGATCTCAACAACAGCCAGTGGGCCACAGCATAACCAACTACTTGCATTACATCAACAATTTATTGACCTGCTGAAGTAAATTTAAATGGTCATGTGCTTAAAGGTAGATAAATAGGTTTAATCTCTAAAGAAATCAAAATTTCAAACAAGATATTCTTTATACAACCCCTTTATTCTCTTTTATCTTTATGTGCAGTCCTGGTGGCTTCCATTAGCTCATATTAAAATAGCTGTATAAAACCTTCATGAAAATTCTTCCTAAGGATCTCACTCAATTTAAAGCAAAGAAATGTATTCTGTATATAGATTGTTTTTTTCCTATTCCAAATTTTATAACCTCTGCCTCTGTGTAGGGAGGCAACAAGTGTTTTTCATTGTTGGGAAAGTACTAGCATACTGGGTGCATATTTGATTAATGCACATGAAATGAATGCTGTCTTTTTTCTACACCTCTTGCTTTCCACAGTATACCCTTTCAGGATAGTGCCTACAGAACAGGCACTTTTGAAAAGAGGTGCTTAAAATGTGAAAAGAAAAAATAGAATCATATGTATTACAGATAAAATTGCCTAGTAGGCCACCTATGCTCTCTATCCACTAGAGAAATATTGTTCTCCATGGTACATTTTCTAGTATTCCACTGGTGAAATTTTTAATGTGCTAAACAACAGGACTTTTATCATTTCTCTTGGAGACAAATTTCCACTTAATATATATTTCTAAAGATGTTTTCTTGAAGATTCTACCCATATTTTCTCTTTTAATTTGACCATACAATATCCTGTGTGGGGACACCCTGCATATTCCTTCTTGTCTTTGGTCTCAATATATATAAAATACTTCACAGACATTTTTTAATCCTCTTCTAATCTATTAGCTTTATATATAAACATTAAAAAAAAAAAAACAATGAACTATAACTTGACCATATATGTAACTTGACGCATAATTTGAACTATATATATGTATATGTATGCAATACATAAACACACACAGAGAAGCACATATATGTATCATATAAACACGTATTTAATGTTTCCCCTCTTAAAGCAAAACTTCCTTATCCTCAATTGTGCTCATCATAGAAACATCTTCAACAACATTTTGGGATATTGATTTATGTATGTTTGGATGGCATTGTATCTACAGTTTGGTAAAGAATGTCTTTGTTTCTACCACACAACAGTGAAAATTTATGTCAAATAGATCTATATAACAATGAAGCATCCACAAAATACAAAATTATAAACTAACTCCCTTATATAGTAGTCTGTAATCATAACAGATTTTGTAAAAAAATTTTATTTTTTTCCTTAAGTCTTATTACGGAAAAAGCGCAATCTCATTCCTAAATGTCAATAGCATAGTTTGAAAAGAGAAAGCATGGTTTAAAAAAATAGTAAAATAAATTTCTGCAACTTTATGACATTAGACTTTTGCTACTGGCTCCTGTGCTATCACAGAAGTTAATTCAGGAAATATATTTTAGCTTAAACTACTCAGTAACTGAAAGCTATTAAGTCTGGGTTAGGCAGAAAACTGTCAGATATAATTTAGATAAAGCTGATTCTTCATTGATGAGAGGTAGCTATATTAGAAGCAACTCAGGCATCAGGCAGTCCTGTTTTCTATGGTTCATTTAATGAAATTATAACAACTGTAGCAATAAATCCTGAATCATTAAAAAGTTGATGACTTAGTTTTGTTATGTATTAGCAAGTATATACATGGTAATTTAAAGAATAAATATAAAATTACTAGAGATACAACCGTAGAAATCAAGATCTACTTTTCTCATCTATATAAACAAATGGAGATCTGATATTACACAGGAGTATTTGCTTTGGAAATAACATAAGGACAAACCTTTTATGCAATTTCTATATACTTTTACTACTTATCTAAGGCAAACTCAAATTAAGTGAATTCATACAAAACAAGGAGGTGAGAATTCTAAGACACAATTAATAATTTAACTACTATTTTTTCTTCTTAAAGAAGAATATACTGTTGGATACATAAGGACAAAATAGCATTATCTTTTTCATTTAAATATTTTATCAATCTTATTTGTCAACTAAAGTCTTAAAATTGCCATTTCACTGTTCTGTTTAATAGCTCAAGCTGCTAAAAGTATCAGAAACATTTCTAATCTTGTGTGGAATTCTAGAGGTCTCTCATAGCACATAGGAAAGGAAAATGCACAACAACAATTACCTGTGGAACATACCCTGTGCAGCACATAAATTGCAAATTATCTGTTACAAAGCCAGGTCCAAGCAACACAGTCTAGCAGACAGAAAACACATGCTTTACTCAAATATGACAATTACCATGCATTGATTCACTATATGACAGATCTTATACCTAGTTAAAGAATTTTGGATTTCAAGCAATAAGGAAAGTGAATAATTACATTATTAAAATCTAAAGATGCTTAAACCTCTTAAATTCTACTTTATAATGTCACATTTATTATCCAAAACTTATCTTTACAGCTTTTGATGTAAAGTGATCTAAAGGCATTTTAATTTTAGAGTGAAATGAGATGTCATCTATAGATCTTTAGTATCAGCAAGAATCAATGAAGTGGTAATTTGCAGTAATAAGCAAAACCTAAATATGGCACACCTGGGAAAGAAGCAGCTCTGAGGACTAGAGCAGACTCATCCCAACTGTCTTTATTCCAACAAAGGCTGCATTAAGCCAAGCTCTCTCACTCTGTTAAAGTTTTAGCATGCAATAAAATTAATGTTCCTCTACATATTGATTTTTCACTTCATAAAAATGTAACACTCTGCAAAAGAAAATTTCTTCTCATTGCAAGTTTTCATATTTGTTTCTTTCTTTGGCCTAATTTCAACTGGCAACCAAAGTGCTTCACACCCAAGGCTGTCCCAATGTCACTGATCTCTCTGTCCAGAAAAAGTAAAGCATTGCAGCTGCCACGTCCCTGTCACAAGAAAAATGCAACAGCAAAGCTCCTACTTGTAGCAACACAAAGTCAGTCTAAATTCACATTTAACTATATACAGTGGATAGCTTCACTAGCCTCCAGTAAAACTTCTTTAAGTCAGGGGTTCCCTACGCCAGCTTAACAGCAATGTTTTTCAATTTTCAAGGAAAAAAATCATAACTCAACCAGACGGAAAAGCTGGTTCTTGTCTTAAACAATACTGAATTATTCTGTCTGTTTTGAAGAATTTTGGAGTGTAAAATAGGATAAGAAATTAAAAATTGGATATAAAGTCTGGAGTATCAGCAAGGAAACCAAATAGCTGCAATAAATTCAGACATGATGCCTTGAGATGAAAGACATCCCACAACTAAATATAAGTAGTTGAGATCATTTGTAGGAAGATTTCTTAAGTGAAGGGTATGTCTAGGAACAAAATAAGACCTAGTTATCTCTCCCTCTATTGTAAGAGACATGGAGAATCACTGATCT
Source organism: Anomalospiza imberbis (assembly GCF_031753505.1). Taxonomy (NCBI): domain Eukaryota; kingdom Metazoa; phylum Chordata; class Aves; order Passeriformes; family Viduidae; genus Anomalospiza; species Anomalospiza imberbis. Next base: position 26,653,812 of record NC_089685.1, on the reverse strand, counting down.
CACTTTGGTATTTTCAAAGACAACCTGCTTTGCAATGAGATTTAGTCATTAGAAAAACATAAAAATATTTAATTGGTTTGAATTTTATCATACTTGCCTCAGATTATGTGTATTAAAAATTATTGCCTTTCCCTTAATCTTTTATAAAATTATTTTTATGGCATAACTATTCTGTCAAGAAATCCACAATATAATTTTCTATCTTTGTGAAACCCCATTTTTTTAGCATTTGCTTGCTTTTACTGAGTTTTTGTGGCCTGTTTTTTCCATTTGAATCCTAGTGAAAGGTGAACCTTAGAACTACATAGATTTCATATTTTAGATTTCACGTCAGATTTAATATTTTTCTTCCACTGTATAACTCTTTATGACAAACATTTTTATAAAAGCTAGACCAGTATAATATAATATATTATAATTAGGAATGTTTGATGCCTACAAAATTATAGGCAGCTTAGAACCAATTTGCAGAGCAAACTGGAAGAAATTATTATTTCTGTGTCACAGATTCAAAATTTAAAGGTACAAATTAATTAAAACATGAACAATAGCAGGCACATCACATAGTGAGTATAAAGAACTTTGACTAATGCTCTAAATCTGCCAAGCACGGTACCAATATTGCAGGTGGTCACTGAGTTCTTATTTTCCCTCGCTCAACTTCTGTTGCCATCACTGCTACAAATATGAAATCAAAATAGCATGGTAAGACCTTTGAAAAAGTAGACAAAGCTTTTCATCACTTCCATAAACCAAAGTATGCTTCTCAGTGACACATCTGTACTTATCAGTGTTATCAAACTTAAGAACTTTGTTCAGTTGCCATAGAACAAAATTTTTTGGTTTATGGTCATAATAATGTGGCACTGTGTTTTGCAATTCAATTACTTAGCACCATCTGATCAGAAATCTTTCTTTCTTTGTGTAGTATAAAATTATTTTGTCAGAAGCTTCTTCTCATCACTCTCTTGTTTAATTGCTTTTGTCTCTAGCAACCAGAGTATTCAGTTTTTTAATTATATGTTTGGGTAGGCCCTAAATCATTGCAACAGACATGGACAGGACATCGTTTGCTTCCATGGTAAAGAACTGACTGTGGCTAAACACTGTCATCTGTAGAATTTACATAAACACATTAATTAGCCTTCCTTTGTTTCTCTTCAAAACCATATTAAAATACCAGACACAGCTGTCTCTACAAAAGATTAAATTCATGTCCTTTCTAATTCATGATGTCATCCCAGTCACAAGCAATTTTCAGTAGTTTTTCTTGCAAAGGAAACACAACTAATGAAAACACCAGTATAAAATTTTACATGTGGAAGTTGTGCAGACATTCTACAAAAAAAATTTAGTATTCATTTGAGACCTCTATCCCATAGCAATGGGCAAAGATATGTAGGCCAGCATTCCTGAAGCTAAATCAAACTTCACTTCTAATAAAATAAGCAGTTATTAAGACAGAAGCTGAGAGCTTGTCCTTCTATTAGAATATTGCTTTCTCACACACTCTGTTGGTTTTACCTGGGATAGAGTTAATTTTTTCCACAGTAGCTGGTGTGGACCTGTGTTCTGGATTTGTGCTGGAAACAGTGCTGATAATACAAGGATGTTCCAGCTGTTGCTGAGCAGAGCTAACCCAGAGTCAAGGCCTTTTCCACCTCTCACCCCACCCTATCAGTGGGGAGGCTGGGGGTGCACATGGAGGGGACACAGCCAGGACAGCTGACACCCAGCTGACCACAGGGACATCCCAGACCATGTGGTGTTGTGCTCAGCATACAGAGCTGGGGGAAGGAGAAAGAAGAGGGGGGACATTCAGAGTGATGGCATTTCTCTTCCCCAGTCACTATCATGCATGACAGAGCTCTGCTTTCCTTTGGATCCCTGAACACCTGCCCACCAATGAGTAGTGGTGATGTAATCCCTTGATTTTTTGGCTTGCATGCATGGTTTTCCCTTTACCTGTAAAACTGCTTTTATCTCACCTCATGAGTTTTCTCACCTTTACCCATCTGATTCTCTCCCTCATCCCACTGCGAGGCAAGAGCACAAGCAGTTGTGTGGGGCTGAGCTGCCCCCCAGAGTTATAATGACACAAACACATAACAAAATTAATTTGCAGTGTAACACTTAAGGACAAGCCTAATCATTGGGGCTTTACTTTTCTGATAGGGATGATCAGTAGTAGCAGAATACTTTACGGAGGTGTATCATATTTAAATCATCACATGAATTTATGGAATAAGTTAAATGGGTTGATGTGATGGCCAAAAGGGCCTTTCAGAGACTGAGGATGAAAATTTCTCAATCTGAAGAGCAATAGAAATACTAGAAGAGGAAAAATTAATAAAAATATAAGATCTTATATTAGAAAATAATGACAACATTGAATTATTTTATTGCTACAGCCGCAGTCAATGCACCTATATCTACAGTGTTGCAACAGATGATGACAAAAAGGAAAAGGACAAAGAACACAGCAGGAAAGTCCATCATCAAGAGACTGAGCCCACTTGTTCTAATAAAGCCCATGTATCTTCCACTGTATTGAAATCCATATAATTACCTTTATTCCTTACTTTACTTTAATGAAAATACTACAGTTACAATTAAATGCCAGTTACACATCATACAACATTTGTGACCACAGACAGAAAATTTAAAAGGTTAGAAAACCACTGTGAACACTCACTTTCTCACCTATTTAAGCATAGTACTCTTTATAAGTGAAACAAGGAAGAGAATGTTCTCGAGTGGAAAACAGGATTAAAACAAAATGTTATTAACAAACTTTTAATTGCATTTGTGGCATAACATAATTTTACCTTTTTAATCTAATGAACCAAAATTTCTTTTACAATCAATAGTGACAGGCACAGTACTGACAACACTTACAAAACAAAGGCTCAACACTACACAAATATTATTCAGATTAAATTTTTCCCAAGACCAGGCCTCAAGTCTCTGTCCACTGAGAGTTATATTATCACTTATTTGCTTATAAAAACGCCTTAAAATAGTTATTACACCATACACAAACATTATAACCAATATTATTTTTTATCCTCACTATGGAATTGAAAGTTAAGACCTCACTCTGGAATGGACCCACCTCTCTGTCTGACCTCCAGAGACCCGACATTGGCCATCATTGATGTTTAATTAAACAATTAGCTCAAAGGTTTTGAATATTTAACATAAACTAACACTCATCATAAACTAACTTCACTGTGCTGCCAAGATATATTTTGAATACAGAAAGACAGCTTTACTGAAATACCAGTTTTACAAATTTAAATGCATTAAATAAGCAAGAGGAAAAAATTAAAACAGCCTTCGTCACCCAGCTCCATTATACCTACACACTCTTTGAATTTCTACTTAGTAATAGATGGTTATTACTCTGTTACCACTGAGGTCCAGAATGAAAACTGGGGCCTCTGAATCAAGTAAAGAAAGCATGAAAGGCTATGAGATAAAGGATGTGCTTTGCAAAAGACTCTTAAATGCATCTAGATTTGTAGCAGTAACTGCATTAAGCAAACCCATCAGCTGCAGAGAAAGCAGATGAGTGTTAGAGTGGACTATTTCCCATGACAGGAAATGTTAGCAAGCTGCTCTAACTGGCCATGCTTCAACAAAGCATTTAAGGATGGTGCTAAAGGGCTCTCTTGGCTAGAATACCTTCTTGAATTGGCCTAAGGGCCTTGTGGAGTTAGGGCCAGATAAAAACATGCATTATTCCTTTCTTGTGCACAAAACTATTCAAATACAGAGTGCTCAGAGAACTGATGCATTCAACTCCCTTGCTATTTGACAGAAACAAAACAAGATGTGATTAACAACCATGGAAATATACAATTTTCATGTGTATTGACAGTCATATCTGAAGTTGACTATAAACCTATTTTATACACTTTCCTCTGCAAAGCTGGAGTGATAAAGACACAATGAGATTTATTGGAATGAGAGTATAGTTACAAAAATGAGTGTGAGAAGCATATTTCTATTATAAAGAAAACATTAGAGCATGTATTCTTTGGCTGAAACTTTGACATTTAGAAAAGCATGCAAAGCATCTTTATTTTTTTAAGGAAATTTTTAGATGAGTATATGCATTTCAGATATATATATTATTTAAGCTGGTGATTTCTCTGAAAGCAAAAATCCACATACCTATGGGAGAAAGCCATTTAGTGAACACTACTATGTCACCTTTCTTCTAAAAGAAAAACGCCAATGTCACCAATGGCAAAAAATAGTTACAGAAAATATCTATAGAAAATACTTATTTTTGTGTATAGAGGTGTAACCAAATAAAAAAATCAGAAGATATCCAAAGGAATATGCTCCTCCATCTATTTTTAGTGTAATTTATTACTTAGTGTTATTAACTATTAAAGAAAACATATGTATTGTTTGTGTTATAAGTTGTATAAATGCTATGAACTACTGAACAAATTGAATCTCTTTATTTTACAGCCCTTAAAGCTGCATTTGTCATTACAGATATCCTCTCAGCCTGACTTTTGGGGCTTTGAAGGCTTCAGGGAGGAATTACTGCAATACACTACTTTCACTCAAAATCTGTGCTTTATGTCTCAGAAAATAAACCTCAGCCCCACTAAATATTAGTAATTATATCCAATTTCTTTCCTCCATGAAAGAGGCATGTTGCTAGTTCCTCCCAATTCACCTCTACCCTCTAACATTTCTAGTACAGGGTGGCGGGAGATTAAATTTTTTTTAAGTCAGAAAGAGCCTTTATTTTCTGTCTTATATCCAGCTTTAAGAATTGTGTATTTTATATATTCCATGTGACAAAAATAACAAGATGTTTCAGAGTACTAGGAGAAAGAAGCTACCCAGCACACTTACTGATCAATCTAGAATTTTATTCCCAGATGGTTATTGTCCTTCATTTCTATGAAACAAAACATCATTGCCAGAAAATACACATTTGCTCTTCTGCTAACATTGTTCTACAGCTTAAACACATTCTCACTTTGCCAGTGCATTTCTCTTTGAGCGGAATAAAAAGAGAGTGCATTTCTTTATTCTACAAGGAGACATAATAATTCCTAATAATACCTAAGACAGAATCTCTATTTCCTCAACTCCAGCTACCCATCTTCCACTTCTTCCTTTTAGAATTCATTTCGATCATATGTGACCCAAACTACAAACAGAATTTCAGATGAAATCCCACCAGTACCATGTACGTTGCCTTTAATATTATCTTTCCACTTCTAAAAATGCCGTAATACATCCTGATATGTCTTTACACTTGTCTTTTTTCATTGCCATGTCACACTTATGGCTTTAGTCACCCTGAGACTTATAAGGTCAGATCTCTCTCTTCCTCTGACACTTTCAATTATAGCTCTCAGCTTACAACAGAAAAATCATATTAGTTCCTAATTAGACTTTGTGCTACACCTTTTTGTTTCACTCACCCTTCTTTCTCTGACTTTTTAATCTGACTTTCACATCTTTTTCTATCAGACAGTTTTCCAGCCTTTATTTTTGTACTCAGAGAAATATTTCTTATTGCCTCCAAATTAGGCCACAGTTCAATATGAATATCAGTAGCACTGATCTGAATTAAACTAATCTAAGAGTGGAAAAAAGTGTAGCTCCATATTGGCTTCCCTGTCCAGCTTATCATACAAGTTCTGCCAACAGACAACATGAGGGTGAAAACAAGCCCGGAAGGGAGGATGTGCTTCTTTCAACACACAGACACATCAGCCTGCTCCAGAGGCATTACCCAGTAGTCCTTCACTAGCCTCAGCCTGTCTAACAGCTGCCTGCCATAATCTTCTCTTTGCTATTAGCCTTTATCTTCTCCTGGCTGCAGCACTTGTTCAATCCATCACTCATTGCACTGCTTCAGGATGCTAAGAACGTAGATCATCATTCACCTGTTGCCACGATCCTGACAGGGCTAAGCAAAGGGTCAGAGAGAAGAGCCTGTGGAGGGGGTGGGAATGCAGCTGCTGATGGCAGGAGGTTGGAAAAACTGCAACCAGGAAGTTAATCTGCAAAGGTTGTTTTACAGCTCAGTACCAGACTAGTAAGAGCTTGCTGCTCTCAAAGGACTGGATCATTCTCACCTTTTTCCTTTCTGTGTTATTACTGCTCCTCTTCCCTGCTTCCAGCAATGCATTCCTGCTCTGGGCGTTGCTCGGTCCCTTTGTGAACTGCCACCTGCACCCACCTCAGAGCCAAGGACTGCCTGAGACACTGGGAGGGACTGCATGCACGTATGCAGTCCAACAGGAACACTCAGCAGGGAGAGAGACATGGAGGCAGAACCATGCAGCTCTTTTCCATCTCTTCTCCTTTCATTTGTTTCATCAATGGATTGTAATACAAACTAAGTAGTATCAGTAATGAACAGCTAAGCAACAGATTTGAGTTGCTTTTTGTATACTGAGTGACTGCTACTCAGTGTTAAAAACAATATACCAATTTAATTGTCCAAAAGGTATTTAGGAGTTGGGAAGATCTAAATTATTCACCCAGCCAGACTCCATAATATGAGCTTATGGTAATTTTGATTGCCCAGTGGGTCAATTAGGAAAGTTCAGGAAACAAATATGTCTTTCCTTCAGAAGAGGAGAAGAAATATACTGCAACACCACTCTGCAGCACTGAAATAGGCATTGACCATCTTGTCACATTAGAGTGCAGACATACTTGCTGATATAGAAATATATCATTCAAAAAGGTCTCTTGTCCAAATATTTATGATTTAATTACTTACTCATATAAAGACAAACTTCTGCTTTAAAAATGATATTTTTTTTATAAGGACAGAAGGCAGCAGAGTGAGACTTGTGAAACAAACTCTATCTCCAAGGTAGCAGCTGAGAAAATGTCCCATAGTTAATACATGACTTGAGAATGGAAAACAGGTTCTGACACAATTAACCTTTTGGTAATACAGAAAAATTATTAAAAAGACTAAGTGGTGCTTTCTTGAAGGCCAAAATTTGTACTGCTCACAAACCCACACAAACTCAGCACTACTTCAAAACTGATAAACACACAAGGAGCAGTTACAATTAAGTTCTGTTTTCAAAAGAAGTAATAGAGGTACTAGAACATATTCTTAGTCCAGATGTCAATTATCTTTATCTGGAATAAATGAAAAAAACAGGCAATACGTGTCAAATACTAACATAGGAAACAGACAACAAACAGTAATAAAGGGGAAGGTAAAGGACACAATTTCTAATCATAACAAGGTAACAGTACCTGGCAGATAAATTTATTGTGCTCTTAATCAATTCTCCTGTTACACGTAAAAGTACTGTTGTGAATGTGTGAAATGGATTCCAGGATTAAAAGACTTAACAAATTTATCTCTTCCTGAGCCACCTTACATCCTTATTAAAAAGTATATTTTTATTTCTATTTTAAAGGCATGCACCCTACTATTGCTGTTGCAGGTGATTGTACAAATAGCAATCAAGGGCAGTCTTACCAATCAAAATGTTGCTGTTCTTCTATTGCAATTTAAAATATAATTTCCAGAGCTTTTGCTAATTTAACACTCTAGCTAAGTATTGGGATCATCTCATCTGCAGATACACTTATGTTATCTAAAACAAAGTTCAGTAGAAATTCATATCACACACACACACACACGGGTGCACACATACAAAAAATAGCAGGACAGAAACAGATTACAGTAAATTCCATTCAGGATGATATACAGAAAATTAGGTGTTAATGAGTTGCAGATGTCAAAATAACTTATTACTTCTATTCCTCTTTCTAAAATAACTTTGTACTAATATTTCTTAAACCTATATGTGAATTTCTGATCACACTAAAATCAGTAATTCACAAACCAACAGTTTTTACAGTTTTTACCTATTTATTTCCCCCAGTTTTATAAGTACCTCATTATATATATATAAATATATATATATCTTATGGGAAATTTGGTTTCCAAGCATATAAATAGATTTTATAATAGGCCTTGGAAAAGTGACCACAGCATACGCAGTAATTGGTACCCTGAAAGCCTCCATTTCAGATGTTTCATGGCTTCAAGTAAACCAGTAGTAAATTTCTCTTTTTACAATTTTAGTTCTGAACCCAATTATGTAAAACATTTTACTACAATGTCTATCTCATTCCCTACAAGTATGTTTGGGAAGGATTTGTCAGTGAAAGTAAGAATGATTCTGTGATTCTTTGAGATGCTATCAATAAATAACTGCAAATGAACTTCCAATTAAGTTACACGATGCTGATGCTACATGTTTCATTTCCACAAGCTCTTCAGAGACGCAGTACATTATCCCACTGAACGACTGAAATACAGAATTACATGGTATTAAAGCTGAGGTACGTGTTAATAGAGCCTATTGAATGCTTTTAAAAATAAAGACCTATAGTATTTAATTGTTTAAAAGCATTTCTCTCTTTCTTTAAACCCCTTTAATAGTCTGTGAAAATTTTAATATTCACAGAATTTACACACAGGTAAAATAATAGAAGTAAGGAATAAGAGTAAAAGATTTTCTATGTATTGTAGAGCTCTCGAATACTAGAGCTCTTCAGCTCTCCTAGCTGAAAGGGTTGATTAATCATACTATTTAAAGATTGTAACACATCTATGCCCAAACCAAAGAAAGAAAAGTTAGTAATTCACAGTTACAAACTTGTGCAAGAGACAGCCTATGTGTTGGGACACTTGATTTTAAATTCTGGACCCTTTTGGGACCCACTCATTTCTGGTATTGAACTCACTTAATTGGCGTATCTTAACTCTCCTATGTTAAGATATGAAGAAGGGGGAAAAAAAGAAAACCTAATTTGTTTTTATTTGATTTGCTTTAAAAATCCTTTGCCACTAAGGTTGACACAGAAGAACCATAATAACTAAAGAATAGAGATAATAATTCATATTACTCCTTAGTCAAGATCATAAACTTTAGATTCACCTTTTTTTAAAAAGCCAGCTGCAGAGCATTTATTTAAAGCACAGAAATAGGTGTTGATCATAAATATACTGAAGATGTCAGACCAATTTAAAATAAATCTTAAAATGGGTTTTAGTAAATTATGAACACAGGCCTTCAAGCTTTGTAGAACCAACATTTAGTCAAGGCAGAGATTTAGTCAAGGCTTCTTTAGAGAGGAAATGGATATTTGGTGCCATCAGCACCCTAGAACCCTTTGAGCACAGTTGTGCTTATCATGGGCAAAGAAAAAAGCCATACTGGTATATGCCAAGTAAAAGTTTTTCTCTTCATCCAAGCCAGAATACAGACATTTCAATGTATTTGCTTTACAAGTTTCCAAAACATTTACCAATGAAAAATGTATATACCTTACTTCATCTATTTTCCACCCAAAAGAATAAGAATGGACTGCATCCACAATTTTACCCTTCCATGATTTAAACAGAGAAATAGGGTTGGAGCCGCTGACACCAGGAGAGTGAGGGGCAGCTATCGCTTAGGCAGCACTTATCCATAAGTGCTTCCCATGCCTGTCCCATGCACATACTTTGCTTCAAAGAAGGGAAACCCACAGAAATAGAGCCTATTAAGCAGGTCTTAGGCTGACAGCAATGTCCTAGGATCAGACTGGCCATGTGTTGAACTCCACTAAGGCAAACCACCTCAGACCAGTGTTTAAGCCAAGATTATAGCAGTCTTTCTGCCACAGCCAAGGAAGGAATAGATTACACACAGATCTGCCTCTGACATCCTTGAAAGTGTGTGATGCATAAGAAACCTGGAAAGAGGAAGCAGAAGACTGAAAACTGCGTTCCTCTGGACAGAAGCTAGCAAAGACAAAGACCAGAAGAGTCAGTAGAGAAGACTTCAGAGAAAAGAAGGGTGAACTGCTTTTTCTAAAAATTAGGGGCAGAGTGTGAGAAAGAAATTGCATGTTCTTTGCATAATCACAAAGAGGAGGAAAAAAATTGGACACGGAAAAGATGAATCTGTGGAAAGTGAGATTCAAAGCCTAAGGTAGTTTATAATTAGCTCTGTTAGGAATATTCAATTAAAGGCTTTTAAATGCAGTGTAGGCAGCAATGAAGTTTGGCTTCTCTCCAAAAGTAGTTGCACTCATACCCAGAACCAGGACAGTCTCAAGAGAGATTAGTGAAATTAATGGAATTACTAGAATTTCCTCTCCTGGTCAAAAGTTAGTGCTCCTGCCTGATGTACCAAATTATTCCCCATTTAGGTTACTCCTGAGGCACATTTTTAAATAGCAATATTGAGTCTCCTTTATGTTTAGTTCAATATTCTCCATGTGACATAACAGAAGCCATGACAAAAATATGTGTCCTGAGAGTACAGTTAGGAAATATGTATCAGCAGTTTGATTTCTCCCTCTTCGAGCCATGCATTTTAACTTCTTGGGTTCCCAGTTTGAATGTTATTACTATTTCATTAAGGCCATAACTATCTGTGTTCTGGTTCCTGAAAGCCTATTTGGCATAACATTCGAATTAGCAGTAATGAGAGGAATACATTCTTCCATCATCAAGTTTGTTACCTTGATGAATATCTCTCTGTAGAAAAATATGAAATGAGTTAATGTACCTGCCAATTAAAGCCACTTCAGGAGATGGTTGAATGTATGAATGGCCTATTAGCTAAAGAAAAATTCAACCTAAGGCCCAAGGAAGAAATACAGATGTGTCTAAAAGTGGATTTATTGCAGCTATTTCTTACAGTACTCAAAGAAAAAGTAGATGTCAGCAAAATTTGGAGTGCTAAAAGATCACACTAAAAAAGTTAGACAAATCTGAGGTGATAGGATTTTGCATACAAAATAGTCAGGCTTATATGAATTTTTTGTGCATTTAAGGCTTTTTTGCTACTTCTTTGTAGCTGAACTAAGATTATCTGTCACAATAAAACCCAAACAAACAAACAAACCCCAAACAAACAAACAAAAAAACAACCAGAGGAAGAAACTGATGAGAGTACTTGACCAGCTGGGTGAGTCTTCTATTTAGTACTCAAAGTGGCAGGTTGGAACAATATTTTGAATAAAATCTAAGGCCTGACAATTTATTTTAGAGAGTATTATCAAAAGGATGGTTTCCAGAACTATCTAGAAAAGTGGAAATAAAAGACTTAAATATGGATATTAGTTTCCTTTTTTTCTTCTGAACTTTCTGTAGTGACACTGAACGATTTTCATGCAGAGATAGGTAAATCACTACTATATAATTACAAGTAAATGTAAAATACTAAATTCATATTTGCTTTATTTATACATACCTGAGTAAACATTGACAAAATCTGTTTCAACATTAAAAAAATGAGTATTCCCACCAGTGGAGGAGTTAGAAAATCCCATTGTCACAAAAATCGAAATTATCAAAGGGAGTTTAATAGATTTTAGAATCTACAGATAAGGATGGGATTTATATAGAAATCTGATAAGTAGGCTTAATCTTTGATAAGCGAAAAAGGACTGGAAAGATCTTCCAAAAATGTTAAATTTAGCTGCTTCTTTGGGCATGAAGTCAACTATTTGTAAACACACCTCTTTTATAAATGTGCCAATCAGTATCTCTAAAGAGGGTTTTTTTTTGCTAGTGATTTATTTCACCTGAGTCGTGGTTGGTTTGGATTGCTCTTGCTTTGATTTTCTACCAAAACTATTTCCACTGGAAATTTATCCCAGGATGTGATGACTCACAGGGAAGAAAAAAAAAGAGAGACTTAAATTTAATCACAGTCACACACATATTTTGTTCTTCTGCTACCTTTTCCTCATGTACCAGCAGGATGTATTTATCAGCAGGAATCTTATTTTCCCCGACTCTCCTACACTACACAACACAAGGTTTTATAAACCCCTCTGTAATGTGGGTTCTGCTGTCACCTGAACAGTATTTAATTGCATGTGTTCCACTTTGAGTTCATATGATTCTCAAGCACAGAAAAATAATAACTGAATAAATTATTCTAAGTGAATTGGCCAGTTACTTACTGCTCCTGGAACAACTCTGAACAACAATCCTGGTGCATACTCAGACACATTTGCTTTTTTTACACAGCTGTGCTCACAGCTGTGAGCTCTTGGTCAACCAGTAATACAGAGATATGTTCTCCCTCTCAGTTATTTCTAATAAACTCACAATTTAAAGCAGAATTACATTTTATTGGCTCCAAATGACCTTCCATTGTCAACTTCTTAGAGTGTAATCCCATTTCTATTATTAAAATCCAAGCAGCCTTTCTGAAAAATACTTCTGTCCCTCTTAGCTGCTAACTGTGGAAAAACCACCCTCCTTCTCCATTCAACCTGTCCTTTGCCTTCTCGTCACAGTGATGTCATCAAAATATTTACTTGGCACTAAACTTAAGTTATATATCTACTGCATTTTATATGATACTTTTACACAATTGCCAAACAGGTAAATTTCTACAAAATGTTAGTTCCTCTTCTCTGGTAATTAGAATTCCCAATCAAATTATTAACTCTTAATTATTTCTCAGTATCAAATGGCCCTGGTCCTCACTAGGTAATAGTCTTGTAAGAAAACAGATATAAACTTTCTCTGAATGTACCTATCCCTGTTATTTTATAAAAAAATATTTATTTCATCTCCTTTATGATAATACTGATGGGAGTTAGAGGCTGAATGCACTCTCTTGGAATTACACCAGTCACACCATAAAGGAAATAGTCAGTATTACCAAACACTGAAGATTTTATTTCTTGCTGTGGATATAAACCAAAGGATAATGAATAGCAACGCTTTTAGTGTTCCTTGAGATATGTTGTGAATTCTTACAATTCAACAGTAGAAAGCAAACATTGCCACTACAATATTGAAATAACACAAATATTCTGAAATATTAAAAACTGATATTTCTTAGCCAAGACAAATGAGTTCTGATATCTCTATGTAATCTAATTTATTTTGCTTCAACCAAAAGTATGCAACTAAGTCAAGACAAGGACATGTCAGCTTTACCACAGCTGTCATTTTCCCATGCTTTTAACAGTTAAGGAGTTACAGCATAAAATCTATAGGGATAGGCTGCTTATTAATTGTGCACACACACACATAAATCTCTTTGAGGCATATTAGCTTTAAAAGTAAACTTTTGTCACCCTAAATAGCTCATGAAATATGCAACATATATTACAAATAATTATTCATCAGACATATCAGATAGCAATAACTGATGACTTAAGTTCCTTAATTTCAAAATATGGCATTAACACACACACAAAACATAGGGGAAATTAATTTTCTATAGTACGAGTTTTATGTTGTCACATGACCCTACAGATGCCAGGGCTTTGTAGCCCTTAAAAATGGGAATTTCCATCTTTGTCTTCAATTTTCTATCCTGTTTGGCAAAAAAATTAGCTGATAAACAAATTCATATAGTAGAACATGCTGAATAAGAACATTTATTAGCCAAAAACTTCATTTCCCTACAGATCTCTGGTAATCTTCTGGATTTCTACATTTCTCTGACACTTTGAACTTATTTGTGAACAATTCTAAATTTTGATGATACTTTGAAATCAGTTCCAAGTTATTTAAATACTTTAAACGTATCAAACCAAATTCATCTGGCTGTACTAAGGCAAACTTTTTGTTTCTGACCATATCAGCTGAGCGTACATAATTGGTAATAGAGGGGCAATTAATTAAATTGTTTGTTAATACAAATGTTTGGTCAGCACAGAATATATGTGCTATTCACGTGAGGAAAATATGGGGAAAAGTATAACATATGTAAAAGTATGGTTGGGTGTGTATTTCCATTCAGGTCTTACATTTCATCAAGAATTTTGCCAAAACAGATGCACTTTCCAAGCAAAGGTTTGATCAGCTGCTGAATGCAAAGCCATCCTTGCAGCCTTTTTTTAACTGAAATCATGGATAGAGATTTCTTTCTACTTTGATCTCATACTATGTTTTGTTTCAGGAAATGAAAATCAGGACTCATATTTGTTGCTACCTAACATCAGATTTTTCAAATGTCCTTACAGTAGAGGCATGCAAAGTACAGGAAGTAACAAGATCTGCTTTCCCTGCCTAATTTATTAATATTTTCACGTTGCTTTTTGTAGGAACAAAATAATCAAAATGCATACATATATAGTCAGATCTCTCAAATATATATAGATATGTGCACTTTGTTTTACATAAGCATGTAACACAATTTGCTACATTCCTTAAAGAAGGAGTGGTTTTATGCCTATTTTGTTTCCTTTGCCTCTTTTTCAGTGCTATAATGCAATCCTGTGTCTGAGCACCAGACTTCAAATGAGAGAACTATTCAAAACATGCACAGACAAAATAAGCGGTTTCCTTAGTAATGGAAACTATGTGAAAGCCTCTGAAACAACTCCAGTAAGTCATGGTGTACATGATCCTTTCTAACCCAGCTTATTGATTCAAAGATAGCTTTGCATTTAAAAAAAAATATTTAATGTGTACAGTTTTTGGAAGTGAAACTAGAGATGAGAGAGAAGACATTACTGCATTCCTAGTTACAGTCTGGGTTTTAGCCAGTATGGATGCTGTATGTTCCAGTGACCTTTTAATTAATTTTCTAGATCTGCAAGTTGAAAAAATGAAATTGTATAACTACTAAGGACTTCGCTTAGATAGCCATTACACTTCCATAGTTCAGTGTACTTTATTCAAACTAACATTAGGTAACCATATTCTGAGCACAGACTTCACTTATCCGTGCTATTTCTTGTCATCACCACGACAAATTCATGCTGTTGATGGCATGGGAAAATGACTGATACCTCTCTCAGTCTCAGAGTAAAAGTAACTAAAAGCAAAATGACATTCTAGTTCTAATATTTAGCTTAGTGACTCTAAAGTTTTCTAAATAACCAATACAGCTCTTGTGTAAATAATTATGAAAAGCAGATAATTTAGAATTTCTATTGTTATCCACCCATTTTAATATTAAACCATAATAAAATGCAACAAGAATAGTTTGTTTTATTTCATCAAAAAAATTAAGAAATTCAAGTCTGAAGATCTGCCCTTGAGAAACACACACTATATATATATCACATTTATTGCCACAAATGTGGCATTATGAGGGAAGGTGGCTAAATTTAAAATAAAAATTTTACTGGGAGAAGGAGGTTTCCTTTCACTGATCACATACTATTTGCCACACCACATAGTGTCAACAGAAAAAGTACAAACCTTTTTCAGAAAAAATATCAGTTAATGTTACATAGAAAGGCAAAAAGATATGAGCAAAGAAAGGGAAAATGTCATCTCTATAAGGAAAAAAAAAAATTAAGACCTATCACCATCCAATTACAACAAATTGACACCAGGATGGAAATTCTAGGCCTTACATTCTGCTTTTTTTTCCCCTTACATTTTCTTACATTTTTTTGCTTACATTTTCTGCCTTCTTACATTACTGCCACTATTTTCTTCATCAGCTTTAGATACAGATTAGCTCCAAGAGCTACGACACTAACTGCTACATTCCATGCACATTCTGGGTCCCGCAAACAAGGAACACAAACAAGCAGATCCTTAAGAAATCAACAAGGATTTCTCAGTCCTAAAGATCCACCACAGAGAAGATCCCAATAAATTATATCTAATTAACGAAGGCTACAAAACCTGAGATGTCACCACAAGTAAGACATGAACTTACTGAGGTGAAATAAATTTTTAAACATATACACTGAGCTCGAAAATTGCTTTACAGATACTTCATCTACCTTATCCAGCTGCATATAAAGATTCTCTAGCTGCTTTTCACTACTCTGTCTTCATTAAGAATCCCATGTGATGTAGCAAGGTTGTGGTTGCTATGCGTGACTCACTTCCAGCCTTCTGCAGATACTGCTATGCCAGGGATTCTTGCCTATTAAAATAGGGTCAAGGATGAAAATTAGAAGAACTCAGATATCCCTGTTTTGGACCCAGTAGGGATAAAACTTATTAAGATTTTTCAGACCTCAAGCCACTTCTGCAAGCACTCCTCAAGCCTGTCCTGGCTGACTAAGTCTCTGGGACCTATAATGAGGAAAGAGACCATAGCTTTTGCCTGGCATCTCATACTTTGTGTTTCATAGAAAACAGTTGCTACATGAATAGGCAAGTTTTCTAGAATAGGAAATCCCTCCTTGATCACCAAGATCAGCTCTTAACCCCTGCTTTCATTCAACCCCATCACACATGACTGAATTTGCCTGTACTGTAAGGCTCTTCAGTATGCAGTTCCAAATTTTGCCAAGTCATATAGCACCTACTACCTACATAGCATTTAATGAAGTAACTGGGGCTTTGTGTATATGTGGAGTTTTCCTTATGTGAAATTCTTTACAGATTTGTTTCCATCTGCTTTTGCTCTATTGTATCAACATTAACTCTCAGATCTGATAAAAGAAATTGCATAGCAGGTTAAGTAATCTGATACAGCATTTTCCATTACGAAGTGCAAATCTAGAAATTTGAATTGATTGCTGGCAACAAGCCTTTCATCTTCAAAAAAGACAAAGAACAAGAGCCAGAAATGTTGTTTTTGTTCATCACCAAAAAAAAAAAATCAATTTTGCAAAGATACATATTAATAAAAATTAGTCTGTATGGGAGCATAGCCCTTTTAGGGAAACATCAATAGTCTTGCCAGTATATCTAAAAATGCACATGACAATGTCATGTTGATGACATTGCACTGAAAATGCTGGCAGAACAGGGTTATATGAAGTGGTGGCTCTTTTTTTTCTCTTCCAGGCAAATCACACCATGACAACCAGCTATAATTAATAAGTCAATAAATTAACTGATGACACCACAACACAGATTTCTTTGAAACTGGCATTCAGTCAGAAAGGAAGACCTCCCCACAAACCACATGGAAGATATAAAAAGGTGTGCTTTGCAAAACTGGTGAGAATTAATCTGTCCAAAAAAACCAAAAAAAACAAAAAAAAACAAACAAAAAAAAAAAAACCCAAAAAAAAACCACTCCCCTCTTTGTTTACTCTATGAGCTACAAGAAGAAAGTGAAAAAAGCCACAACAGAGTCTCCTCCTTGTAGTCATGGACCCTCAGAAACCAAGATAGGAGCACATGTAGTCATAAGCAATAAAGCTGTTCCAAAACTGTTGTCTCTTTTACACATGGACATAATCTGTATGAACACACACTTTAAAATAATTAATTTCCAAATTCTGATATAAAGTGTGTAATCTTAGAATTTAAATCAAATAGTTGTGGTGTTTTTACTGTAACTGCACAGCATTTATTACAGTTTTTAACTACACTTGCTGCATTCTAAACAGAGCTCTGTTCTTACAGACTGAAAACACTAGAAATGGTCATGATTAATCCTGAACGACAAAAAAGGATATGGAGGGCCAAGGATGCTCTGCCTGTCTACATAATGAAAAAGGGGGAAAAGTTTTGAAATCATCTTCCAATTGTGAGACAAATGCAGAAACAGAATCATTGTATTTTAATAACTTAGGGGTTTATGGATTGTGTTCATTGCCCTTTACAAATAAATAATTACTTAGTTTATTTAATGTGCACTTAGTAATCAGATAAAATGTATGTTAAATAAATTTCTGGAGTTAGTCTGCATTAATTTCATTGTCTCTCTATCAGTCTAAGAGAATTTTTTTCTATCCTGTAACCTATTAAGCTATATATATGATTTTCATAAAATTGATTACATTGCTATTTTAAAACCACCAAGCATCACAGTGAAATCAGCAGAAAAATAACTTAATGAACTTTAATAATCATAATTGTTTTGTTTATAAAAGATACTTTTCTCCTGCATATAGTTAAAAAATATTCTTTAGCATTATCTAAATCATAAAATTCAATTACTTCACTTTTTTTTAACAAAACAGAATTTTAGTATGATCTAATAACCTTTTAACTAATATGTAAATGTATGCCTATCAAGGAAGTACTTTAATTGCATATATAGTATATCATAAGAACTCACTTTCTTTATGCAAGTATACTTTAGTTGATTTAATTATCTAGCCCTTTAATTACACAGTCCATACCAATCAACCAAAATGAAGCACTTCTCTAATCTTAATTTCACATGTCAAATCACTGAATATGATTTTGCATGATTCTCATGTTAATTAGAAAGCCAGATTTTGAATGAATGACAGTGAGTTCATAAGGAGGCACGGGGCAAAAGCCAAGAAAGATTTCAGATAGGGTAATGCTAGTCCCTAAATTTTTACCTTTCTCCAGATCACCTATTTCTCCAGTGGATGAGATATGATATCTAGCAGTTTTTAGCTGTCTTTAAAATAACATTTTAAACTTTGTCCAAACTTTTTGAAATATTCTTGTCTCTTACTCTGCCTATAGTCCCACCCCTGTAGTACAGGTTAATATATTTTGTGGGGGTGAGGTAGGAGAGGGCTGAGATCAGGAAGGATTTCCATTTTTCTTGCTGGAGCTATAATGGTAAGAAGTCTTTCTTTTCTGGCTTTGGGTTGTGCTTACTTAAAACATCCTGAGCATTATCCCATCCAACACAGGACATTATGTTGTGCAGCAGGGAAAGCTTATAGGTTGACTTGGAAGTTTAAAATGGCTTGCATCTGCAGCTCATGGTGGTGAACATTACATACATCAGAGGCTTCAAGAGTCACGTCCTGGGGGCAAAGGAGAAACAAGGTTTCACCAATGAGCCCTGAGGCTACAGAAAGATGATGTGACATTTTTCCGATCTTGGTTTTCCCTGTCCCAACCTCAGGCAAGAAGACCTGAAAGGTAACTGAAGATGGGTCAGCCCCAACTTTTTCGTTATAACTCTTTAGCTCACATTAGAAAAAAATTGAATATCCATAACAAAGAATGAGAGAAAATAAAAAGACCACTTGGCCTTTCCCTGGCCTAGAGTATCTCACCTATTTGCAGATAATCAGTCGCATAAATGCTATTATTTCATCTATGAAACAGTCCCACTCAGCTGGATGAGTGAAAAATGAACAGCACACATCTTCAAAAAAATTTGACTCTTTGTTCACTGTAGTTAGCTTAAGTGCAGTATTCAAAAATTTGAGGCGGAAGGAAACAACTGCTTTAATATAGCCACAGTGTAAATACTGGTGAGTCTAAAAGGAGGAGTTTTGTAAAATTTGCCCTAAACAATTACAACAACCTGAAATTTATTCAGAATTGTGGCATTAATTTAATTCACTTTTCATAATAAATTATTTTATGAAGAATAAAATTATTTTCTTACAATAATAAAAATCATGCAGTCCAAGATCTGATCCAAAGTGAATTGAGACTCAGTATTCATAAAATAGCAACCATTTTATTGTAAAATTTTGGTGCTATTGCTGTTGCAAAAAGTACACTAATTCACACCATTTACTAATCTTCAGAAAATATTCATACTCTTATTAGACAAGATCGCAAGCCTTTCTTCAAAGCAGATGAGTGTGAAATGAGAACCACATCTCACTTCAGCCCACTAGAGGGTGGTCTGACTTGCTCAGGGCTATGGGACTAAATTCACGCAAGAGATCCAACATTTTCATCTTTTTGACCTGTTGATAACCAATTCTTTGTGCTTCATTATTAATCATCCCTTATTATAAAGTAATTTCTTTTATATAAACAGTATATATGATAAAAACCTTTTTCTAACAACATCTATCTCATTTATTGTCCTGTATATATAGGAGAAGGGGTGATGATAATAATGAATTATTCTACAGTTTTTAAAACCTTCATAGTTTCTATGCCTTTTGGTCATGGACACAGAATAAACAGGGAAAAAAATAAATCATTCACCTAAGAGCATAGCATAAAGGGAGAAAGATGAAAGAAAGGGAAGGAAAAATCTGGGCATCCTATTGTTTATATAATTGGAAGGCCATAAAAGACAGACTCAGGCAGAGAGCTATTGAGAGAAACTGACTTCTTATTTAACCAACCCCTTTCAGAGTTCATTTTGAATTTTTATTTCTCAGGAAGATGTATTACTGCTCTTACTTTCTACTGATAAGCACAGGTAGTAAAATGCAATATTTGACAAAATTTGGAAGAGGAAGAATATGTAAAATCTTTTCCTGTCTTAAACTGAAAAAAAAGGCACCAAAACTGGGGGGAAGGCACAACACATTTTTCTTGAATGGTTTCATCATACAGTATCCTCTGAACTACAGCAGCCTTTGCAGAACTTCAGTGATCTCTAATAAGTTGTTCTGAGCGCAGATAACAGCCCTTAAAGGGAAGAAAAAAAAAAAAAAAAAAAAAAAAAAAAAAAAAAAAACCAAATAAAAAAGGAGGGTGGGGGTAGAAAATGTGGACCTCCCAGTCTATTCAGTACAGACAGAAAGCATGCCCCGTAGCTCCCACAGATCGGAAGAGATATCTGGGCGCGTTCACAGGCTGGTTTCGTGCTGCCGTCCCCGAGCAGCAGCAGTGTCACGTACCAGACATCTTCCCACGGCCGCGCAGGCGGCGCAGCCGCGCGAACTGCGCGCATCGGGCACGCCGAGGCACCCGCTCCTCTCCGGGGAGCCCAGGGGCTCCGCTATTAACGACCGCCGAACAGCAGCACCGTGTCAGTGTGACAGCCGAGCGCCTGAGCGATGCACCGCTAACCACCATGGAAACAAGGAGAAATAAGAGCTGCTAGCGAGCTGCTCTCTCCCCCGCCTTTCCCTCTCCGCTGGATTGCGAGGCTCAGACAGCCAGGCAGCAACAGCGCCTGGCAAATGCAAGGGATCTCAGCTGGCAGCACGGAGAGTCTCTCATGTTGTAGGATATCAATAGATACATCTTTGTATTATAGACTGTTAGACACACGCATGCACACTGACTCCCACCCATACGTACATGTGTGCTCATCTACACAGACTCTGGCTTTAATACAAGTATGTCGCCACCTGAACTAAGGATTCAAAATTACTGAGATGCAAGAACTCCTCCAGCTCTGAAACTACTCTTATTATAGGGTAAGTTCCTCTTTATTTTCAGTTTTACCCTGACTTTTATCTAACTTCTAGACTCTTTCCCCTTTCTTCTTTTTGTAAAGTTATTTTATTAGTGTATTTTCACATATTACTTTCTGAACAGAAATGCAAATGCAATATGCTTTTTATGCCAGAGATAATCTAAATATGCTTGCAATAGTATCAGATTTGTGCATTTGATATCTTGAAAGAACATCAAAGGATTAAAAAATATAAAAGGAGAATGTTTGTACTGATGTTTCAGAGGCAATATCAAATTAAACACTTGCTCCGTGTTTTGAAACCAATAAAACAAAATACAGGACAGCCTCCTTTCTTCTCTCTAGTGCTAGGATTAAGGGAAATGCTGTTTATGTCAAGACCTAAAAACCACTGAGCAATGAGGCTGAATGAGCATATCACAAACAGTTATTGAATTTCTGCCAGGCTACATCTTAAGGACTGTGGCAAATGACTTCGCCTAAAAACATCCCCTTTCCAGTCAGAAGGGACGGGGTGAATGTCTGATTACTGATGCAGCTGGAACTGATGCGTTAGGTAAAAAGGATCACATTAAGCGGAGGAGTTCTAATCTTCTTTGGTAATTAACAGGATCTCTGCAGGGTGCCTCTATTTACATGGAAGGAGAGTGTTTAAATCCATCACTATAAAAGCTTTGCCTGTTTTAGTATAGCAAAGCTCAGAACTGTTTGTCTTTGCTTTCCATGTCTTTGTTTTCACATGTCTAGCTGGAGTTTTTGCCCAGCACTGCTGATGAGAAAGAGAGCCCAACACAGGGGGAAGGAGAAGACAGCAAATTCAAGGGGCTAGAAAAATATCAGTGATTTTCTATTTAACCAATTTGATCAACTTAAAATTCCAGCCTAACACCACAGTTATCTAATGTGCTTGTGCTTATGCATGTGTATGTCATTTCTCCCATGCAGTATCAGAGTACCTCAATATCCTTTAGATGAAAACACATTTGGTAAAGTGCACCAGCATGGATCTGTGATTCACGCATCAGGGAAAGACAGAGATAGATTTTTACTTTACACCATGAAAAAGACAGGTTAGCCCTCTAATGCATGCTTCAAAGTGAAAAAAAAACCCACAATCTGCATCTTCCCATATGCTTTTGTTCGCTTTTTAAAGTACTACATCTGTATTAAAAACATCTCAGTATTTTCATTATTTCTCCTACCCCTTTTTCTCCCTTCAGCCCCCTCACTCCTGTGAACTCTGGAGAACATCATAAAGATTCTGTTCCTTTGCACCAATGTAATTATTTGCTTGTAATTTTAGAGCTACTGTGTTCTGAGAAACAAACTGTGAAAGAATCATCAACAGATAGCCACTGGCTTTAAGTCTGTCACCTTTCCAAAAATGTCAGGAAATGGGTAGCTTAACAATACGTATGGTAAGAAGTCAATTAATTCAGGTGACCTTTGTAAATGGTGACAATAAAGCAGCTCTGACAATATGCCACAGCATTCGACATTCCCTCTGGAAAATGAATGAGCTTAAGAAGAGGTTTTCTTTTCAGAGTACAAAATGAAAGGTACTGAAGCATTAGCTCCTGCTATTGGCAAGCTCGCTTCTTCTATTTTAGGTGGTCTGTGAAACCTGTTTAAAGCAAGCTGACTTATTTTATTATATGAAACACAATCTCTGGTCTAATTAATTAAATATCCTGTTTTCATTCACACTGCATGTACACAACAAACATTTCCAGCTCCTGGTTTGGTTTTTTACAAAATGTGCTATAAAATAAGTAAAGAAAACCTAATTCGGATCTTTTCATGCTATCTGCAAAGGACTACTCAGAGGAAACTTTTTCTACATGCCTCAGTAGCTTCTCAGCTCTTCTGAATGTTTATCCTCATTCATTTTTAATGTAGACAATAAGTAAATATGAGTAACTTTACAGAAAGGCATCTTGGGTTTTGCCACATCTACTCTAATGTGGTACTTCAAAATATTATATAGATATGCCAAAGAGCATCAGAAAAATGTGCCCATTTCAATCATACATGTACAGAGAACATATGCTGTAGATGAAGCTTCTCTACACAGCATAGACATTCATAACCAGCAAAGCAGGCAAAATGTATAGTGACTGTATTTGGGTTAATACTCCCTCAAAGCCCCTGCAATAATAATGTAGTGTCAGCCAACGACTGGCTGATGTTGTTATGGTAACCCCGAAGTCCCGTCTTTTAGGGTGGCAGCTCTGAGCATGACATCAGAGCATTCCTGCTTGGAGTACCCTTAAGTGGGTGAGTACTTCATTTTTGCACCAGATCAACTAAGCAACGTTGCTACCTGTAATGCAGATTAAAAATATAATGTATACTCTTTGATAAATGATGAAGATTGAGCAGCTTATGAAAAGGACATCCTGCTTTTCACTTGTAATCACTTGTCCTTTGTCACTAGAAAACAAAACTAAGTATTTGCAAGAGAGAGCAAACCATTTAGGAGTGTTGGAGCCACTTTCTTTGACTCTCACCCATAACCTTTATTATATTAATAATTAAAAGCTAACCAAAAGCCTTGCTGCTTGCTGACAATCACTCTTAATAAAGTATTAAAACAATAGAAGAAGATAAGGAGTAGAAAACAAAAGACTTTTTCAAGACAAGCTCTATCTTCAACTGAAAGAAAAGTCACCACAAAGAGAAAAATTATATCTTTTTTGAACAACATATAGATAGTTTTAGTGTTTCATGGTACATTACTGTTTTAGTGAATTAATATGTCCTTTCTTCAGATAGCACCATTAAAAGCTGAAGGAAAACAAAACTCTTGAGAGACACATTGTCAGAAACTACCTTAACATACTCTTCCATGTCAAATTCCACAAACTCAGCTTAATATCAAGAAGCAAAAACTGACAATGAAAAACCAATTTCACATGTAGCACTCAAGGAACTATTTTCTGAAGACAAAGGAATGGAGAGTTTCTAAAATTTTTCCAAAGACCAAAAATAAGACAGCTTCTAATTATTTTATTTAACAGAATATTACTTCTACAATCCTTCATACTACTTTAAAAGAATACTAATTCTCATTCTAACAACACAACAAGCAATTAAAATCCTTTGCTTCACTGAAAGAAAATGCCAGTAGAATTTGAGAAGAAACAGTAGTGACAGGTGTCATTAGAAAGGTCATTAAACACATTAGTATTAAGAGAAAAATCAATGCTTCTCATTAAAACTGTAATGTAACTGTAAAAAGGAATTACTGTGCCTTTTTCTTATTCAACTGACCAGTCCACAAACTGTTAAAAGCCATTATTGTGAAATGGTGTAGTTCATAAAGAACTTATTTAAATAAACAGTATGACCTTTAGTGTTATACACAAAATCTATAAATTATTTCATCAATTTTTCCTCAATAAAGTCATATCCTCAACTGAACTGAACTGATAAATGTTTATTAGCACAGCACATAGAGCTATACTTATCTGCACCAGAGAAAGATCCAATATGGATGTCAATAAGATTATTTCACATTGGGTTCTTCATGGAGTAGCTGAATGTGACACCTTGTGAAAAAGAGTATTTTCATGAGGCCCAAATACAAACTACTTTCACAATTTTGCTTGATTCAATTACCCTCTCCTGATAGGATTTCATATTCTTTATACATGGAACATCAACCATAATACAAGCTACAGTCATGCTCTCACCCCCAGCATTTACCAAATTGCTTACTTTTCTTCAAAGCAAAAATAAATGCAGACATTAAAACAAAGGGGAATTTTCATTTTATAAACACAAATTTATACAGCATATCCTTGAAACCATTATCCTTCATTTAGAAATACTTCTTTTTCACAAAAGATTTATCTCACCTCTTCTTTCACCTTGGCCACAATCAGCAGCGGTCTAATTGAAAGGAAATAAGAAATAAGATCTCTGTATTCACATCAATTTTATTCAGCTGTTGTATTTCTGGAATTCATAAAAATATCTGCCCCAAATTTAATGGTAGTTTGACTCTATTGACCTCTGTATTAGAGCAGAAAAGAAATTTTGCCTCTTTTGTTCTCCCAGCTCCCACAGTCTCAGTCAAACTGGGAAATGCTTTTTGACAACAGTGGCACAAAAGAAATAATTTAGCTTTTCTCTTTCCTGAATAAGCATCTGTATTTAGAGGTAAACACTGCCAAGCAGAATAAAATGCTACAGGGAATATTTTTTCAAAATGTCTACTGATTATTAGTATTACCTCAAGAGTCTTTTAATAGACATTTCTTGTTATGCAAATAGCAACTAGTCTGCCAGGAAATACGTTAAATTTTCTATAACATTTGGCACAAAAAAAGGTACAAGTCATAAGTTTAGCTGCACCAAAAATCCCTGGGCATCCAGCCACTGGGATGAAAAAAAGAAGAAAAAATATTTTTATACAATTATATGTCTAGGGATCAGACAATTTCAGAAATTACCTATTTAATAAATTATGGACTAATAAACCAAAAAAACTGTGGTGTAATACAACACACAATGAAGAGCAAAGTTGTGCATTGAGACATATTTTAAATCACCATAGTACTCTATGTTATTATACCATCATCCTGGATAAGAAAAGATGACTCCCAAATTGTTTCTAAAAAGGCAACGTGATGGTCAGAATCACACTAGTGATTCTAGTGTGGTGTTGAGAGGTTAAAGGAAACTGGGTTGGTTAGTTTTGCCATGGTGCTAAAACAAAAAGTCATTCTTACTTGAAATAGAACGAGAAATGTATACCAGATTTGGGAGGCATTGAAATAAGTACAATTATGAGACTCATTCCCCGAATAAGGATAAATACAATTGTCTCCTACTTTACAATAGTAGCATATCTCTGCTGAAACCAGATATATATGTGTCATTATTTATATCATATTTATGTGATTTACTCAGTACCTAAAGACCTAATAAAGTTTTTCATCTTGACAGGAATAATTTTTATGTGAAAACAGAAACTTGCCTCAAAGATTTTAGCTAGTGTCATGGTAGCTATAAATAGAAAGACTAGAGAGAGCCATTTGTTTCTTCACCCCAAGCTCATTCCTGTTGCCAAGTTCTCTCAAGTCACTGAACTTCCTCTCCCCTTTGGAAAGCAGCTTTCTCTAGAGGTCATGTCAAGCATCAGCAATTTTTGCAGATGATACTTAACAGTGAGCTAATTCACCCCAGTGCAGTACAGTGCAGTGCAGCGTTTCCACTAAAGTGCAGAATTACCTGCTGAGCTCTCCACCTCAGCTGGCTCCATGCTGCATGCCGTGGAAGGAGCTGAGAGACAGGAAAGCACTGGTCAAGGCTCACATGGGAGCTGAGTATTCCAGAAAAAACTCTTTTCTGTGCAACAACAGCTCCAAACCCACTGCATAATAATAAACTGCTCTCTTTTGTGTGTTCCATACAGAAATCAGGCAGTGCTGTAAAAATTCTTCCTCCCTCCACATTGCAAAAGGATGTTCTGAAACAATTCAATCAATTTGAAGTACAGTATTTTCTCTTGTCAAATTCTAAACAAATAAAAAAAAGCCTTTCAGTATGAAAACTATAATTACAGCCAAGTAGTGCTTCATTACCACTGTAGCTTGAGGGACATTATCTGCCCAACTCCTATTTTATATCATTTTATAAAAAAAATAGATACTTAGGTTATCCTCCTAAGTGTAACACTAAAAGATCATCCTAGATATATTTTGTGTATTACACCATTTTGAATATATATTTCTTTTTTACACAAGATGCACCATGCATGTTAACTTTCTGAAATGACAGATGAGACTGTAGAGCCACTATTTCATCACATTCTCACAGTACAGTAATTTTACTTTTTCATTTTGGCCAGTTACTTGCTGGTAAGCCCAATACAAGGCTAAAACTTGACAGCACTTGAGAGAAATTGAATGATTCATAATGATTATACCAGTTTAGAGAGGTATCGTTATGAGGTGAGAGAAGACAAAATTAGGTAATTGCAAATATTATAGCTAGAAAAGTTTGTCTGATTAGCAATTTCACCCAGCATGTATAATTCACTTAACATATACTTCTGAATGTTGTTTTGATACAGATTATCCAGTCATCAATATTTTGTCAAACAAACACACTTTCAGTCATTTTATTTTTATTGTAAAATAAGAGACAAAAAGGATATTCAGCATACTATTTGAGGGTTAGACTCCAAACTCTAAGCTCCAAAAAATAAGGGAAAGTACTCTGTCTTCCAACAGCAGCAGCCAAACTACTGAGCTCTTTCCTGGGCAGAAAGAAGGGCCAGTCAATCTGAGGAACTGTCCAGAAATATTCCTGCATTTCTCACTTCCTCCCAAGGATAATATGCATGTTTGGACACACATTATACAAGCCCCACACTCCCTCTGATGGGAAGAAATCACCTTGGATATTAGTGCATAGAGTCATTTTAATGAGGCTACTCAAGACAATGCAGATCCAAGTGCCTTTAATAGGCATTTAAATATTGCCTTCAGCAAGTATAATTTAACCGTAAACTGTAACTAGAATAGATAACTAAAATTATATACAAATATTTAAATGCTGAAATCTTAAATTACCCATATATTGCACAAATTATTAATTACATTTAGGATCTCTGGTCATTTCAGTTCAAGCAAAGTATATAGATCCACATATCTGGAATTTGCATACTTAGAGGTCCTGGTCTTCTGCTCCATCCTAAAATGCCCTTTGCTCTTTAAAAGAAAATCCATAAACTTGCTGGTTTTCAAATTTTATGCTCATTACTGCTCTGACAGGCACTGAGGTTTACTAAAAATTCACAAAAAGGAACAAAATTTCTCCATTTATCTTAGAGGAATGTGGATTAAATATTTGTAGTCTTTACTTTGTTTTAAATTTGGTTTATATATCAGTTCTTCGAAAAGCATCTTGTGTTAGTATGCCATTATGTCAATCTTAGCAATAACAAACAAGTACAGAAATTATTAAAAATAAAGAAAAAAATTATAAAAAGTTTAAATAAACACACAGTATCTGTGCCTGACACAAATATGTCAGGGAAACTATAATAGTTATGTTGAGATTGTAGATTACCCACTTATAACTACTATAGTAGTAGTAAATGGATTTAATGTTACTGTAAGCACAATAAAAGTTGTGGCATAAATCCACTATACTACTATTTAATCTGTCATGTAGAGGATAGCCAAACTTTCAGAAAGTCTGAGTAAATTCTGTTAAAGCCATCTACTCCATCATTAATTACAACGTAGATATTTATTTTTTCAATGAAGAGTAATCAATGCTCAGGGCTGAGGAAAATGTTTAATTCCATAAAATTAAATTTGCATTAGCATTGCTTTGAAATAAATTTTGTTTGGCATGTCAAAGTACAATATTGAATCCACCGTGATCTGTTTGCAATGGAATGGCTAAAGAACGAGATTTTCAAGTAGTAAGAAACTCCAGTTTGATTTTTACCTTCCATGAGCTGGTCTGGCATAAGAGCAGACTTTGCTTTGAAGGTTGGACTAAAGAGCTCCTGAGGTCCCTTCCACTTGACTCTCCCCTGATGATCCTCTCAATAGAAAGGCTTGCTTCCTCTGCCAACACTGCTTGGGTAACGATACACAGCACCACTGTCATCGGAGCCTGCTCAGATCTCTTGGTATGACTGCATCAGATGAGAGCAATTTAGATGTTACTAGAGGTGAAGGGCACTGTTCAATCTATCTCTGAGCTAGCTGTATGGAGTTGAAAATTCTGAAAAGGCAGACAGTCTGCTGGACTGCAAAAGGAAATAAAACTCCATTTGGTCATGAGGCAATATTTGCTCTGCTGTTACCTACAAGAGTAGGTAACAGCAAAGAGTATTTCAATGAAATCCCAGCGGGATACTAAAAACGGTTTGAATGTCCTAGTAGCTTGTTTAAAAATTTTAAAATAGCACACTATATTTATTCAGTTAACAGAAAGCAACTATTTTCTAGGAAGAGAGAAGCATGATTCCCTGAAACCTTACCATCTTAATTTGGAATCTCTGTATTTCTGCTCAGACAGGTGTTCAGTGTTTTCCACAGATCTGGGACTAAATACACTACAGTTTTATACACAGCTTCAAAAATACAACTTTAGTAATCACAAATTAGAGTTAGAATAATAGCCACTTCATATTAAGTGCTAAACTATGACTTTAACTTCTTAGAGTGGTATTTTTCCTCATGTAGTGAATATATTTAAACTGTTTCACTCTTTACATGTTATAAACCTGCAATGAGTTTCATTAGAAGTGGTTCTGCTGAGAAAACCTGTCAGTTTGAAGGTATTATTTATGTTGAGTTTCGCCAATATAGTTGTCGCCAATATCAAGATCACTTACTCCAATATCAAGATTATCAAGATACTCTATCAGTGTAATTTAAGAAACACAAATTGGTCAATTAAGTTTGCCTAAAATTTAGAGTACCCTTTTATAGATGATTAAATGGACACCACAAAGTCCTAATTTTGAAAAAAGCAATGTGGGAAGGACAACAAACTAGAACCATGCAATAATACCTGTAACCTCATGGAAGCTGCGGAGTGTAAAGCAGGACAGAAATAAGCTGCAGCACTAAATTCCAGCTTTTGCTCTAATGTTAGGAGTAGATAACACAAGACAGGCCTCTCTGTTCTTAGCTCTGCATGTGCATAAAATCATTGTCATGAGATTTACATAGTACTAAGTTTAAAGGGGGGGCAGGGAAGGCCTTTAAAGCATTTTTCTCATATTAGAACCATCTTCTGCAGAGAGATTGCATTTCTTTTCTTTAGCATGGGCAAAAGCTATAATTTGATAATGTTTTTAAAGTAAAAGGTTTCAGAAAAAAGAAAATTATATTGCTGATATTTATCACTGGTATTGTATCAACTCCCTAAGTAAATATTCTAGGACTGGAATACTCTAAACTCAAAAGTATGAAGATTAAAGAAGTTTTAGAAGAAGAATTTCAACAGACTAATAGCCTATATAGTCTATGTTTATCTATGGCTGTTGCATCTGCCAGACAAAGTCTGCTTGTTGGCATCCACTGGGGTTAAGTATTTGAATGTAACTCAAATCAAAATGTTAATGATTCATTATAAAACTATTTTGTCTTTTAACAAGGATGCATTTCTCATTATGCAGTAACTTGCAGAATTTATTAACATTTTCTAAAACAAGCAGAGAAAGGTTTGCTTTAAAAGGAATTCCAATTCAGTCCTAAACAGGACTCTTGTGAGAACAAGAAAATCTTGTCTTTCTAAATGACTGCTGTCTTTTAACTGAGATTCTCATAGTCAAGATAAATGCTTAATGGAATTTGAATAATTTGAGCAATTATAGGAAACAATATTTAAGCGCAAAGGACAACTTTTAAAATTCAATTTAATTTCTGTTTACATGCCCCGATAATCACACACAGCAAACATGATCAGCACTTACAGCAACCACAGCTATATCTTATTGACAGTAAATCTAGATAGTTTGACAGGGCAAAAACCAGTTTAAGCTTAGTGGTTGAAAGCTTAAATGCCTTTCATAGCCATGCATAATACAAGTGTATGGGAGATTCAAAGTAAAAGATGAAACAGATCTAATTCATTGTTATGTAAATAGTATAGAGGAAAACCATAAAGAACAAATTGAGAGTATGAGACTGTATATGATACTGCTTTCCACACTGCCAATTTACATGTGTTTTATTCTTGGACTTTTTCTGCAAAATGCAAAAACTGGTTGCCCTAGCAACTGCCACATGTTACTCAGTTTATTTCTGAGGTACAGAGCAGCCTATAAAAGAATAATATTGTGCACTTCTATTAGGATCTCTCAGCACCACAGAGATTTCAGAACTTCATGTGCCAGCATGTCCATGTATTTTCTGAAAGTTTTAAGAAAGCATATTAAAGAAAGAGTACTGTATGCATTTTGTAAACTCATTTTCTTTATGGTTTATGTGCAAATTAAAAACAAAGATTAAGAGCTGTATGGAGAAAAATGTATACTTTGTCCAACCTGATAGTTGTTTTCTGCATTATTTTTTTAGTTCAGTTCTAGTAGACATCTACAACAAATGAGTAAAGATTTCAAAACTCCTTTAATGATTTACAGGATATCATCTTCCAAAGCATAATAGGGACCTGAGCAACCTGGCATAGTGGAAGGTGTCTCTGCCCATGGTGGGAGGGGTTGGAAATAGGATGATATTTAATGTCCCTTTAAACCCAAATTATTCTATGATTCTGTGATAATTCTATGATAATCATTAGAAGATCTCAAATTCTTATCATCTGTTGAAGGTTAAGATTTAGTTCAAAGTAAGAATTAAAGGATTTTGCAGTTGCTCTTTAATTATATGCCCTCTCTCCCCAAAATGCAGAACTCTGTTACATGTCTAGGCCCTGTATAATTTATGAGGAGATGTCTTGCAATGTAGTAAAAAATAACCAGAATTCTAAAAGGGAGTCAACTGAAGTTAGCCATTAATGAACATATCTTAAGGAAAACTCATTCTTTCACTTTCGAAGCCTGGAAAGGAGCCTCTGTGTCTACTGGAGATGCATAGCCCCTGGTCCTAGAGACAGGCTAGACACCAAGCAGTCTGCACAGGAGCCAAGCCACAACTCATAATTTATAGTTTATAGGTCAACGTTAAGCATTTTTTTCCATCTTCCAGTAATTTTTTTTTTCTGGTTTCCACATGAAAATAAATATTTTTTAATAGAATAGAGGAAAATACTTGGTTAAATCCTCACTCCTCATTCCAAATACACAACTTTGCCCATTAAGATAATAAAAATATTTTTAAATTTGTACTTGAAGCAGAATAATAAAAAATTAAAAAGTCTTTGGATTTAAATAAGTATTTGTATGTTTGAATATTCTTCCTGCTAGCTATTTTCACAAGCTCTAACCAGTAAATGCTGCTCTGATTGTTTTACTTGTCTCTGCTGACTTCTATATCATCACATACCTGAAAAGAATACAAAAGCTAGGGAATATCTTAGCAGAAGAAAATAAACCCAGATACACAAGCCCCATACATTTTTCCTATGGTTATCAGGGATGAGGATTTTGGATTATAGCTAAAATCACAAATTATAGCTTTAGATTGACAAGCAAAGCAAGAGCACATAACCTCCTGAACAGGTTAGAAGTTTTGAACAGATCTGGCAGCATCTTCTTGGATTGGAAGGGTAAACTAATAGGGGCTAATTCTGTATTTAGGCTTTGGAAAGCATTCAAACTAAAAGTGCCTCAGACATTACTGCTATCAGCATATGGATTTGGATTCTTGTGATGTTGGGTTTAATCAAACTACAGAAACACAATAGCAGGGAAAATATCAACAGACCTTTTTTGCATTCCCTTGGGACATACTATAGAGTAATCAATTGTGAATTAATTGGGGAAAACTTGTTTTGCATAGCATAGAGAGACAAAATATTAATTTGGAATAATTTGCTTAATGGCAATTCTAATATGTTATGCATATATTCAACCTTGTTTTTTATAGTGAGATGCAAAACAATTATCAAGGATGTAAATTCCAAGAAACTGTAATCTATACCTCTATTACAAGGAAAAGTAGAGTCAAAATACCAGATAAAATTTAATTTCTACCAAGAAATATTCAGACTAGTTATTGAATGCATCAAATCTTCCATCAGCTTATGAGAATTTATAACCATTTCATTACATTCAGGCACACTGGGTACAGATATGCAAAGCCACTCAACATCAGAGGTTTCATGTTGTACAATCTATCTGTACATAACCATTTGAGTCAGTGTTAGTTCTCCATCTGTTACTTATTTTAGATTTTATATAAATAATACATGCTTCAAGGACATTTTCAAGAGAAACAAATACTAAGCTATTAATGGTATAAGCCTAAAAATTATTCTCTTTATTTTGAAACAAAATCTTGCATTTGGTTTGTCTTATATTAGTCTAGGTAGAAAAACAGAGAAAATAAGTCTATATTAAATATATGTGATACAGGGACAGAAAAAAAAAAATTAAAGTCACTCTATGTTTAAAGTCCCAAAGCACACCTTCAAGTGAAAGCACAAGCACAGATACTAATAAAAGAAAAATATGTAAAAAAAAAAAGGTATTTTTCAGTTTATTTGCCTTAATAAGTAAGTCACCTTATTTCAAGACTCAGTGAATATGAGATTCAATATATGCCATTCTTGCTCTTATTAACTTCAGGGCCACAGTCTTGTTGTTTCAAAATGAGAGAGCAACAATTTTATGTCTATAATGAACTCTCCTGATGACTTGTCTGGGCAATACTTTTCTTATCAATGAAACATCACAGTGTAAGTTCTTTATTATGCTATGCTTTGGTTTAATAGAAATTCGTTTTTATTTTTAACACTAGAAACAAACTGATGTAAATTTGACCTGATTGTTGACTAGATCTCTAACCAAAGGCAGAGAGGAAAGAGCAGTCAGAAACCTTATTGCATATATGGAAAAGTGTGGCTTGTGATGATTTTTGCTTTTCATACCATTAATGAGGTTTGAGACCTCCTTTTTGAAGTTCCTGTCCTCAAATCCACCATTTCCACAGCTAGAGGCATTGTAGGTCAATGTGGTTATCTCAGAAAGATAAGGTTTTTGTAACTGTACAAGACCAAGCCCCAGAGGCACTCTGTGTCCATGTGGTTATCTTAGAAAATGAAGCTCATCACCTCACAATTCTACAATCTATGCCTAACCAGACACAATTGAGCCCTCAGGAATGAATGGACTTTCCTAAGTGGCATAAAAAGCATCTCTCAGCAGAAAGAAAACACTGCGCACTGGATCATTCTGTTCAAATTCCTTGCATTTAAGAATTTAATAAATAGTTTACGAGTAGTTCTAGAAATATGCCTTGTACGTTTAGAACTTATGTCTATAACACAGAAATATAAACATCTAAAAAATTGTTAAGGATTTTAAAAAAAGTTACACTGCATTCAGAATCCAGACATTCTGAATCATATTTGCTTTTTTTTCCCCCATTTTTCAAATTTGTTTGCAGGAATAAATCTGTGTTCACACAAAAAGCTGTGCAAAATGAATTCTGAGTCTATTACTTGAAACTGTTCAGCTGTAAAGCATATTTTGGCTTGGATTCAACAAAGTTCATAAGCAACAGTTTATGAAAAGTGAATCATTTGCTTTGAAAGTGCCTCTAACATAAAGTATTACACAGAGGTAACAGTAAACTCAGAATATCAAATAACAAATATGAATTATTGTGTCTTTTTCAGACTCGTTAAATGTAAAAAAATCTTGAAAAAAAAACCAAACAGTTAACTACTGTAATCAAGAACTGGTAAATGAAATCTAGTACACATGACAGCACATTGCATAAAGTAGGAAACATTGATAACCCAAAGAGACATGGAGCTTAACCTAGAATTCGAGACTTTTCAGATTATGAGTGATAAACACTGAGTTCTCGTAACAGGTTGATGGCATAGTGAATGCTGGTTTCATTCATCTCTTTTAGGCCTAAAGGATTGAGAAGTCTAATTCTTACCACATGGGTCCCCAAACAGCCATTAGGAAGACAGCCTTAGTCTGAGTGGAAAAAAAGCCCTCAAAGGACAAAGCAACGAATGTTTAAATTTTTTTTCTTTTTATGAGTAGTGCTAGAAATCACTGCGTAGAGCAGAATTAGAATTAACATCAATTTGGTTTTACTTCCAACTCCGTTAACTTCCAAAGATGATGGCCAAGTTAATGGAAAGTAGGAAAAAAACCCCAACTCTTCTCATTGCCCTCATCTTACTCTCCCATCTGCCTCTAGTAGACAAAACCTGTTTTTACCTAATCCTTTCAGCATAAATCAACAATTAAATGTAGTAATTTACAAACATAAGGCGCAACTGAGATGATCAGATTAAAAAAATATATATATTAAAGAAAATAATTGTCATTCTGAATACTTTTGACAATTTTTTACCAAATATATTTCTTTTAAACTCTGAACCTGGATGGCAGGAAGACTATGAATATAATGAATGGTACATAGCAGCTCCCCACAAATCAGGATGTGAAAGGCATGGAGCTACTTGAAGTTGTTTTCCAGTCAATAAGTATTCTGAATATTTTGCAGGCACAAAATTAAATGAGACCACAATTAACCTCATCTGGATTCTGACACATGCCCATACTGCAGAATGCTCTGTCTGTATCCCCCTTTCCTGCAGCCAGACATTGAAATTTTATTTTTAACTCTACTGACAATTTCTACGCTATGAAGAAATAGATGCAGTTTTGAAGCATCAGTGCCCCCATGAATATGGTCACATCAGACAGAAGTCACCGAAATCTGATGCTAATAATTTTGAATATTATTTATTTTTTTAAAAGGATATATAATAAAGACTATTGGAACTGTTGCATTAGAAGTATGTTGCCTGATAGAGCCAAAGAATTACCTGTATTTGTCTGGTATCATTTTGTAACCCTGGCAAGTTCTTTCTCTAACACGTGGAATGGATGCCTAACACTTGTAAACATTAAAATATCAAACTACCATGGGTAGCCTCTGGAACTAAGGATTTTTCTTCCAGTGAAACAAATACTGTTTCATGCTGCTTAGCTATTATTATTTTTAAGAGAGAAAGCAATTAAAACCATGGTGAAAAATTCATTGAGAGCGACTTTCATAATAAAAGTATTACAGACTCAATAGCAGTAAGATAGGAATGAGCCTGTTCCAAAACAATCTGCCTAAACTAATTACCAAACTAATGAAGGCTAATCATTTCAAACCTTAATAACAGCTTGAAAAATATGCTATTTCACAATTAAGCAAATGAACCAGAAAGACTTTTTTCCACTAGAATGTGCTGATTTATCATTCCATTGGATTTCAAGGACCACATTTGTATATAATCTACTACTTTATTTATAGAGTAAAACAAAATAAATCAAAACAAACTTTCCCATTCATCAAAAATAGTTTGTTTTAAGTTTCTTTTACATTTTATTACGAATTCAGTGGAGAGGAATGTTGCCGCCTTCCCCTTAACAGTTCTAGAAACTGAGTTTATATATAGGGAAGTATCTGGGGACATTAATAACAGCATTTCTGCTTTAAGAGAATAGAATTCTTACTTCTCTGACATAAAGAAAGTCTAACAGCAATTCCTGAAAGAATTAAAACCCTGAAAATAGCTTGAAAAACCAGAAAGACGAGAAAGAAAAAAATGAGGCTTATCAAGACTTCATTTTACCATTTCCTTAGTTATTAGTTTGGTAGCTACACAGCATAAAAATGAGATTATTCAGCCTAAGAAAATAATAACTATGAATGCTTATCAATTAAGCATAGCTAATAGTTAGCCTTTTGATTCACAAACACTGAGCATTAACTATAACCGAAACATCCTCGGTACAATCTTATTTATTAGGTTATCATCCTGGACAGTCATGATAAGGAAAAGGATATCTAATCCATCTGGAGAAACATTCAGATGTTTTGCTAACTTTCAACAAAACAAAAATTTACTTCAAAGCATGAGTTCCCTTGATAAAAAAGGGTTTGGTAATAGATCAAGCTACTAAGAACATAACCTGTTTAAATTTTTGGACTGGGGAAGATCACTACACAACAATGTTCAAAGGAATACCAAACCTTGCCTTATCTTTGTCAACATGTAATTGGAGACTTCCATTTTTATTTCTTTCAAGCTAATTATAGGGGTTTGTTACTAAGAATCTATGTCTCCACCTGCAGTAGAAATGCCATCGTTCATTAAAACAGCCTAGTGAAAATCGGTTTTTTGTGTCCACATGACTATAAACTACAAGGACATTACAAAGGATTGAGACATCCTGACTTTGGAGAGAACACATCTCAATAAATCTTCAGTATTTTGTTCCAAGATAAGCTTCTATTAATACCAAAAAATGTTACAAATTCTTTTAAAATTGACCCTTGAAAAAATAAGTGTTTGTAGAAAAAAGGCAACTAAACAGCAAAATTCTTTGTATCTTATCAATTTACATTCAATTCTAATTTCTAACAGTAACTTGGGAATTATCATGAAACTAAAACCCAATTTCCAAGCCAAACATTTTTATGGCATTTAGGTTATTTTCTTCACTGCTTGAAATAAAAGTCCTAAAATCCTTCTCCTGAAGGACTGCCAAACAAAGCTATTCCACCTCATAACTACTTGACTTTCTACTCATTACTTCTATAAGTTTCAAATGCTATTTCATCTTCCCTGGATGTTGCTCACATTATTGCTCATGAATACCAAGAGACAGAAAAAAACATTCTTCACCTTCAAGGGAATATTTTCAGGACTTTGCAAGTTGTCAGCCATTCAGATGTGATGCTTTGCCTATTCATTTAATCACAGAATAATCTCAACCTTTAACCAACTGCAGATTACTGGATTACCAGAGATTCAGAATTGAAATTTCAAAAATATATTAGGATCATTCTCCACAACCATTAGTGGAAAGTGAACCTGATTGGTCAAGGTTTGAAAATATAGGAATTAGAAAAGTTAGTGTTCCACACTCCATTTTCCAAATCTATATTTACTTTCAAAATTTGCATTTCCCACATACAACAGGATAGGATGATAAGGACAGTTTAAAGCATACTTAAACAAACCTAAGGACCGCTATGGATTTTGATCTTCAAATCCTTTCCATGTTTTATTTTCTTTGTATTAGGAATGTTAAAGTGACTTGAGGTGACATTTCCTAGCTCATTAACAGAGGACACAAAGTCATTTTCAAGGAGACAGACAGGTGGTTTATAACTTCCATCATTATAATATCAAACAAGGTGACAACTATTGCCTGAAGGAAGGATAATTACACTACAAGAGAACTTAATCTATATTTAGTTCACATGTACAAGAACTGGCAGAACAAAGCTACACACCAAAGCTGAATTATCCTCATTTACCTGTTTATATTGATTAACCATATTAACCCTCAATTCCCTTTTATTGGTATTGGTTTGTGTACTTCATCGGCTAACTCCATCAAGTTAATAATTTTCAAAGTATCTACACTACCTCTTATGCACTGCTGCAACATAGAAGACCTATTAATATTTTTAGAGAAACACCTTCACATCTTAATCTCTTTTATCAGATGGTCAATCAAATGCTATAGGCATGCTGTCTGCCTGGTTTTAACATACTAGCTAAGGAAGAATGAGTTAAATCCATACACCCTTCCAAATATCTGTGGCCACTGCTTTAAACTCTTCCATGGTATATGAGTATTTTTCTTCCCAACTATAGCAGCATATATCATTTTAAATACTGCAGATCACATGGAGCATTCAAAAAAAAAACCTAAGTCATCACCTTCAGCATGCATCTAGAGATTTCCTGTGTATTTTCTATGCTTCTAAACAATTTACCGAGGACACTAAGTACTCTTCCATTATGTTTGCTCAAGATGTTTTCTCTATATATACTCTAAATTATTTTCCATACATGGCAGCATGTATTTTCAATTAGTTCCAGTTAGTTTCCATACATACTCCTAGTAAACTGGGGACAACCATTTATTAATTCAACAAAGACCACCAGCAATTATTCTTCATATGGCCCCTCATAGTTCACATATTTTTCTAGAATTAAAATGTACATACAGGGAGAAAAATTTCTCCATGTTAATTCAATAAATATAACTACTCCTTATCTAGCTGTAAATGATTTGTCACTGTACTAAATATTTGTACAAAGAACTAACAACTCTTTCTTCTCTGTTGTCAACAAATCTAAAACTGTTTTACAGAGGAAGCAACCTTCATCCTCTTTCAGAAAATTTATTATAATTTTCCTCATACCAACTGATTCTGCACTAATTCCAATTTGTTGTATTGAACCTCAATGATCACCATATACAGCATTTCATGAGGGTTCTTACCTGTACCAAATAAGCTAACATGATTTTTAGCATCTGCTGGGTTCATAATTTTTGTTTCACAGGCATTCTGGTGCCAGTGGTCCCCCTATGAGTAAGGAAGTAAACCATGTCTTTCTCCCTACTTCTGATAATCACTCTGATGACTTCCAGCTAAGAATCAGAAATTACTACTAGACCCTGAAAGCATAACTTGTCATTTTACATTGTTGAAATATCACATTATTGCAAGATCCATCTTTACTTATTCAAGCTGTTTTACTGCTGAAAAAGACAACCATGCAACCATGCCATTATGTGAAAGGATGAAGGCTGAAGTCAGGCTCAAAAAAATGCCTTAGAATAAAGATGCAGGTTGCTTACGCATAACATCATTACAAAATTTTGCCCAATCCACCTTTGGAAGGAAAAATTGGAAGGACAGTTTGAAATGGTTTATCTGTCCCACTTTAATACATGTGATAAAAAAAAAGCTGCTCTATAATCACCACTAATAGTATCTTTCCAGTATCTTAATTCAAACTTGCATTTTCTTCAGCCTGAAGAGCAATTTTTCCCTAGCAAGAGGCATTTCACTGCACAAATATATCTGTGCATCTCCATCATTCTGATCATAATGTGTGAGGTAGTGTTCCTACATGTCTCTATATAAGCACCTACAGCAGATATGTCTATGCAAAGTCTTGGAATCATAAGTAGGAATCACAAAAAAATGCAAGAGAAATTATGCATGTCAAGGAAAACCAAATGCAAACTTTTGATTACAGTGATTGCAATCTGGTTGATTGGTATGATTTTTTGAACAATAAATACAGGTCAAAATTCTTTGGAAGATCAGAATGTCAGATTTTGTGCTGGTGTCAGATTTGTCATCCAAAATTCAGAAAGGTGATGCAAAGATAATAGATTCTGGAAAGCTAAGAAAGAAATATTAAATGAAGATGTGGCTATATGATGTAAGTTTCATAACTGAAGTAATCCTGCTCAATGCTAATGAGCCAAATCATCTAACAGTAAGGAATTGAGTCAATCTTTCACTTCAGACAAAATTTAAAAGAATTTTTTAAAATAACAGTAAAACACTAAAAGGGTTATACATTGGGAAATAATGGAGTGAGATTAGTGGGTATTGTATCTACACATGCTGGAAAGGTTTAAATAAACATTCAATTTTGAAAGGAAATAAAAAACACTTGAAAGAGGAGTCAGTTAATGTTCCAGGAACTATAAGATTATTTTGCTGTAGTGAACACACTGTAGGAGGAATATGATACTCAACTTTAAGTATCGCTTTTTATCTATATTGTATCTATTGTCTTTTCTCATGGTCTTATTTTAAAAAGAGAATCTTGAGAAGATTTTATCATCATTTTAATGTATGCATTTCTAGGGAAATAAAAAGTGGACCATGGTAAACATATAGCGTGGATTAGACCAATCAAATGGGTTAAAAAAGTGAAAACCCCCATAATTTTAGGTCTAAATATAGCATTATATAGCAGTTTTGAGAATTACATGAAAAAAAAAACTTAACATGTAATATTATTAATTACATGCTCAGTTGAGCAAAAACTGTAATTAAAACTAAATAAAACCACAAATACTTTCTGCAACCAAAACAGTACATGACAGTATCTCTATGAGTTATGAGTATGCCTAAATTACTCCAACTGTTATAAAACAGAGCAGAAAAGAGAACTTTTATTTCCTGATCTTTACAATAATTCTGGTTTATTCATTGTCAGTTCTTGCATCCTGAAGTATTATTTCTTATCAATCCATTTCTCTACACTGCCTCAAGTAAAAAAAAAATACAAAAAATTACAATAAACTTACCAAAAAAAATTATTGAACAATACATTGTGAACCTGGTCTCTGGTTCAGGTGGCTCTGAATGAAAGTAATCACCCAATGTAGTCAGAATTAAAAAAAAGCAAGTCAGCCTAATTTGGTAGGAATATTCATGACATAATAAATATCTCATCCACTACTGGCAGCTCAAAAATAAACCATTTTTTGGTTTTTAGTTTCTGTTTACTATGATGATAAGCAATAAATGCTTTTCCTTCATGTATCCCAAATCAAATTTCATGTTATATGTTCTAAATATACATCAATTACTGGCTGTGACTGTAGCAGAATTTTGTTGATATAGGTGGATTCATTAAACCCACTTAAATTTTTGGATTATTACAGTTGATCTTCAATACAATGCACAGTGGATATTTATTATTATTATTATAAGATCATTTACATTGATGTCACTATGTCCCAAACAAACAATAAATATACCAATAAACTAAAAGGTGAATTCACTAAATATTCAGAGGCTGCCATTAAAGACCAAGAATTTAAAGTAATTGAGGTCTTCAAAGCCTAAATTCCTGTTATTGACAAATTATAGATTACAAATGGTAACTCCTGAAGTTATCATGTTTATTATTATGCTAATTTATTACAATGACCTTTTTTCCCATGATAAAAAAAAAAGAGGAAAAAAAAGGAAAAAAAAAGACAAATCAATTCCCAAGGAAAATATCATGTGCTAAAGTATAACCACTACCTGTTTCTGTCTTTATTACAGATATCTGAATACACCTATTTCTATGGTTTAGGCATATTTAATATTTACATTTTAAAAGCTCCAGAGGAAAAACATATGCAGATTTTGCCAGTAGCTTTGCTGGATTTTGGCTAGGCTTTTTTGCTAGTCAAATGTACTACAGACTTGCAGAATCTGTATGGTTGCTTTCTAGAAAATCAAGCCAAAACTGGTCTGAAATCTTTAGTTCTGGCCATCTGCTAGAAGCATCTGGTAGCTGGGTACATGCACCCACATCCAGAACGTGACTGCTCTCTTGCCAACTATGAGCCTAGGTAACTGCCAGTATGTGCTTCTCCACTGCTAACATGACAACTGTCAAAAAGAAGTTGAAAATGTACGAATAAATCTAATTTAAACTAACATATTACTTTCCTAAGTAACAGCCATCACTTTTGTACATAATTGCTTGATAATGGCAATGATAAATAAGTCACACAGTGAAATCTAAGGTTAAGGACTACAGCAAGGGTACCAAGGATCTAAGTATTCTGAAGAGTTATTGGTAACATTTTAGTCTGTTTTCTCTGACAACTAGAAAATATATATGTAATACTCACAATGTGTTACATCTCTATATAAAAACATCAGAATTATACATGCTCTATCTGATTCAGGAAGAAGAAATAAAATAAAAAATCAGTTCAGGTTCTTTCTAAAGTTTCTTTTTCTTCATCCAAG
Source organism: Anomalospiza imberbis (assembly GCF_031753505.1). Taxonomy (NCBI): domain Eukaryota; kingdom Metazoa; phylum Chordata; class Aves; order Passeriformes; family Viduidae; genus Anomalospiza; species Anomalospiza imberbis. Next base: position 26,611,631 of record NC_089685.1, on the reverse strand, counting down.
CACATAAAATTATATATAGTTTAATGGAAAAGCATTGAATATATTGTAAGAAGATTTGGAAAGCCACTTACAAATTAGAAAATAAATGACAAGTTAAAATACAAATAGTAAAGAAATGTGTGGTTTCCATTGAAATTCATTCTCTTGTCATAAAAATATAATTTTCTAAAATCTCTGCTCACTAAAAAAATTATAAGTTATTTTGTACACCTTATATTAAGAGAAGTAAAAAAATAGGTGGTAACTGCAATTACTGGAATGATTAATCCCTTTGTGAGATCAAAGTAACTTTTTGTCACCTTTTGCTGTGACATTTGTGAAAAGAAGAGACGTATTCAATGGCTAGGTAGTGTATGATTAAAAATTAAAAGCACATGAGAGACAGAACAATAGAAGGAAAATCTAAAAGACGAGAAAAGTAATGCAGGATCATGATAGTAAACTAGTAGACTACAGCTAGAGGAGAAGAATAAACTCAAGGATATTCAGAAATTGCCACAGTGACTTTTTTCTCTTACACATCTGCATTATCAGTTGTTCCTTTCCTTGCATTTAATTTTTAAGCTCCATGGAGTAAAGACCAGGATTTTGTTTAGCAGCAAGTGGACACACAAGGTGATGGCCCTGATCCACTGCTTTAGCTCCAATGCACAATGATGCTGCTTACACCATATTAATACTGTTAACAAGAATACTATTTCTATCAAGCTTTTTGAT